>NC_047670.1:60888726-61256226 GCF_011762505.2 Arvicanthis niloticus
GTCTTTTCCTTGCAGTAGCTGGGGTGGGGGTGGGGCTCGGGGTCTGGGTGGGGGTGAGGGTGCTGGAGGCAGCTTGCAAGATTGGCCTGTCAGACATCTGGAAACAACTTCTGAACCCCCTCCCTGTGTGATGAGGTCTTGCTAGTCTGCCTAATTTACTTTTCCAAATGGGATTCTTCACAACCCCTAGCTTTTCCTGCTAGGGATAAGGAATTTTAGTGGTTTCTAAGCAAGTTTCTAACAAGTGCCAGGGCCTGGTCAGCTATTACCAAAACCCTATGGTTTTGGGGGGCTGCACAGATGGCTCAGTGGTCAAGAGCACACATTGCTCCTCCAGAGGACCTGGGTTCTATGCCTAGCACCCACATGGCAGCTCTCAACAGGCTATAACTCCAATTCCAGGGACCCTGATGCCTTCTGCCCTCCAGGGACACTAGGCTTGCATATGGTACATACAGGGAATCAAACCAACACACACATAATATAAAAAACAAAAACAAACAAACTATAGCTTAGGCTGGGATAGCTTAGTGGCAAAGCACTTGCCTAGCATACACACACTCTGGGTTTTCATCCTCAACACTGCAAAAACAGATATTAAAAGTTAAAAGACATCGGGCAGTGGTCTTTAATCCAAGTGCTGGGCATGCCTTTAATCCCAGCACTTGGAAGGCAGAGGCAGGTGGATTTATTTCTGAGTTGAGGCCAGCCTGGTCTACAGAGTGAGTTCCAGGATAGCCAAGGCTATACAGAGAAACCCTGTCTCAAACAAACAAACAAACAAACAAACAAACAAACAAAGTTAAAAGACATTGTGTACTGAGTGAGATTCAAGCTTTCCAGAAAGAAATAGCACCCCAGTGAGATAGCTGCTGAGAGGCCCTCGTGGGACATTGAATCCCATTACAGATGGTTGTGAACCACCATGTGCTTGTCCAGACTTGAACTCAGGACCTCTGGAAGAGCAGCCAGTGCTCTTAACCACTGAGCCATCTCTTCTCTGCAGTCCCTGGTGTCTTCATTTTTATTGTCAACTTGTCACAACCTAGACTCACCTGGGAAGAAGGAACCTCAAAACTGAACAAGTGTCTCAATCAGATTGACCTATGGCCATCCGTGTCTGTGAGAGGCTACCTTGATTGATGTGAGAGGAGGACCCAGCTAGTTGAGTGGCCTTGCTGTGCCCAGATAAGAGGGGTAGTCTGCTCCTGTTGTCAACCCCCAGCCCTGGGCACAGTCTTGGGAACTCAGGAAACAGGAGTAGAGAAGACCAAGTGAGAGCCAGGCCAAATAAGGGAAAGCTAAGGGGAGATATTGGGTGATCAGGACAGGGTTTACAGTGTGCTGTCCCTGTCCCATGCTGGGGATGGTTAGAGAACGGCTTGGAGATTCGTGGACATGGATGTGGAGGACAGAGGTGTCCTACAACATGGAGGGAAGGCGGAGGACATGCCCACAGTCCAGGGCAACCCAAGTTCTCCCTCAGGGTAGGTCTCAGGTAGTGTTCACTGTTTGTGACCAAGAGGAAAGCAAGTGTGACTCACCCGTCATAGCTGTCTGTGTTGATCTCGTCTAAAGTCTCCTTGGCTTGGTTGGCACGCTCAGTGACTGTTGGGGAAATGTTGCAATGGGACCGTTTATGTTCACATCTTGGAAGCCACGTGTAAGCTAACTGCCAACTGATGCTGTTTTATAAGAGGTCCCAGAAAGCTTCCAGGAAGATTTCTCGCAAGAAGTCCCACCCTAGACTTGCCTCACTCACTGCTATTTTACAAAAGAGTAAGCCTGGCCTCTGTGAGAAACGGCCATCTCAGGATCCATTCTACCAGGCAAAACCTGACATTCTTGGTGTTAGCATTCCTTCTAGGCTCCGCCCAGCAGTTACCTGGAAACAACCAGGTAGGCCTGGCTTACTATAAAAGGGCTGCTTGCCCCCTCCTCACTCTTACTCTCTTACTCTCTCTCTCTCTCTCTCTCTCCCCTTTCTCCCTCTCTTTCCTTCCCTCTCCCCCCTCCCCATGTTCCTGGCTGACCTCTGCTCGTGTTTCTCTCTCTCTCTCTCTCTCTCTCTCTCTCTCTCTCTCTCTCTCTCTCACACACAGACACACACCACAGAAAACACAACACTTGGCACATGTTGACAACTAATTTCTTTTCTTTTAATGTATGTGAATGAGTGTCTGCCTGCACAGATGCAATGAGCATACTGTGTGCATACAGTGCCCACAGAGAGGGTCAGCGGGTCCCTCGACACAGCGGTTACATATGGCTGTTGTGTGGGTGCTGGGAATGGAACCCAGGTCCTCTGCAAGAGCAGCAAATGCTCTTAACCGGTGAGCCATCTCTCCAGCCCCAACAAATACTTTCATTGGCAGTGAGTAAGAGTAGCTTGTTATACTTACTCCTTAATATGCAGGTTGTTTTATTTGTTTGTTTGTTTTTAAAGCACATCAGAGTGTAAGAAGGAGATAAGGCTAGCCCACAGTCTTTATGACCAATGTGAAAAGTCAAAATTGCTAGTGAAATTCACTGTTCCGAAAACTGACTCTGTGCCTGGGGGGGTTCCCCACATCACAATCTCTCTCATGCTGGAGAATCCTTGGGAGAGGCCCCTTTAATAAAGCTGCGGTTGCCACCTCGATGTCATGTTCACATCTCCTGTTGGGGACATCTGCAGTCTTACCAGTATAGTGATATCATGAAGTGTGCCAGGGATACCTGAGTGCCCAGTCTTGGAGTAACCAGGCTGGCCTCCAAGCCCTGTCCTCCTGCTTCAGCCTCCCGAATGCTGGGGTTACAGCCATGCCCAACTGCACTAAAAGTCTTACTAACAGGGTAACACCAAGCTCCCGAAGGCCTGCAGGAGCAGTGGACCGTGTCTGTCTCCCCCTCTGAAACCAGCATCCCACAGATGACAGAGTGCTATGACGTGGGGTTACAAAATGACCCATGCTGTGACATTCTGAGACATCCACTGCTTGTATCTTTTCCTGCAATGACTTCCTGTCTGAGAACTCTGTTCCATTTTTTTTTAATCTCTTCATTGTTCCTGTGGAGTACTTTCTAGGCAAAGTACATTGAGTACATTAGTTTTTTTCCATTATTTTATTCACTTATTCACTTTACATCCCCATCCCAGCCCCCCTCCCCCCAGTACATTATTTCTTTTGCCTTCTTCCAACTGAATGTATAAAAACTCTGATTGAGCTCAAAAATGACTATCTAGGACAGTGGTTCTCAACCTGGGGGTCATGACCCCCCCCACACTAGTGTCAGAGATTTACATTATGTTTCATAACAGTAACAAAATTAAAGTTATGAAGTAGCAATGGAAATTCTTCTATTTTTTTTGGGGGGGGGTCACCACAAGGTGAGGAGCTGTGTTAAAGAGTCGCAGCATTAGGAGGGCTGAGATCCATTGCTCTAGGACAAAGCCTCCTCCAGGGGTGCCGTGTGAGTCCCTCTCCAGCTGGCCCCTGCACACTTGCCTGGTGCCCGGCACACTTACTGATGATCTCGGTGGTGATGGAAGCCAAGGTGAACAGAGGCGCCACTTTCTTTTCATAGATGCTCTTGCCCTGACCTTTCCCTCCGAAAGGGTTGATAAATACCAGCAAGTGCTTTGGTCTTGAAGCTGCAAAACAACACCCACATACCGGTCAGTCATAATGGGTGCAATCAACGCCAGCTCAGTTAGTGTGCTGCTGCCTGTAAAGAGCTGGTAAGTTTCGACAAAGCGTTCTTGGCTAGCAAAGGAGAAAGGGACCACTGTCCTAGATAGTCATTTTTGAGCTCAATCAGGAAGGTCCCCCACAGAGGATGGGCGAGTGGCTGTGAGGTACCTAGAGGTAGGGCACCACCAAGCGGACGGGTGTCAAAAGCACCGTGATGTATACCACGGGTGTATACAAGACCGCTCATCCACGTGACTCCATTTGCACTAGGCTCTAGTGAAGAAAGCAAAGCCAGCTGGGAGGTGCTCTTCCAACTAGAGGAAACGGAAGTACAGTGTGTTGGGAGTGGAGCACGAGACAGGGTGCTTGTGGAACACGAAGTGGCCTTTACAAAAAAGGTCAAAGACTAAGAGAGAGAGAGGTAGGGAGGGGGACGAGAAAGAAAAAAGGAAAGGGAGGGAAGAAAAAGAGGGAAGAAAGAAAGGAAGGAAGGAAGGAAGGAAGGAAGGAAGGAAGGAAGGAAATAAAGAAGCAAGGAAGGCAGGCAGGTCAGACCTTGAGGGAATTTCAGGGGGTATGTAGGTTTCAAAATCTGCCAGGCTTGGTGGTACACACCTATAATTTCAATACTTGGGATCAAGAAGTAGGAAGATCAAGAGTTCAAGGCCAGCCTTGGCTACACAGAAAATCTGAGGCTAGCCTGGGGGTAGGTACATTAGACCTACTCTTAAAATAGACAAGTAAAACCAAACAAATACAGAATGAAGAAGAGATACTATGTCTGTCTCATATTTTATCATTTTTAGTTGTATCAGAAAACCAAGGTGCAGGGCCAAAGAGATGGCTCCGTGAAGTGTTCGCTGTGCACACAGGAGGATCTGAGTTTAGATCCTCTGTACCTACAGATAAGTCGGGGGGACGCTGGGCAACAGTGGTGCACGCCTTTAATCCCAGAACTTGGGAGGCAGAGGCAGGCAGATCTCTGTGAGTTCCAGGCTAGACTGGTCTACGTAGTGAGTTCCAGGACAGCCAGGACTACAAAGAGAAACACTATCACAAAACAACAACAAAAAGAAAAGAATGAAAGAAAAAAAAGAAAAGGAAGAAAGAAAGGAAGGAACGAACAAAAAAGAAAGAAGATAAAAGAAATCCGGTCTCCACTGTATGTGACCTTTTCCAAAAGGGTAAAAAGCATTTCTGAGTGATTCATAAGAAGTCACTGTGACTTCCAAGCAAACCAGACAGGCATGTCACACAAAAGAAGTCACAGGCGTACTTTTCCCTGAACCTAAGTGAGAAACTCCTAAGTGAGGGTTCAGGAAGTCAGATGCAGTGATACAGAAAGGGGCAAAGGTCACGGTCAGGATGGCCGCTCTGGGCAGAGCATTAACAACCAGACCTGAGTGGGAACAGTCCTTAAATCCAACTCCTGTGACCCCCCCCCCCAGCCCCTGGAAAAAGTCCTTAAATTCAACACCTGTGACCACCACCCCCAACACCCTTCTGAGATTATCAGGGTTCATAGAAGACAATTCCAGTATTATGAGGAAGCCAACAGGTCACTTGCATTCCCTGTGGCACTTCCCCCAAGTCGGGACTGAGACAATACTGTTGCTGTCACACTGCACTGGAGGCCCAGCCTGGGCAGCACTTATAGAAAGGGACAAAAAAAGGAGGTGACCCATGCAAGCCTTAGAAGCAATAAGCAGATCTGTCAAGGAGAATCATGGACTTCCAGTAAATGTTAGCAGCAAGCAAGCAAGCAAGCAAGGAAAACATGGGTTAGGTATGCTGCTTCATTCTTATAATTCTAGACTTCAGAGGCTGAGGCAGGGGGATCATGAGTTTGAAGCCTTGAACTTGAAGTAGATAGTGAGACCTCTCACCAGAGAACAAACAACTGGCCCGTGAGAACATATGGACGTATGTCTCAAGCATCAGCGAAATCTAGATCAATAGCATAATATAAAGCAACTAACCCTGACACACAGGCTGTGGAGCCAACAGAAGGGACTCAACAGTGGGTGCGGGGGCACATGCAGAGGGACCCTTGGAGATCATCTGGCAGTGTCCATGGTCCAGTCCTCAGCACACCCTGGAGAAATGCCACAGGCCCACATGGAAGCCATGCAGATGTGCCTCAGCCAGAGTGACTGGTACCAGGCTATGGATGCTGAGCGGCCACGGGAATGGACACCCACAGCCACACACGAGACAGTGGGACAAGTTTTACATTCACAATGTTCTTCTCAGTGCCAGGTACGAAAGAGTTGACGCTGACCCATTTATTTGAATCTATGAAGCATAAAAATGGGTCTGGTTGTCTAGACCTTCCCCGGGTCACAGTGATATCTGGGAAGGAGTGGGGGGCTTAGGGACTCACTGAGTGTCCTGCTATGCTGTTACAGAATGCTCAGTGTGGAATCCCGCACACTAAGAAGACAAGCACTTCTCTGTCTGTTTCAATAAAAACATTAAAACACTAAAGCAGGGCTGGAGAGGTGGCTCACGGTTAAGAGCTCTGGCTGTTCTTGCGGAGGACTTGGGTTCAGTTCCCAGCACCCACACGGGGGGGGGGGGGGGGGGGGCTCCCAGCCTCCTCTTGCTCCCTCTTCTGGCCACTATGGGTACTGCACACAAATGATGTACACACACTCATACACATAAAATAAAATGAAGACTTTAGAAAATACATTTTAAAAACCTCTCTAGGGTAAGAGAGCTGGCTCGGTGGTTTAGAGCACTTGCTGTTTACACAGAGGACCTGGGCTTAATCCCCAGCACCCATATGGTGGCTCACAAGCACCCATAACTCCAATTCCTGGGCAGGGTTGATGCTTTCTTCTGACTTTTCTTCATGTATGTGTACATGCATACCAGCAGGTGGAACATCTAGACCCACAGAATAAAGTGAATACATGTGAAAAAGAATTTAAAAATATGTTAAACGGGGCTGGGGTGGTGGTACGTTTGATAACGTGCTTTCAAAGCAAGCATCAGAAGCAGTTCAATCACCAGGGTCTATGCTCATAATTTCCCAAGAGCTAGGTGTTGGTACACACACTTGTGATTTTGTTCCCAATGCTGAGGTGGTGGGGACAAGTGGATCCCCTGGGGCTAGCCAGCCTAGACTGTTTGGTGAGTGTCAGGCCAGTGAGAGATACTGTCTCAAATAAAAGTTAGAAGACTCTGGAGGAATGATATCTGAGGCTACCCTCTGGCCTCCAGACTGGCATGTGCACACACGCATATAGATAGAATGACAGACAGGCAGGTAGGCAGGCATACACACACAGCGATAACAGAACTAGAAGTTAAAAGTAGAGCAGCTGAGAGCAGAATCGTGTGCTGCTTTATGCCCGTAGGTTTAGTTTTCTGTGAGCTACAAAGAAATAATAAGACTTTCAGTGGGCCAGGTGGAGGCAGTGGCGGAGGCAGTGGTAGCACACTCCTTTAATCCCAGCACTCAGGAGGCAGAGGCAGGCAGGATCTCTGTAAGTTTGAGGCCAGCCTGGTCTACAGAGTGAGTTCCAGGACAGCCAGAGATACACAGAGAAACCCTGTCTCAAAAACAAACAAACAAACAAACAAACACCCAACCAGAACCCCAGTATTACAGGGGCGTCAGAGCCTGTAGGCTGAAGCCTGACTGAAACTCATGGAAAAAGACTGGGGGGTGGGGAGGAGCAGCAGTGAGCAGGGGTAGGGGAGAGGAGGGAGGAAGGAAGAGTGTGGAGATCAGAAAGCAGGAGAAACTGAGGCAGCACAGAGAGTAGTAGCTAGAGGACAGAGCTAGCAACAGAAGATCTAGAAACTCAGGGTGACCTTAGAAGGTAGCAATGGGCAAGCCAGTCCCGGGCAAAATGGAATTTAGAAAACCAGTTCTAACCACCTTAGGGTGATGGAGCGAAGTGTTTCGTGAAGAGATTTGGAGTTCGGCTGTTTCAAATACCTTGCAATCCAGTTTCTCTCTTTCTCTCTCCCTTCCTCCTGCTTCCTCTGTCTCCCCCTTCCCCCCCATATTATTATATTATATTATATTATATTATATTATATTATATTATATGTGTAGAAGTGAGAAGACAACTTAAAGGAATTGGTTGTCTCTTTCTGGCATATGGGTTCTGAAGATAGAAGTGAACTTGTCAGTGGCTGCCCCCCCTTTTCCTCTTGCCCCACCCCCAAGGCTTCTAGACAGTCTCACTATGTACACAGCACAGGCCAACCTGGAACTTGAAATGCCCTCCTTCCCTCCCAAGCGCTGGGATCACAGGTATGTGCTATTATAACTCACTTTTAATTTGTTTTTTGTTTCATCTTTATTCCTCTATTTAGTGTGTGTACGGCATGTGGTTGCACATGTATGCCTAGCCCACATACTCCAGGGCAATGCAGGATGTGTGGGACTCAGAGCACAGCCTGAAGGACTTGGTTCTCTTGCTCTACCACATAGGGGTCTTGGGGCTTGAACTCATGTTCTCTGTGTTGGTGGCAAGTGTTTTTACCCACTGAGCCATCTCAATGGCCTTACAATTTACTTTTTAAAACTCATATATCAGCTAGGTGGTGGTGGCGTGAACCTTTAATCTCAGCACTTGGGAGGCAGGGGCAGGTGGATCTCTATGAGTTCTAGGCCACCTTGGTCTACAGAGTGAATTCCAGGACAGCCAGAGATACACAGGGAAACCTTGTTTCAATGGTGGCCCAAGCCTTTAATCCCAGCACTTGGGAGGCAGAAGCAGGCGGATTTCTGAGTTTGAGGCCAGCCTGGTCTACAGAGTGAGTTTTAGGACAGCCAAGGCTATACAGAGAAACCCTGTCTCGAAAAACCAAAAAATAAATAAAAAATAAAACAATAAAAAAAATTTTAAAAGTCAAATACTAGTTTAACTCCTCCAATGTAGCAGAATTTTCTCCTAATTAATTTAAATATTAATACAAAAAGAAGCCTGTGATTGGGCAGGGAAGAGGGAAAAGTTTCAGAGACAGAAACAGAGAGAAAGAACAGGGGGAGGAAGGAAGGAAGATGGAGAGAGAACAGGACGATCCAGATTCCCCGTGGCTTTAAGTAGCCACAGGTAGCGATGAATATTAATAAGAGGACAGAATAATTGGTTCAACTTGTCTAATCTAGGTGGGCAGCTTGTATCATTATCAATTGGCTCTGAAATTATTGTGTGGGCATCTTGTGAATTGAGAATTTATTGATATATAAATCTGACTGATTAATTATAAGCTTCTAGAGTTTTGATTTACTGGGTTAAGGGGATTTGTGACAACTAGCCACAGGGGGTAGATGGTTGAGAAGAGACATGCTGCTCTGGGAGCTGGGAGCATTGCTGTCAGAGGCTAGCCCAAAAGCAGAGGTGGCAAGTGAGTAGCAGGATGTAGGGTGGGAAACTGGTGTCTTTTTTTTTTTTTTTTAATATTTCCTGCAACACCCCAAAAGGTAAAACGCTAATCTGGTCAGTGCTATAGCTGTTGTCCAAGTCTATAGAATAGCTGACGTTCTGTACATAAAATTATAACATGACCCAGTGTTACAAAAAGAACAGGCCGCCATGTTTAAGGTGACAAGAACTGGTCCCTCAGCACGCATTAAACTGGGCACTGGGCTCTATGGCACAAACGAGGCCACACTCCCAGAAAGTAAGAGGTTGTTCTCCTACATTCTGTCCAGTCCTCGTTTACACCTGGAAAGTACTGGCACCCACCCCGCTTACACAGAAAGATAATGAGGCTTTGGGGCCTAAGGGATTTTTTCCAGTCTCACTTCTCATAAGCAGGGGCTGGGCCAGTACTGCAGCCGCAGAGTCTACACAGTTTTGCCCCTCCATTGTGACCCTCTTAAGTAGGAAACATAAAAACAAAGCAAAGGGATCCATCACGTCCACCTGGGTCAGGTCACTGAGTCCCGCGTGCCACCACAGCTGTGCTGCCTGGCAACAAATCCGAAAGCTCGCCCACGTACTCAGGCTCTCCAGCAGCTCACGAAGGGTCTGCAGCCACAGGTGACACAGCTGCTCGTCGGCGCTCCAGAAGGTCACCCGTGCCCACTTCCAGCGGTGGTGTCGTACTCGCTTGACATGGTGGACTGCACAGAAAACCAACACTGGTTAGCAGCGTCTAGAGCTACGAGATGGAGTCCTCAGGGCTGAGCTAACCCCATACGGTCTCTCTCGATCTCTCTCTCGTCTCTACCCCTCTTCTCACTGCAGGAATGCCCGGATGGCCAAACCACCACCTTGAGGAGTTCAGCTGCGCTCCCTTGCAAAACATCACCCCAGTGGGGCTGGTTAACCGTTTACACCCCGTTTGTAGAGGCTCAGATGAGGGCAAGAGATACTTGAATATCTTGTTGCCCTCTACCATCTGGCAGTGCTACTCGTGGTCAGGGGGCGGGGCCACAGCTTATAGGGGCTGGGGAGAATAAAGCCGGGCTCAGGCTATGTGAGAAACCCTGATCCCTGTTGGGTGAGGATTTCCAGGCACAGCCTATTAGGGGAGGGGCACCCATACTTTTGTAACTCCTCATTTAGGCTCTATAAGGAAGCCTAGTAAATCCATCGGTTTCCCCGAGGGCAAACTTTGGTGCTGAGTTGCCTGGGTTTGTCCTTGGGATGTTGGGAGGAGGGAGAATTTTAGCAACACATGGAGACATGGAGAGCACTTTACACCTAACGTTTCCTCAACCCAAAAAGCAGATGTTGAATAACTGCTATCAGAAAGAGTCTATGAAGATGAGCCAACCACTGGCTTTAATAAGTACCCTTCTCCGCGGTCTTCATGGAGGTAACTGGGGTGGGAAGTGGAGGGACCGGGGAGGGTTTGGGGGGGGTTGGCAAACACTGAGGCTCCCTCACCTGTGAATGCGAATGGATTTTCCATTTTATGCCATCGGCCACTGGAGGACTGTTTCTCGTGGACATCTTTTTCCTCAACCGCTATGATCTCTGACACTGGTACTGAGCAGGCATCTACAAAGACACCACACTTAGATCCAAGGACCCATCAGAGCTACACAAACAGAGGCCCCCAGCTGGGAAGACTTCGGATACTCATTCCTACTCTCATTAGATACCCCAAACAGAAAGGAAAGCTAGGGTTGACAAGATGGCTATGTCAACGCGGGTAAAAGTGCCTGCCACCAAGCTTGATGACCTGCGTGGAATCCTGGGATCTGCAGAGTGGAAAGAGAAAACCAGCTTCTATGGCTTGTCCTCTAACTTACCCGAGCACACCCTGGTGCGCACCCTCTCCCAATAAAGAAACTGTATTTTTTTTTTTTTTTTTTTTTTTTTTAAGAAGGAAGGCAAGCAGGAAGGTTAGAGGTCATGCCACTCAGAACAAGAGGCAGCTTGGTGTTATCGGAGGACAGACTCGAGCTGTGACCCTTACATGGTCTGTTCAGCCATTTAAGCCACAAGTTTCTGAGTCAGCTATTGTACCTGGATTTCTCAGAAATCCAAGAGGAGTGGAAGTCACATAATACAGGATGCCAGGGCCACAAAGTATGTGAGAGTCAGGGTCCAGCCTGTGGAGAGGGGTTCCGGAGAGGCTGGGCTCTGACTAGATGCAGGAAGATGGGAAAACTTGGGCCCAGAGTAACGTTTTCTTAACCTGTGGATCAAGACTTCTTTGGGTTGCATCTTAGATATTGGATATTTACATTATGATTCTTAACAGTAGCAACATTACAGTTATGAAGGAGCAGTGGAAGAATTTTATGATGGGGGGAACACAACGTGAGGAACTGTATTAAAGGGTCATAGCATTAGGAAGGTTGAGAACCACTGGCCTAGAGGATTACAGCTCCAGGCAATCTTTTGGTTTGATTCTGTTGCTTTGAGTTAAGTAAGGTCTTACTAGGTATCCCAGGTTAGTCATAGACTCTCAATCCTCCTTCTTCAGCCTCCCGAGTGCTAGGATTATGGGTGTATTCCATCATGCCTGGTGCCTAATAATCTCTAACCCAGTAACCCAGAGAGAGGCAGACTGACCTGAACTTGCTTGACACATGCTGCAATTACTTGACTTGGATCAAAAGGAAGTTCTAGGCTGGGCATGCAGCCGTGGTAAATAACAGGTTCTGACAGAAGCTCTGGGCTGAGGCTATGCCGTCAGGGGGTCAGAGAAGATTACAGACAGCAGAAACCTCTTTGAACACAGGCTGGACTCTGAATGCTTCTTTATGAATCACCTTGTATTTTTGTACAGATGACCATTGTTACCAGCTGGGCTTCCTAGGCTGCCTCTCAACCCTGCAGTCTAGCTAAAAATCGTGCGTCTCTGCCAGCAGCCAGGTTAGCAAACCACGCTGTGGTGGCGTCTGTGATCCCTTTCTGGTAGTTTTTCCGAGTTGTTGCCATTGAAATTGGGTCATCAGAACCTGGGAAGGTTCTATCTGAGCCATGAAAAGATTGTAGTCGTGCCCCTAGAATTCTCGGAAGCACACACACTGGGGAGGGGCTGAATTGAGCAGAATCAAGCCTATTGCCGTGTGGATCCTGTGCCCACCCTGGGGCTAGGGCCACCCTCAGGATTCCTCAGGTGGATGCCTCCTGGGATTCCCATTTTTACACTATTGTGTCTCCAAAATTCAGTTTTTTGCTGCTCCTTGATCCTCCCTACACACACACACACACACACACACAGAGAGAGAGAGAGAGAGAGAGTTCCTCATTACTTCTGCATAGGTGCTACCCTGTGGCAGACATCTGGACACTTACACAGCAAGTAGCTTCACCACCAGCAGCCATTTCTCCAACACGGCCCCTCCCCTTCTGTAACCTACCCATCTTCCACACTTCTGGGGGGTGTTGACCTGGCCTTCGTGGAGCCCCCTCCAAATCCTGCACCACTTATGACCCTGCACTCAACTCCCTGTACCCACCTGACCTCTAACTGCCTCCTTCTTGCAACACTAGGAGATGACATAGGCACATCACCTGCCGGGCTCATAGCAGGTACCCAGGGGTAGGGACAGAACAGACCTCAGGCAGCAACCCTTTGATAAACCATGCTTTGAGTCCAGGAACACTGAGAACAGACTTCAAGCATCTCCCAGTGCCTCTGTTCATAACTGTGACTGTCCCTAAGAATCAGGTGACAGAAGTCACAGCTGCTAAGCACAGTAGTGGAATGAGATAAGCACCAGATATTCAGAGGACTAAGAGGCAACCGTCGTGTGTTACATCACAGAATAACTAAAGTGTACCAGTGGCATTAGACAACTCTCTTAAAAGCGTGCCCATGAATCATGCTTCATCTTACTGATTCAGAGGGAGACTCAGCCCAAGGAAAAAGAGAACAGTGTCCTAATGTGTCACATGCTCTGCTGGCCAGTCCCAAAGGCCATGCTGCACCAGGGATCCCACAAAGAAATGCAGCCCACATACATTCCACAGCTTCTGGGGCACACAAGCCACACCATCGCTCACGTGATTCTGGCACTGTCCCTTGGTAGGAACAAAGCCCTAAAACCGGCAGTGCTCAGATCTCCACGAGCATAACCGGAGGGTGAATTGGGAGTCGGAAAAACAGAGAACTAGAGTAAGTCACATGGGCTGTCAGGAGGGACTCAGGCCTGGCAGGGAGGGGCTGGGGAGATCTTGTGATCGGGCTAGTGGTTCAGGAGCTTCTGAGAGAGCTACAGAAGGAAGAGGGTAGGCCAAGAAGCATCAAGGGACAAGGAGTCAGGGATGCAAGGACTCAAGGATGGGACTGTTATGTAGGGCGTAGAAGATAGTAGCATCACCTTGCTAGGGACTGGGCTGAGCTAGGGAAGGTAAGGAATGAGGCTCTGTCAACACAGAAGGACAGTTCGACAAAAGTGACCTATCATAAGCCTGAGCTATCATTGGTGAGGCTGTGCTTCCTACGCCACCTCCACATCCAATGCCTTGTCGCAGGAAACTGAGACGGTCAGTTACATTGGTCCGTGGGGACAACTGCGTGACACAGAGGCATTGGAGGAGCCCGTAGCTGGTCCTCTTGGGACGGAATGCCCCTCAAACAAGTTCTCTGCTATGCAGTCTAGATTGTACAGGGAGATGTCCACACACAGAGATGGTCACATGGACACTTGATGAAATCAACCATAGCAACTGAAAACAGGCGGGGGACCCTGGCAAACAGCTGGCCAAGAGGTGGGAATTCCAGGCCTTTTCTGTTCCTATAGAATGTTAATATTTCTTTGGTATATGTCCTCAAATACTGCCAGCAAGGTTAGAAGGTTCACAGAGACTCGAGATGAGAAATGCAGTTTTCACTGGGCAGTGGTGGCACACGCCTTTAATCCCAGCACTTAGGAGGCAGAGGTAGACGGCCTGGTCTACAGAGTAAGTTCCAGGACAGCCAGGGCTACACAGAGAAACCCTGTCTCGAACAATGAAAGAGAGAGAGAGAGAGAGAGAGAGAGAGAGAGAGAGAGAGAGAGAGAGAGAGAGATGCAGTTTTCCCAGACTAGGCAGGCCCCAGGCCTATGTGATGGTGATACTGGCAACGGGCTGCCCCACAAGGATATTTTGCTCTGAAGGGAAAGGAACAAGAAAGCCAGGGCTAGCCGGGCGGTGGTGGCACACGCCTTTAATCCCAGCACTTGGGAGGCAGAGGCAGGCGGATTTCTGACTTCGAGGCCAGCCTGGTCTACAGAGTGAGTTCCAGGACAGCCAGGGCTACACAGAGAAACCCTGTCTCGAAAAACCAAAAAAAAAAAAAAAAAAAAAAAAGAAAAAAGAAAAAAGAAAAAAAGAAAAGAAAGAAAGAAGAAAGAAAAGAAAGCCAGGGCTAGGCATAGATCATCTGGTCCAAGAATGATGTCCTGTCTTGCTGTGTCCTGTGCTGTCTATGCAGCGTCTGGGATGCGCCCAGAGCAGCCAGTTTTCTCATGCCTTCCTGGTCCACACTCAGAGCTTGCCAGGCAGCTTCTACCATGAGTGGTGGGTGTTAGGGTCTTGTGGATCCTGTTCCTGATCACAGAAAAGCAGTGGCTGACAGTCATTAGACGAGTCCCCTTCCCTTTAATAAAATAATAGCTGGCTGTGACTCTGAGCCAAGTGTCCTGGGTCATCACAGAAGATATTAACTTCCTTTCCAGGACCCCACAGTCAGATTGCTGGCCAGCCTTAGAGTGGGAGCAGTGAGTGTTCAAGATGCTCACTGGATGACAGATGCTGTGGCCCACAGTCCTAACGACCAAACCCACACCCCCGTTGTGCAGTTCCTATCAGTCCCCTCCCAGGGACCACAGTGCCCAGCCTAGCCTGCCACTCACTGTGCCAGTTACACACCTGATGTGGGGGACACAGAGTGCTGCTCCTGGTTCCCCTATCGTTCTGAGAAGTGGCCATGTTTATGGTGCTACAGACCTGAGTACCTGAAAGTGGAGCTCCAACCTGTTATGGGTACAGGGCCATTTCATGCTAACCCCAGGGCCAGACACTGTGTAGATGAGGCAAGCCCTCACAAGTGTCCTTGTCTACTCCATTTGGAACTCTGGACATGTTCCATCAGCCTGCCACATGATAGGTCCTCGTGGGTCCAGCCTTGGACTCTTTACTACCAGCAATGGTTTTGAAATCATTCTACATACATGACCAGAGGGCCTAGTTGGAGCAGTGAGGTTTACCTCAGAGTGTCACCTCCTTGCCGGTGACATGAGCACTGAGAAGTCACTCTCCTTTAAGCCAGAGTGAGTTTCTGCTCCCAGAGAAATCTGCCCTTTTCCTTCAGAATCCAGAGGTTAGAATACCCCTGCCCCCTCCTACCTGCAGTGCACAGGCCCAGGGGCCCCTTCCTGACACCCTTGCACCATTCCAGCTTCTCCGTCAGCCTACCACAGCAATGGCAGGAATTGAGAAACAAATCACAAGCAGAGTGAGGAAGACTGTCTTCTCAGGGTCTGAGGAGATGGTTAGTGAGTAAAATGCTTGCTGAACAAGCATAGGGGCTCAAGTTCGATCCCCAGCACCTACTTAGAAAGGCAGTTAGTGTGTGCACGTTTGTGATCCCGGGGCTTGGGGGTGGGTGGGTAGAGACCGGAAGACAGACCCTAGGGGTTCACTGGCCAGCCAGTCTAGTCCCAGGTCCCAGGAAGACAGCCTGTCTCAGAAACACAAATTGAGTGAGTGGGGCAGGGCTGGAGAGATGGCTCAGTGGTTAAGAGCTCTGACTGCTCTTCCAGAGGTTCTGAGTTCAATTCCCAGCAACCACATGGCAGCTCACGACTATCTGTAACCTCATTTCCGGGAGATCTGACTCCCTTTTCTGGCCTCTGTAGGAACACACAGTACACATATACGCATGCAGTCAAAACACTCATGAGCATTAAATAAATATAAAAAATTTTAATTAAAGGTGGAGCAAGAACGAGGAAGATGTGTGATGTTAACCTCTGACACATGCACATGTACCCTCACACACATGCATACAGACATACACACGCACCTAAACTTCCATGCACACGTGCTCAGAGACTTTGTTTTTAAAAACACTACTCTAGTTAGAAAGAACAGCAAATGGCTACGAGATCTGGTCTCTGTCTGGTTTGAAAGGACATAGGTTTCTGCCTATGAGGGTACTTGTTTAGATAACACATCAGGGCAGGTTCATCTCACCTGCTCTGGTACATTTTACAAGACTGTGTTTTAAATAGTTTTTGAATTTTTGGAGTTCAGCTCAGAGATGTTAGAAATATCTGTCCCAATCTCAAAACTCTTCTGTCTCTTTCCTGCCAGGTTCTTCACCACGATGGAGCCGCTGCCTGGGATGCCAGCTGGGACCCTTACTCATTTCCAGCCAGCAGAGCTAAACCTGAAGGCATGTGCCCATTCACTATTCATCTCCTGACATTAAATTTGGCTTTGGTCCCAGGACCCAGGGTTGGCGGCAGGGCAGGGCAGGGCAGGGCAGAGGCAGCAGACAGATCTGAGTTCGAGGCCAGCCTGGTTTGCATAGTCAGTTCCAGAACAGCCAGGGCTACACAGAGAAACCCAGTCTTGGAAAAACAACAAACAAACAAACAGCAGCAACAACAACAAAAACCAGTCCACGTTAAAAAAGAAAACCAAACAGTACTGTCTCAAATAGGACAATGTTATAAATTCAGCACTGCTCCTGTTAGATAAGCCTTCCCAAACTTGGACTGAAAATCTGTAAGTGAATCTCGGCTAAAACTCTAAAACACTTCTGCTGACAACAGACAAATTCTCCTGCCCTTCTGTTCACACCAGGGCAACTCATGTGAGTTTGCAGCTCACCCTGCAACAATGTGATGACATTCCAGAAAAATCAGCTGCCCTTGGCAGGTGAGGCTGGCCTGCTGGTCCCTGTCATCAGGTTGAGTTTACCAGCACCTTCTCCACTGCCTGCTGTGGTATTTGCAGTCATTGCATGGCCTCATGGGGTAGACAGACATCAGCTTCTAGCACTTGCTGGTTCTTGTTCTATTTGTGTATGTGAGTTGTGACCACAGCTCACTGACAGGAAACCAGTGTCTGCTGCCGCTCAACTGTGGTGTCAGAGGCTCTGGGATACCCATCAGTTTCCCACATGCCTCCAGGGTATAAAGGTTCACCAGTGTCCCAGGCACATACACATGTAAGCCCGCACATATGGGACAAGGGTCAGGATAATGAGGCATGCCACTCAGTCGGGCCTCTGATGGCCACTTGGAAAACCCAGGGAATAAAGATCAAGACAAGCAGCTGGGCACAGTGGCATACACTTATAATCCCAGCCTGGGAAAATGGAGGCAAGTGTATCACAGTCACAACTGCTGCATGTGGCCCTCCAAGACCTTGAGGTCTGATGTGACAGGAGAAGAGGGGCTGGGACAGGACAGTCACTCCCGGAGTGCCCACTACCTAGGATTAAAGGTCATGCAAAGGCTGAGGTTACATCCCCATGGAAAATAGGCATGAAGTGGCGCCAAGCACCTTCGCTTGTATGCACCCCGTCTGTACAGGAACCTGAGCAACAAGGGCACCCAAGAGAGCTGGTTCGGAACATACCCTGCAATTAAAAAGGAGTCAGACACACTTCCCTGGCAACAGGCCACTCAGTATCATTCGCCGTGGGAACACCGGCCTTTGTTAAAACTCTGTACGTGGGCCTCTGGGAGTGCAGAAATATCACATAGGTTGGGATTCTCTGGGCAATGGTTCTCTTTTGAGAATGGTTCATCTTTCTGTTCCCTTCCTGCTGGGCTCTTCCATCCTGATGCAAATTCTGCCCGGTGCATCTTCAAGTGTGCAGACAAAGTGAACCAGACATAGGAGTCACCAACTGGGAGCTCGGAGGTGGCTGTGGGCTCCACACCTGCTGAGGCATGCCTGAAGCTTTTGAGTAGGTACACAGATGGAGGCTCTCGGGAGAGAATCAAACACGGAGCTGAAAAGCTTTGTGTCTGGAGCTTAAAACTACAAGCTGTTCTCAGTACTCGGGGACAGAATATGGAGCAATGAGGAGAGGCGGTGCCTAGGAAATGGGTCAGTAGGAACTGTCTATTCTGAAAACACAGACACCTCAACACTGGTGATAGACTGGATGTGTCTTTTCCTTTCTCTTCCTTCTTGGACTTTAGTTATGAAATTCAGAGGCAAAGGCCCAAGGCAGCTGCCTGGGGTTTGAGGGCAGGCAAGGGTGGGTTTCCTTTTACACCACAGAGCTATAATCTGGAATGGAAGAAGCCACTATCACTATCGGAAATACCAGTGTGCACAGACAAGAATGTCAACACAAGCCAGCTCCCTGCAGCCACAGGCCAGGGCAGGGGCGGCCTCTCTGGACAGACAGCCTTAAACAAGAACCACCACACCTCACTGAAAAGGTCAGCTCTCCTTTCCCAACCATGCCACCTGTACTGAGGAACTTAGGACTGTGGCTACAAGCCGGGGGGGGGGGGGGGAGCATAACCACTCATGGAAAAAAAAGCAGGGGTGGACATGTTAATGCCCCAAACCAAAGAAAGTCTCCAGAGATGGAGGGTTGTATACATATGTTGTATAAAGATGAGGTGTGGCAAGCCTCCCAGTGTGCAGCAAAAACAGTTGTAGAATCTGAATTCCAACTGTACCCGAACACCTCAAGAACAGAGAGAACACAGGTCTGGGAAGCAGACAGCATACAGAGTTCATCGCTGCCTTCAAGGGTAGATACATCCTTCCTGGGAGCCCTCAAAACATACACCAAAACTGATACAGTCTAGGGGCATTTATCAGGTTCATTTTCTCTGCCGCGTCGAGAATTAAGTGGGGGGTGGGGGGAGAATCTGAAGCATGAGGGGCAGCAGAGTCATCTCAAGCATTGTGAACAGACTCAGCAGTTGAAGAACAGCGTTTATTGGGAGTGAGGACAGATACACACACAAGCACGAAGAGAGAAAAAGAGAGAGGAGGGTTGGGGAGAGAGAGGAGAGAAAGGAAGAAGACCCAAATCCAGTCTCTTCTGGAAGCCTGTGAGTTTTAAAGGCACAGAAGAGTTTGCCTCCCCTACTTTAGGGCTGGTCCATTTGAAGAAAGTTAGGATGGTTGATCGTCTCAGAACTACCATGGGACATACTCCAAGTAAGCCTTAAACATGAGCCAGTCCAGAAGCAGAAGGCCTTCTGGTGGGAGACAAAAACCTACAAAGAGTTTTGTTTTGTTTTAAGGTGCCAGACTTTCTGGTTTCGAGTCAGGAGCACGAGGAGAGAAGCTTGGAAACTTGCCACCTTTATCATCCAGCTATGGCACCCTCTCCCTACTAGCTGTCAGTCCAACAGGGAGTCTGACTCCTAGTCTCCCCAAACCATTTATCTAACCAGGAGACCCCCCAAAATATATCTCAAACATCTACCTGCCCAGGAGTCCCTGCGTTGTACAGTCAGCCACCATAGTGAGGTCAGCTGTGTCTGCTGGCAAGGATCTATCCACAAAGGCCTGTGAACATTGGCATTTCCTCAGAGAAGGAAGGAGAGGGAGGGTCAGTGGAGCCCACTGTGGATTCCAGCCACCTATATACAATTTTGCCCTAATTGCAACTGGTGGGGGTAGAGTGGAGGTGGGATGGTCTTGGAGAGAGGCTAGAGTGTATATAGGCTGGGGAAGGCAAGGGGAAGGAGGAGGGGGCCATCACCCATGCTAGGTGCAAAACTTCCAAGATGGCTTCTTTGGCAGTGGTAGAGGGGGTGTCACCCACACTCCTGCATGTAACCTCTCACCTAAGCTTTCTAAGTAAGCCTATTAAACTCATTGGTTCTCCAGTAGTGTGGACTTTGGTTTGTTATTAGGACCTTATGAAGAGGGGGGTGATATTGCTTAGTGCCCCTTTGGGATGAAAATTCTTGCAACACCCCGGCACACCAGGGCAGACTCTTGCTCTGTGTTTACTTACACCTTGATTGCCAACTTCAGTTGATCTACACACAGACCTGGCAGCGAGGTGAGGATCCAAATCACAGGGGCCTGAGGCTCTGCAGTTGCAGACGTTGTTCCTCAGAGGGGCTGAGCCTACCCTGAACCTATAGGTTTCCCCCTTGGCAGATACTGCCACAGCTGCCAAGAGAGTGTGCTCCTCAAATAGAAGCTGCAATTTTCCATCAGGTGTTGGGCTTGTTGTTTGAGCCACCTGGATTTAGTACTTTTATAAGACAACACCCTGTTAGTCCGTCTTTGCTAAAAAAAAAAAAATTACTTAAAGCAGGGGTTGGCAGTCAACAACCACTGCTCCAATTCAGGCTGCCGGCTGCCTTTGTAAATAAAGATTTATTGGCACATAGCCAATTAATTGTTGTTGACATAGTGTCCATGGTGGACTATACACTCAAAAGGCAGGACTGAGTAACTGGATGGTCCACAGAGCCAAAGACGCCTCTGTTAGTCCCTTTTAGACAATGCTTGCCTTAAGGGGAATGCTATTTTTACATACATGTCCAGGTTGCCTGGCACATTCGAGCCTCTTAGTCTCAGAGCTGGGATTATAGGCAGGGACTGCCACACCCACTTGCTGACCTGTTTTAGATTACCAAAAGTTAACCAGGAAACCCAGTCAGAGTGATAATGAGTTTATGCCTATTGCAGGGACCTCTGAGACCTGTCATCTCTCAAGAGCCACTGAAACACCAGCAGAGAGGGGTTACTGCTTGAATGTTGTCTTCCAGCCTCTGTCTGGGAAGCTGCGAAGCCTGCAGTCCAAAGGGCTCTCGTGACCACTGGACTGATCTGGAAGGAGAGACTGTTTCCAGCGTAGGTTGACCCGATTGCCATTTATTTCTCACACAGACACTAAGGGGAAATGTGCATGCTTTCTGTAAATGGATCGTTTCTGTTGCTCCTGACCTCACAAAGGGGCATGAATGACATCTGCACGGCCCAGTTAGGTTGATACCTCACGGGCAGCACTTTACACTAGTACCTTGCATGCCAGGATGGTGTAGGGCGTTTGCACAAACTCTCCAGCCTCCTCACATACCCTTCCAACCCACACTCCTTTAGAGGCAGAGAAAAGGTGAGTGCAGTCACCCAACAAGAATTCACCAGAGAGCCCCTTCCTCTCTCCTGTATCTCACACTTCATGACCTTGAGAGATCCATTAACCAACTGCAACTTCTGATCCTGGTGGGAGAGTACTGGGGAGGGGGGTCCTGAGCTAAGGACCCAAGTCCTCCTGACAGAGGGCCTGTAGTCTGACCCCACTGCTGAGCAAGGATAGTGAGCTGTCCTTGTCCTTATCACACCCTGTCCTGGAAGCCTCTACTCAGGGGATGGGGGGAGTCCTTGAAGAGTCAGGAGACACACAGAAGAAAATTCTGGCAAGGATCCTGCCCCAGAGAAGGAGGGAGATAAAAAGAACACATTATAAGAGACAAAAAGAAATGGCCAGCGAGAAAAAGCCCCATGAAGGGCAAAGCACATTTTGAATTCTGAAGGACAGGAGTGAGACTAAGGCTTACATGGGAAAGAAGGAAAACACCTTGGTTAGAGTGGGCCACAGCGAGAAGTGCCAGGGACCCAGGGCATCGCCAATGGCCTAGCTACACTGGGGAGCATGTGATGGAGGGATGTGAGCTAAAGTCAGGGTTGTGTCATGGGAGAAGGTGCAAGACACACATCCTTGGGAGATGGGCAGCTGTGTTTGCACAGAGGCATATCAGACACCCACAACACGGGGACAGGTGGCAGCTACCAACAAAGAAGATCATTAAGACAGAGGGATCTGTGTTAATAAACTTCCAGAGAGAAACGGGAAAGCCGACGAGAAGGAAAGCAGGTTGGAGAATGTAAAGTAAACGTACTGGCAGGGTCTCAACAAACACAGACACTGTGTCTTCAAAGAGATGCCCCACATTCTATCTTCTGTGTCGCTTGAATTTAGGGTGTGGAGTGGAGTTCATTTACAAAGCAGACACTTAGCGCGTGTGAGGCCCTTGTTCTACCTTTGGCACCAAGAAAGAAAAAGAGAACTAAATGCTAAGCCAAAGGAAAACCATTCTCAGAGTTTCAAGTTATTGAGACTGTCTTCCCAAAACACCAGAGTAGTACTGCTCTGGCCCTTCCACTATGGGCCCGCCCTCAGTCCCCGACAGGAGTGCGGGGCAGTTCCTGAGGTACCTGAGCATCTCCATCAAGGATGCTCTTTTCTTTGGCTTAACCTCCCAGTCACAGGCTGAGAACAGCATCTCTGTGGCCTCCACTTCAGGATCTCTTTCTGTGAATAGCATCGCTTGTCAGTCATCCGTTTACCAATGTATCTTCTACTTATTTATCATCTACCTACCAGTCATCTCTCTTTACCTGTCTATCAATAATTTATCAATTATCTATCAGCAATCTTTCTATTGATACGTCTATCAATCATCTACCATCCATCTTTCTACCATCTACTTATCTGTCAATAATTTATGTACTGATCATCAAGCTGACTACTATTGTCTACTCTTCCATTTCCTGTCATTGCTCTGATGGAGTGTTGATTTGGAGACAAGGTCTTACTACGTAACCCAGGATGGCTTTGAATTCATGTCCTCCTGCCTCCATCTCTCTCAAGTGCTGGGATTATAAGTGTACATTTCCATGCCTGGTTCAATTTTCCTATCAATATTGTTTTGTTTGGAAACAGGGACTCACTGTAGAGTCCAAGCTGGCCCTTTAGTGATCCCCCTACCTTCCAAATCCAGGGATTATAGATATGTGTTATGAGACCTGCCCTTTAATTTTCATAGATGCTTAAAAGTTTTTTTTTTTAACTTTTAAAGTGTTATTATCATCTCTTCTCTCTTTCTCTCACATACACGCACCATCTTTTCTTTCTTTCTTTCTTTCTTTCTTTTTTTTTTTTTTTTTTTTTTTTTTTTTTTAGTTTTGGTATCTTACTGAAGGTTTTTTGTTTTTCTCTTTTGGTTTTTAGAAACAGGGTTTCCTCCATGTAGCCATGGCTATCCTGGAATTCACTCTGTAGACCAGGCTGGTCTTGAACTCAGAGATCCATCTGTCTCTGCCTCCTGAGTGCAGGGACTAAAGGACTAAAGGTGTGCGCCACCACTGCGGGCATCTTATGGATGTTTTACAATTTTCATATAGTCATATAGTTTAACCTTTCCTGTTCCCTCATAGGCTAAGGCCTATCTTCATCCACAACTTCTCAGGTTTCTTGTAAGAATTTGCTTTTGTATAAACATCTATAATCTCCCTAGAATCATTCACAAAGGTATTAGAGAGCCTGGTATGGTTCACGCCTCTAATCCTAACATTTGGAGAACTCAAGTAGGTGGACCTCTTCAAGTGTGAGGATAACCTGAGCTACATAGACCAGGCTGGGCTGTAGAGCAAGACTCAATCTCAAAACCTCAACGACAAAAGGGTAGTAGTGATTTTTCACCCAATAAAGTGCAACAAATAAAAAGCTAATCTTGAAACAATCCTTTTCCTTAATCTAGCTTGGTTCAGCTTTCTTCTTTAAAGTTGCACCCAAGGGAAAGGAGAGCGGGTGTCCCCAAAGGACCCCAGAATTCTTACTCTCTCAAAGGCGAAAACAAGTCCAAGAATGCAACAACGTATAAACTATGTGTGCATGTGTACTCGAGCAAACAAATGTGTGCACACAAACACACTATTTAAGCCAAAAGAATTAACTAACTACAGATAGATAGTTTTTAAAACCAGTAAAGAGAGACAGAGACAGCAGGAGTTTTGGCTGTGTTTCTGTGTGGCTGAGTTTCTGTGAACCACCTGGGGAGTGAAACCCATCCCTTGGAGACAGCTGGGCAGAGAGCTTCCCCAGAACTGCCAGTGGGGGAGGAGGTTCTGAGGCTCCTATGCTCTATCTCGGCAATGCTTACACAGGTGCAGTTATCAAAACACATCGAACTGTGCCCTTAAAATATGAGGATTTTATTGCAGGAGAATCAGATCGCAATCTTTAAACAAAACACCAGCAGCAAGCTATACTATGGGAAATTTCCTAGCTTCCCCTGCCCCTGTGCATTCTACATCTACAGAAACGCCAAACATTAAGCGCTCTGTATGTATGATATTAAAGAATTTTTTTCTGCTTTCTAGATTTTTTTTTTAAGATTTGTTTTTCATTTTAAAATGATGTCTATGTCTGAGAGTATGTGCAGGTGGGTACAGGAGCCAAACGAAGCTAGAGTTACAGGTATCTGTGAGCAGCCCCGTGTGGGTGCTGGCAATCAAACTTGGGTCCTCTGCAAGAGTGGTGCATACTTTTAACCACTGAGCCATGTCTTCGGCACCTGCTTTCAGGATTTTATTAATCTGGGTCTGGTGTAGGTGTGGGTGATATGCATTCTATGGCTGGGCTATACCCTCAGTCCTATGATTTTTTTTTTTTTTTTTTTTTTTTTTTTTTTGGTAAGCTTGTTTATTAATGGCCCACGGTGGGGAACGATGAGGGTGTAGGCACAAGACAGCAGTGACTTGTCCATGAGCTCACTGCCAGCTTTGGGGCACCCAAGTGGGGGCTGGTAGAAGACAAAGGAGGTTCTCCCCACAAAGGTGGAGCCTAGGAAGTGGCCCCAATGCCATCCTTGAGGCTTCAGCACACTCAGAAACACAGCCCGTACTCTGAAAAGCAACAAACACAGAATTGATAGTGTGCTTTGCTGCACCCTGGGGTGGGGGTAGAGAAGGAGAGAAGCCCAGACATCACTCCAGACTGTCTCAAGTTCAACCAGTGACCCACTTAGAGAACCTCCCCCCCCCCATTTCCTGTTTTTGGTTTGCCCCACTTCCGTTCAGGCTGTGACCTGGAGAAGCACTTGCTGGCTCAGCTTCCTCCTGTACTGATCTCCCCCCTCCCAAGATTGAGTCCTTATCTCTGTTGCTGGGCACTTGGCAGCGAGTGTGGCAACCGCCCCAGAAAGAATATGCGTCCGGGTTCGGGTTCAGAGCCTCCTTCTGCTGTGCACCAGGCACCTAGGGAACAAGTAATTCATGTCTTCCAGTTCTCATGTCTACAGCAGGAGAGGATGAAGGGGGAGATGAAATATAGCTGCTTGTAGTGTCCGTAAGCGCTGTCTGGGAGTTCCAGGGCTGCCGGCCTCTCACATGTCTTACAATCTGTTTTTGTACAATCTTCTGCCTGTGGTTCCCAGCCCAGGCAATTCAGGTGTGTCCAGACACACCTGGGGAGTGGCAGATTGGAAGTGCCACTGGCTAACTAAATTAAATGTGCCATGAACTGCTCAGAGCATGCTCTCTGACTCCACAGACTCAAATCTCATTTTATTCTAAAGTAGACTTACTTCTCTTGGGGGTTAAAAACACCCGAGTGGGGGAACCAAGATGGCTCTCCCTACCCCCCAAGTCACAGTTTGCCAACTTGTTTTTGTATTCACCATAGAGGTGGAGAGCATCAGGAAAGGGGACGTGAGTAAGGTGCTTTCTGAGGCAACCTACCAACTGGTCCCTCACAGCCAGTCCTAGAGAAGACCAGTCTGTTGGGGCTGCTACCCAAGTGGCCATGGATGAGTCTACACAAAAGTGGCTGCACACTTCACAGCGGTGACGCAATACTCACAGAGCCGGCCAGCTGTGGAAGCCACCTGCCAGCAAAAACAGGCCGATGAAAAGCAGACGCTGCCAGCAAACCAAGCCTAGAGTGTGGGCACCAGAAACCGTGAGAGCAGCTGACCAACTGAGCTAATGCTGACAACGGGTGATGTCCCACCCCACATCTCACAAAGGAGAATGGCTCTTGTCTGTGTCTCCATGGCCTCCCTGACCCAGAAGAGGCAGTGCTCTCCTGTGAAATTGGGTTTGCTCAGCCTAAGTGAAGCCCATGCCCGTATGACCCAGAGCAAAGGGCTGCAGCTTACACATACTGAGCACCCCCATGCAACAGAATTCTTATCCTAAGCCTAGATTCTAGGCTCTAGAGGCTTACCTGAAATTCAGCCCACTCGGGTCTAGGCAGAACAGTGGGCAATAAAGTCAGAGAACATGAAAGCCAGAGACATGGACCTGGGAGGATGTGCCAGGGGCACATGGGAAGAACTTCACGGTAACCAAGTCCCAGGCACTGAGCCACAGAAAGGCACTCTGAAGACAATGCTGCTTTGATCCCAAGGCCAGAAACCAGGTTGGTCATGAGCCTGAGACTACCTTAGCCCTACCTACCTTCAACTCAGTCTGCAGAGCCCGGCAGCACAATACCAGAGTACTTATGGTCCCAACTACATACAGGACACCAGAAAGCCACTCTGGGTTGAGTGAGTGAGTGAATGAATGAATGAATGAATGAATATGAATGAATGAATGAATGGCAGCCAAAACTCAGAGTGTCCTCCAGGGAGTCCTGACTTCCACCATTCCCACTTTCAACAAGTTTTAATAGAAAACTCCACGCTTCTCCCACAGGTGCCTTCTCAAGGTGACAGTCAGTCAGTCCCACTTCACCAGACCTTGCCTACCTCCATTGTCCCCACTAGACTGGGTCAACTGTCTTCCTTCTACTCTGCCTTGTCTCTCCTCTCTATCCTCCCTGAGGAGATCACTAGGTCTTTGAAAAAAAAATTGAGCTGGAAACCATTGTTCAGAGCCTCCCTTGATACCCACAATAAAGACCAATGCCCCCCTCCAGCCTGACAAACCGAGGGAGTCCTAGAACCTATTTCCCAGCTCTTCCCCACAAACCTTGACCCCGACACACCCGAGTCTTGAGGTTCTTCTGCTCTTTATCATTTGCCATCAGTACTCAGCCTCTCCGGGTTTCTCTGGGCAAGTGCCACCGAGGAAGTGAGGCCTGCTTAGCCCATCATGTAATGGTCAGTGACCAGCCCTCTTTGACTCAAGCTTGATGCCTACCCTGGAAGGTTCTTCTCCAAGTCCATTAGATGCACTCATCCCCATGTGTCCCTCTGTGCCTCCTTAAGTGGAAAAGGCCCCATTCCATCAGCGTCTAGCCTAGAATCCCCAGGCTTGTTCCTAGCCGGGACTCAAGGGAAACTTGCAGGGGATGTTTGGGGTTTGGTAGTTAAAGCCTGTGTTTAGCAAGCCACAAGCCCTGGATTCTATCATTTCCAGCAAAGAGAGAGAGGGAGACGGAGAGGCAGAGGGAGAGAAGGGGGTAGGAAGAGAGGGAGAGGAAAAGGGAGAGGGAGAGGGAGAGGCAGAGGGAGAGGCAGAGGAAGAGGCAGAGGGAAAGAAGGGGGTAGGGGAGAGGGGGAGGAGAGAGGGGGAGGGAGAGGGAGAGGAAAGGGAGAGAGGGAGGGGAAGAGAGGGAGGGGAAGGGAGGGAGGGGAAGGGAGGGAGGGAGGGAGGGAGGGAGGGAAGGAGGGAGAGGAGAAATAAAAAGTTGGGCTTGGTGGCACAGATCTGTAATCCCAGTTTGAGGAGGACCTGAGCCACATAGAAAAAACGAGAGAAAGAGAGAGAGAGAGAGAGAGAGAGAGAGAGAGAGAGAGAGAGAGAGAGAAATGAATGAAACTGAATACATCTACAAGGCCAGCCCTGGGTGCCCCCCCCCCCCCCCCCGTGCCCACACATAATCTTCTGTAATCCTCCTTTTAAGGAGGACTGAATGACATCTTTAAAATCTTGGCCAATCCCCCAGATAACCTGCAGCAAAGCCCAGGAGAGTAGCACCAGTGTTCTTGCACCATCTCAGTCACTGCGGGTGGGTTGCGTCTTTCCCCACGCTGACCTAAGCTACTCCTCTTTCATCCCTGAGGGCCTCTGAGCAGGGAGCACACCCCATCAGAAAGTCAAAGCCCCCTTGCTCAACTGCCTAATCGCAGGAAGTCCCTGCCAGGGCCCCTCTGGGCTTCTCCCATAGAGAAGCATGTGTTTGTATTTGGATTCACTGTATTGGAGGAAGGGGATGACCAGAAACCAGTCCTGTCCAGGTGTGCCAGAGCCATCCCGACCGTAGCACCAGCAACAGACCTCCTCTGGGGTCCCGTGGATGCTGGGGGGGGCAGGGGTACTGTGGACGCCCGCTCTTCCCCTCCCCCTCCAGCACCTCCAGAGGCTTTGTCATCCCAGTTCCAGGAGCATCTGGGCTCTCAGCACCCGGACGGGTCCCCGCCAGAGGCCGCGGAGTACTTAGACCGCCCCGCACCCGGGCTCTGCGTCTCGGATTCCCCGTGCCTCGGTGCCCCGGCCGCCTCTCCCAGTACCCCGGGTCTCCTCCCTCCGAGTTCCGCCCCATCCCAGCCTGCCCGGAGCGCTCCGGCTACGCAGGCCGGGAGTGGATGCAGCGCCGGCCCCACCAACACGGGATGGCCACACTTACCAGCACCCGGCGCGGAGGGCCCGGGCTCCGGGCTCGGCCACCAGCGTAGCAGAGCCCGCGCGGGCTCCAGGCTGACGGCACAGCGTTGCCGCTTCACCCACAGCACCGAGTGCAGCGGCTCCGCCGCCCCCATCGCGCCCATCGCCGCCGGCGCGGCCTCGTCCGCCGGGCGCGGGGCGCGCGGACGCCGGGGGGCGCGGGACCGTTAGCGGCCCCTGCAGTCTGCACGGCGGTGGCGCGGGGAGGCGGGAGCGGGAGGCGGTGCTGCGTCACCCGGTACGCAGAGAGGGTGGCGGGGATCCGGGAGGAGGCGACCAGGGTGAGGACAAGAGAGGCTGGACTTGGGGACAGAGAAGAATCAGAAACAGAGGATCCGAGAGAGCCTAGGTTGAGGAGCAGAAAAGGCCTAGGAAGGAACGGGAAGGGTCAGAGGAGGGGACTGAGGGGCCTGGCCGTGGGGAAGACAATTGGAGCGGCCCGGTGCGCTGAACCACGCTAGTCTGTGGCTCTTGCTATCCCTGGGCTCTGATGGGTCTGCACTCGCGACAGGGTGGGGAGGGCTGCAAAAAGGGACAGGCGGAAATGTTGCCCGGGCGGTCTTGTGCAGGCGATGGGAGGACTCGGAACTGCTGGTGTGCGCCCACGAGCGACGTGACCTTGGGCATCCGTCTCTTTTTAGGTCTTGGTCTCCTGACGGCTAGCAAGAGCCCTGCAGGTTGGTCCCAGTAGGCAAAAGAAGGCTAGGAGGGAGAGGAAAGGGGAGTGAAAGCTTTGTAAGTGGATGGCTGTGGGTCTACAGCCACCGGAGACACAGGAGAAGGAGTCTTCCTGTCAGTCACCCGACTGTTTCCTCCCAATGAACCGGAGTTGCTGTTCCTGATGCAGCTTAACATGGGACAAGCTCAACATGTCCACTTCGGGGAGGTCTTCCTGGACTCCCCTAAAGCATCCCAAGGCACAGCAGGGCAGAATTCAGCACTGCACTCAAAACATATCTACCCATCTCTGTGAAAATTTTATGGGCATATGGGCTTGTCCCTTACTGGGTCTCCAGTGTCTGAAATGGTCCTTGTACAAAATGTTATTACTCAAATATTGGTTTCATGATGGCACCCGTTCACATATGACCAAGGAAGAGTCTCCTCAGAGATGCTAACTGGTCCAAGAGTGCAGGGCTCTGGTGTGACAGAGCTAAGCCTCACAGCAGGGTGAGCTTTCAAGAAGACTGGAGAGCCTCCTGCCCTCCCCTTCAGCTCTCCTGCTGTTGCAGACAGAGGTGGAGTTGGCCAAGTCTGCCTTGCCTGTGCCTGGTACCAGAGGGCTAAGGTACAGGTCTGATCCTGTCAGTGCCCCGTGTCCATCTGCAGGGCAGGGACAGCCATGAATCACTTGCTTCCTGGAAGCCCAGCCCAGTAGGCTCCCTGACAGCCCTGGAGTATTGGTTAGGCCCAGGCAGAATCCTAGCCCCACCCTGGAGCAAGCTGGACCTGATCTTGCTCAGTGGTTAGTTGAAGCAAGGGCTGCCCCATCTCTTTCTTTTCACAGCTTTCGGGATGAGGCTTGGGGAATGTGGATATTATTATTATTATTATTATTATTATTATTATTATTATTTGTTTTGGGGTTTTTTTTGAGACAGGGTTTCCCTGGGTTGTCCTAACTGTCCCAGAGCTCACTCTACAGACTCTCGAACTTAAAGATCCACCTCCCTCTGCCTCCCAAGAGCTGAGAGTAAAGGTATGAGCCACCACGCCTGGAAATTCATGCAGTTTTTATATATAAGTGTTTGTATCCACGAGGACTTGACTCTACCCTAGTCCTAGAGGAGCTCCATCCAGGAAGACACAGTCACAGGGACCACAAAATACTAGAGTCCTGAGGAGGGGCCCCTGTGTGGATTATAGCCCAGTAGTGAGAACCAGGATCCCCCAGTGGCAACTGTGGACTGAAGTGTATCCCTCCCGCTCCCCCATTTGAATTCTGAAGCGCCAAGCTTGAGTGCAGTAGATAGTAGCTTATTTGGAGACGGGGCCTTTAAAGAGGTGACTCAGTGAGGGGTCTTAGGGGGGTGAGCAATAGCTTAGTTCATGAACAGAGCTTGCCACTTGTCCTTCAAACACACTCATCCACATATGTGTACCTGCACACGTAAGAATACATATGTACAAACAAATTAGACCATTAAGGTAGTCTTGATTCAGGTCAATCGGTGTACTTAGTATAGGGGAGATTTGAACACAGATCCAGGGCTATGTACATGGAACACAAACTAAGACAAGTACCAAGAAATGATCATCTACAGCCTCGGGAGAACCAGCTTGGTTGGATCTTTGGTGTTGGGCTTCCTGGGTATTAAAGTTCTGTGGTGACCCTGGCCAACTAGTGTATTAGCCTGCCAGCCTGGGTAGCTGCAGTGCCAGGACTCGCTGGCGAGCTTCTGCCAAGGGGAGGGCAGCCTAATGAGGGCTGTGTTCTGGGAAGCTGAGATAGACAGCACAGAAAGGCTCAGGCCCTCCAGGCTGGGGACCACAATGAGCACAGCCCTGAGGGCTGGAAGAAAAGGAGCATGCTCTATCCAGAGCAGTGCCAGGCCCTTGCTACCTCTGAGTCCCCTGGGGCTCATCAATTGTTGGGTGTGAAAGCAGATGACAGAGCAGCTGACAGAGCCTCGGAGACATCCATGCAGCCTGGATCAATCCTGGGATGTGGGCCTCTACACTGGGACACACACCTAGTTCCCTCTGATGTCTTCCCAAGCTACCTGGCTCACCTCTTACCTGACTGCTATACCCTTCCCTTGCTGGGCCCTGGTCCAAACACCTCCTTACATGTCTATTTGGAATGTTTCTACCCACACTCCTTACCCACAGCCATCTCTTTGTGCTGCTGAGGCCCCTGGCTCTCACAGAACTTCAACCTGTGCCTGACTCCCTTACAGCCAATGATGCCCCAGACTGTTGCTGGCCTAGTGTATGCACAGTTGGCCACAAGTTTAAAGGGACCGACCATATGGACAGGAAGACCTGGACATAGGTTCAGCCCCAGCAGCCTGGAGCCCTCATGAGCTAGACACCGTCCTGCCCCTTCTCCCCTCTCCTATGTCAAGCTGAGCCATTCAGTTTCTGACCTGATGCTCTGGGTCATGTAAATCTGGGATCCTGACCAGCTGTGGCCAGCACCCTCCCTCCTGGAGGCCAGGTTCTCTCACACATGGGCTGACTGGTTCCTGAGGGCCTGTCTAGTCCCACATACTGCCACTAAACATGAGAATGCCGCCCACTGGGTCACTCACTGGAGAGGCGGCACCTTCCAACTTAGTCCTTTCTGAGCTCCTCTCCCTCCAAAGCCTATACTCTTGTTTACACTTGGCCTGCCTGCTTATCTTCCCAAGCTTCCTCCCTGATGAAGTCAGCAGGACTAATTGACATCAGAAACTGGAACACTGCTGGGCGGGGCCAGGGAATCTGGCAGGCCATACCCACAGGCTGCCAGGAATGCTGCCCTCTGCCCTCCACCCTCGAGGAAGAGCCTTGCAAACACTAGCTGTCAGAGCTGACTGCCTGAGAGAAACGTCCTGAGCACGGAAGCCTGGTTGGTGTTTGATAGACTCTAGAGAGTCATCAAATGCACAACTCTAACCTGCCCTTGGGACCCTGACAATGACTGGAAACACCCGTTATCTCTTCCATTTTACAGATGGCAAAACAGACTCTAGAAACCAAACTGACCTGCTCAAGTGACAGAGGAAAGCAGTTAGACGGGAGGGTAGTCAGGCTCTCTTGTCCTCCAGCAACTCAGAGTTGAAATGAGAAGTTAGAAAGTAGCATAAGCCAAACTCAATGCTGTCAGTGGCCATGCTGGCTTCTCAGGCACCTCACTGGGACAGTTAGTCCACCTTCAAGAGGGCAGGTAGGAAAAGAATATTCTAGCAGAAGTGTCCTCTCTCATCTAAGAAGTTTAGGCTTGGATAAAAAAGCAGGTGGCCCTTAGTATGACAGAGCCTAGAAAGGCTTTAGGGGAGATCTGGCCAGAATAATCTTGTATTGGAGACAGAGACTGTGGCACTTACTCCTCTGGAAAGCTGGGGGAGCACCGTGTCTAGGAATGGGGTTGTGGGAGGCAGAGACCAGACTTTGGTTTGCTTTGAGTCTGCGAGTTCATTAGACTTGCAGGGGTGGTCTATCCTGAGCAGAAACAGGAGCTGGGTTCTGTGCTTAGCTGAAGCTTATATGGTCCCAGAGTGCTGTGCACACAAGGCAAGGCAGCAGCTCTGTGGGCTTGGGGGTTGAGCCCAGGGTTACGAAGCAAAAAAAAAAAAAAAGAGAACTGGGAAGAAACACAACTACAAGATTCAGAGCCTGAGCTGGGCAATAGTGGCACATGCCTTTAATCCCAGAACTTGGGGGGCAGAGGCAAGTGGATTTCTGAGTTTGAAGCCAGCCTGGTCTACAGATCGAGTTCCAGGAGAACCAGGGCTAAACAGAGAAACCCTTTCTGGAAAAACAAAACAAAACAAAACAAACAAACAAACAAAAAAAAGATTCAGAACCCAGAACCTGGCCTGCCCTGCCCATCAGCCTGTTGCCCACTGTCTTCATTCCTTTCCAGATGGGGAGCATCCTGTGAGTTGCTCAGGATGTCAACCCCCAAGGAAGGAAGGAAGTTTGCTCTGTGGCAGCCTCTCTTGGGAAAAACACCACCTCTTAGAAAGTGAACTTGAACTGGACAGTGGTGGCACAGGCCTTTAATCCCAGCACTCTGGAGGCAGAGCCAGGTAGGTGTCTGTGAGTCTGAGACCAACTTCATCTACAGAGTGAGTTATAGGACAGCCAGGGCTACAGAGAATACCCTATCTGCTTTCCCCTGCAGCTGGAGGAAAGACTGACAGCTTTGTGAACCCACAGCTCTTAACCATGTCATGGGGAGGTGACTGACCATGGTGCTGGCAGGGAGCACTCAGGGAGGGAACAGAATGTGTACTCGGCTCTCCCAGGCTTCAGTAAATGATACAATGTAACCTTGACTCATTCCAGACAGTAGAAGCTGCTACAATGTTCAGTTTTAGGAGTTGGGTGAAAGTCACTACCAAAAGTGCCCATTAGTGGTACCTGTGACCCTCCAAGACTCAGCTGAGTGGCCTTTGCACATTGGTAGTTGCTTGGGTGGGTTTGAACCATTAGGGAGGGACCCTGATCTAGAGAAGAGATGGGAGCACACAAAGGCCATTGCTATCACTTCATCGGTACTTGGAGGAGCAGGAGACCTTCTTCAGCCTGTGCATGCTTCACTTGTCATTTTGTGTTCAAGTGAAGGTACAAGGAGAAAGCCACTTTCAGACAAACCCAGTGTGATGGTTTGTATGTGCTTGGCCCAGGAAGTGGCACTATTTGGAGGTGTAGCTTTTTTTTGGAGTAGGTGTGGGCTTATTGGAGTAGGTGTGTCATTGTGGGCAAGGGCTTTAAAACTCTACTCCTAGCTACCTGGAAGTCAGTCTTCCACTAGCAGCCTTCAGATGAAGATGTTGAATTCTCAGCTCTGCCTGGATGCTGTCATGCTCCTGTCTTGATGATAATGGACTGATTTGTGTATCTGTAAGCCATCCCCAATTCAATGTTGTCCTTATAGGTCATGGTGTCTGTTCACAGCAGTAAAACCCTAAGACACCCAGGGTCTTGGAAGCAACACCCTCTGGAGAAGGCGGCCATTTCAGAAAGATAACACAAGCCACGTCAGGCAACAGGCTTTGTAACACTGGGAATGAAGTGTTGGATTCCCAAAACCAAAACCAGAAGAGATTTTAAAAGTCTAAAAAGAAAAGGAAGAAGATCAGTAGAAACTGAATACCACTAAACTCAGCGTTCATGGGTGGCAAAGAAAATACTTTGGCCCCAAGAAAAGCCACATTAAAGGTACTACTGGGCAGTGTTGACAGAGAAGGATGGGTGGCCACAAGGACACCCAGGAAGATGAGGGGTCAACTTTACCACCCTCAACAGTCTTCCAGAAGCCTGGGATGGGGAGTGGAGAGTGGGGAGTGGGGAGTGGGGAGTGAGGAAACCTGAATTGAAAGGTAGTGTTGCCCCTTGAGAATACTGCTGACCATGTGAGATCAGGAAGACTCATGCTACTCACCCCATTATCTTACAGACTGGGAAACTGAAAACTGTAGTGCCTGTGTGTGCATGTGTGAGCGCTTGTGTGAGCGCATGCGTATGTACATGTATGTGTCCAGGAGGTCAGAGGACAACTTGCAGGAGTCAGTTCTCTTCTATCATGTAGAGCATGGGGATCAAACACAGGTCATCAGGGTTGGTGGTTTTGCCTGTTGAGCTGTTTTGCTGACCCAGTAACTCCACCCCCACCCCCACCCCCCCAAAAAAAAAACCCCACTTCCCTATACCATCCTCCTCCCAGGGCTGTTACTTCTGATGGTCTCCATCAGCCCTTGACACTCAGTTCTATGTAGGCCAGCTCACTGTGGCTTCTGCAGAGAGCAGGGCCATACTCTTCCCCTGCAGAGATCTGCCTGTCAAAAGGTGACAGGACTGTGAAGCTCCAATCATTTGTTGCCAGTTAGGGACAAGGACCCTGGTGACTAGCTTGGCAGAGTTTTCGAGAGAAGACAGAAAATGACACTTTTATGAATGACTCTAAAATAGCAATGGATTTGGTTTTAAAGTGGAAAGTGTTTTGCAACATGATACAGTCCTGGCATAGACTGGGGCATCCAGAGGTCAGTCTTTGTTGGCTGGATCAGCAGCATAGAGTTAAGATAGACTTAAAAGGTCACTATTGGGTGGCACAGATGGATGAACACATGATAGCATTGTATGTAAATGCTCAGACAGGAAGGACAGAAGTCTGAGAGATGCTTCCACTGGAAGCATGTGCATGCTGGGTGCGGACACGCTGGGTGAGACTGGACCGAACAGGTTACACTGGAAGCCTCCCATCCCGGGGAGCCAGCAGAGAAAACCTCTTCCTGCAGCCCTCAAATCCAGGCTACCAGCTTACTGTGGAGACCCAGGCCCTATAGGGGAAGCTGTAGCCTGGTACTGATGGGAGAAGGGAGTAGGGATAGTCAGGGATTAGAAAAGTACCGGGGTCAGAGGGATGAACAGAAGAGCCCCATCCTGCAGCCCTTCTGTTTCAGTTGCTGAACAATATGACTCATGCTCCTGGGTGTTCGCTCGGTTAAGGCTTATCAACCTTCACCATGGAAGCAAAAGCTTTCATTTCCCATAAATTACCCCTGTACCCCTGAGATACCACTCTGCACCCTGCCCTGCACCTTCCTAGGAAACCACTAACCTCATTTCTGTCTGCCTTCGCCTGTTCTAGATTTTTCATAAAGTAGAATCACATGCTGCCCCTCCTCCAACTCCCTGCTGGGACCAGAACGAGCCTTGCACATACTATAGAAATGCCTTACTACGCGATTGCACTTCCAGTCTTACTAAGTGGCCTTTCTGTCTGACTTCCACTTAGTGCAGTGTTTCTCAACCCATTGGGGGTCCAATGACTCTTTCACGGGGATGGCCTAAAGCCATAGGAAAACAGATGTTTACATTATGATTCATAACAGTAGCCACATTACAGTTAGGAAGTAGTGATAATAACTTTATGATTGGGTCACCAAATGAGGTACTGCATTAAAGGGTCACTGCACAAGGAAGGTTGAGAACCGCTGACTTGGTCTGGTGTCTTAGTGCACTTCTGCTGCCACAAAACTGGGGACTGAATAATTCCACTCATTCACTCAAGGTCTCAGGTTGTAACCCAGACTGATCTGAAAGTCATTATGCAGCCCAGGCTAGCCTCAAACTTGCAGCAAACCTCCTGAGTGCTGGAGTGCTGGCATTACAGGCACGTGCCACCATGCCTGGCTGGGACCTAATGATTTATGAACAACAGGAATTCATCATGTTCATAGACTGGAGGCTGGGCAGTCGAAAAAATCAAAGTGCTGGCAGGTCCAGCAACCAGTGAAGTCCTCAGACAGGGCAGAAAGGACAGAAGGGTCAAAGGCATAAACACTTTGTCCTCATGTGGTGGAGAAATAGGAGAGCAGAGAGGTCCTAAGCCAGCTCCCTCAAGCTTGCAGGGCCATGTATCCATTCACAGGGGATGTCGACCTACAACTGTCACAATTCTTCCTCAAAGGCTCCTGTCTCCATGTCACCGCACAGGGGACTCAGTTTCAGCATCGAGTACAACACTTTCAAGGTCTGTCTTGGGGTTTTATTACTGTGAAGAGACATCATGACCAAGGCAACTCTTATAAGGACAACATTTAATTGATACTGGCTTACAGGTTCAGAGGTTCAGTCCGTTATCATCATGTTGGGAAGCATGGCAGCATCCAGGCAGACATGGTGCTGGAGAAGGAGCTGAGAGTTCTGCATCTTGATCTTAAGGCAGCCAGGAAGAGACCTATCTTCTGAAGGCAGCCAGGAGGAGGGTCTCTCTTCCACAGTGGGCGGAGCCTATGCCTAGGAGCCCTCAAAGCCCACCCATACAGTGACACACTTCCTCCAGCAAGACCACACCCATTTCAACAAGGCCACACCTCCTAGTAGTGCCACTTTCAATGGGCCAAGCATATTTAAACCACTACAAGGTCTGTCCACGTTTTCTGTCTGTCTCCACTCTTCCTGTGGCTGCCTAGTATCCTGTCATGGTGTGCTGCATTGATTTATTCACTCATGAGTTGATGAGCATTGGGTTGCCCGAACTCTTTGGCTGTAGGAATGATGTGCCTCTGGACATCCAGAGACGAGTTTTTTCTGGATACACAGAGGAATAGGATTGTTGTGTCTTCTGCCCCTTTCTGTTTAGCTGTTTGAGGAATCATCAGACTGTTTCTCATTCAGCCTCACTGCCTGACAAACCCAGAAGGGCACAGAAGCTTCCAGCCTTTGCACGTTTCCTCTGTTGGTTATGGTTCTCTGTTGGCTGTAGCCATCTGGAAACAAAAATTTACACAAAGAAGCTGTGCCTTCCACCAAACTTCCTGCAAGGCAGATTGACTGGTCAGAACCCCAGTGACTGTGGACAGCTTGGAATGTTACAGATCCAGGACCTACTTACAATTATCTTGGACTATCTTCAGGCCCCAATAGCCATTCCTTGCTCACCTCTGGATCGGACCTAATGCTCTAAGACTAACAGATAAAGCCCTCTTGGAATGTGTTGACTTGGCAGACCACTAACTTCCACCAGCCTCACAGTGAAGAATTATCGGACACCATCTGCGGCCCGTGGTTGAGATTTCTTTGCTGCAGCTGTCTCTCTGATGCCCTCACCAATGTACTTGAAAGGCATCCTTGATTTATGACTTTCTTCATTTTTGACTATAAAGAGTTTATGAAACTACTTCATGTTGAAACAGAGTTTGGAGTAACCTAAATCTGTGTTCCTAGGCTATGGTCACTTAAATTTAGGTTTGGGATAATTTATCTCCTATTCCCACTGAGGTGAGAGCTGCTTTCGCACTGAAGTATCATAGTTGGTGTAAATCGCCTCGCTGGCTTTGGCCTAGCTTATCTGGGAGAAAGCAGATCTGATCCGCGTTACTTACAAACCTTTCTTCTCGCTTGACTTCTCATTGCTGTTTATTTATCCCCTTCGCCAGTTCCACCTCTGTCTGCCTCTCTGTCTTCCTTGGGTTTGATTCCCAGCACTGGAAATAAAACAGAAAAACACAGGTAGTTTCTGTGTCAGATTGAGGTATTCTAGACCAGTCAGAGTAGATTGGATCAGAGTGGTTCCAAAGCAGAACTGAGGTCTATAGTGATTGACAGGGTGTGGGCAATAAGGGTCTGGGTCCCACACATGCCTAGCATCGTGTCTGGGTGGGTGGGTGCCTTTTGTTGTGTGAGAAAAGTGTTCCAAGAAGCCAATGGGGTTGTGTGTCTAGGCCGGAGGTCACATTTGAGACTGCTGCTCCATGAGCATGTGACTCTTGATCTGCCCAGGGAGCCCCATGCCTTTGTTTACCAGGATAGTCCTGATGTGTACCCACTGTGCCAACATCATTATAACTGCCTCTCCAGGCTCTCTTCTCCAAAGCAGTTCTGTGGGTGACTAGTAGCCTTGCTACCCACAACATGTAAGGATAGCTGAAGAAGCAGGAGAGGGGATCCCAAGAGGACACTATGGCCCTGGCAAGACAGCCAGGAGGATGGCAGGATTCTAGAGAGGGAAGGGTGGCTTTGGAGACCCATCTTTGTGTCTGTTAGTGATGAGAGTCTGCCCTCATCCCTCCTTTGAAGCCTCAGCTTTTCTGCATGAGAACTGAGAGTCAAATCTCAGATCCAAGTGGGCAAAGACTAGAATTCAACCCCAGGCTCTGCCTGCCAGTAGCCGAGTACCCTCAGCAGCATCTCTCAGGCAAGTATTGCCTTCCTTGTGGTAGGGCTGTCTCCAGCACTGTGGGATGCTTCCACTCACTAGATGCCCATAATGGCTCCCAGTATGATAGGAATAAATCACCTCTGGACATTGCCAAATGCATTTCTGAAGAAACACCATACATTGCTTCCACACTCTGTAAACATAGACCTTAAGACCCACCATATGGGATGCCATGCTGTTGCCTAGGATAGCCAGTATACACACACACAGCTCTTGATATAGTATAGACCTCACTAAAGGAATCCACAAAATGAGAACCCATAGTTTGGGAGTCCAGTGGAGACATCTGGGAGTCATAAAATCATGATCCCTGAGCCTGGTGTTAGGGGTAGAAAGGCCTCTGGAGTGAGTGCCAGGTTGAGATGGCAGTTGTGGTCACGGACAGGTGCAGGTTCCTGTCCCACACGGAGGAGGGCAGGGCTTACTGATGCTGAGAGGAAGAGCAATTCAAGGACCCAGATGCTGGTCTTTTGTGGGGCATGATAGGTGAGTTCCTAAGACATGGTGGTGGCACACGTATTTAATCTCAGCATTCAGGAGGCAGAGGCAGGAGGATCTCTGAGTTCGAGGCCAGCCTGGTCTACAGAGTGAGTTCCAGGACAGCCAGGGCTACACAGAGAAACCATGTCTTAAAAAGAAACAAAGAGGGCTGGAGAGATGACTCAGCGGTTAAGAGCACTGATTGCCCTGCTAGAGGTCCTGAGTTCAATTCCAGAAACCACACGGTGGTTCACAGCCATCTGATGCACTCCTCTGGTGTGTGTCTGAAGACAGCTGCAGTGTACTCATATAAATAAAAAAAAAATAAATCTTTAAAAAAGAAAGAGAGAGAGAAAGAGAGAGAGAGAGAAACCAGGAATAGCTACATGAGGACAATTTGGGCTGGCTGAGGTGACCACTCCTCTTATCCTGCTGGGACAACTCTGGCTTCCTTACTTTGAGACCTTCATCCAATATTCAGCCCTAAATCCAAAATTCCAGGTCCCACAACCCTCCTCAGAGATGAAGCCCACCTGCTGGCCCAGCCACCCTTAGTCTCCTCACCAGGCTCTTTGTAGGCACACCACGCTGGTGACCTCATTTAGGTACTGAGCAGAAATAGACCAGCAGCTCTAATTAGCTCATCAGCATGGCTTGCAAATGGGCCACAGCCTCTGACAGTCTGGGATGTGGAAAATTCCATCCATTCTTCCTCCCGTGATGGGCAGGAATGTGAGGTCCCTTCCCCCGGGGAACACATCGAACTGTGCGCTTGCTCATGAGAGCATCAGGATGAGGAGGCACAACACTCCCTGCCCCTCCCCAACACACTGATGCTGATTCCATAAGTTTGGGGCTGGACCAGGAGAGAACCTGCATATTTCACACCATCCTCAGTGACATGATCAAACCCAGCTGGTTCTCAAACTGGACAGTACAACATAGTGGGGGCCTTATTCTGTCCCACCCAAGAGCAGGGACCCAATGTACTTGTTTACAGCCCTTACCTCAAAAGACAGTTGAGGGGATCAGTATCTGAGTGGGACCTGACTTAGGGTCTTCAGGGTTGTCACTGCAGCCAGTCTCTGCTACTGTCTATTCAAAACAGTGGCTTCCCTCTGTCACAAGTGGGTAGGTGGGTGCAAGTGGTCCCTGGCTGGAAGCCAAGGGACCTCTATGGTCCAGCCAGATGATGCTGGCCTTTCCTCTCTCTTGTTTGGCTCTCTTTCCCCTGAAAGCAGACAAGAAGATACAGGAATGGGGGGAGGGGAGGCATGGTGTCTCTGAGTCCTATGTGCTGACTATGGGGCTTGGAATGTGCTCCCACATTCAAATAGAAGTTTGGCTCTCAGTAAACAGAGCCCAGGCTGCTGGGCTGCCCTGTAGCTAGCTGTTCCTGGGGTGTCAGAATGTAGATTAGTCTCTGTTAGGAATACCTTTCTGGCCTGTGGCCAGTCACAGCCCCAGAAACCATTCCTGGCCTAAGAGAGGAGTCTCAGAAAGACCCTTACCCATCTGTATCCTCACATTCTCTCCTCCTCCTCCTCTTCCTCTTCCTCCTCCTTCTCCTCCTCTTCTTCTTCCTCCTCTTCCTCCTCCACCCTCTCTGCTGTGTTCTGACCTTGATCCTCTCTCTTTTGTCCTGCCTTCCTTGGAGGGAGGAGGGTGCTCACTCTGGCCAGAGTGGAGAGGCAGAGATAGGGTGTGGCTTGGCATCAAAGCAGTCACAAAGCTCTCAGCTTCATCTCCAGCGCTGGAGATGAATATAAATGAACAAATGAATGATTAAATAATGGTTTAAAATAAAAACAAAGTGTAGAGCTGGGGAGGTGGCTCTAGTTGGTAAAGCGCCAGCCACAGAAGCGTGAGGATTCAAGTTCAAACCCCAGAACCCACTCAAAAAACATTGGGTGAGGTGGCATGCGCTTGTAATTCCAGAGCTGGGGAGGTGGAGACAGGGGGCATCCCTGGTGTTTGCTCAGGTTCAGGTTCTGTGAAAGAAAAAAAAAGAAAAGCAATGTAGAAAGAAACTGAGGTAGGTACCTGATGTTGGCATTTTGTCTAGGCTCCACCTCACAGTTACCTGGCAACAGTCAGGTGTGCCTGACTCAATATAAAAGGGGCTGCTTGCCCCCCTCCTCTCTCTCTTGCCTTCTTGCTCCTTCTCTGTCCTCTTGTCCCTTACCTTCTCTCTCCCCATTGCCCTCTCCTCTCTCTCCATGTGCTCATGGCCTGCCTCTACTACTTTACTCTCTCTTTCTCTGTCTCTACTACCTTCTCAACTCCCCGCCCCATGCCCTGAATAAACTCTTTTATACTATACTATTGTATGTGGCTGGTCCCTCAGGGGGAAGGGATGCCTCAGCATGGGCCTTCAGAGACACTCCCTTTCCCCCACACCAAACACCTGACACCAGCCTGTGCCTTCTATACATACCCTCTGCCACATGTAAATGCACACATGTGTAAATGCACACGCACACGTACACAGAGTAAAGGGGCTCCAGCCGTAGCCTCAGCTAGCAGTGTAGGGACAGTTCATGACTTGCTTGAATGATTCGCTGGTCTCTAGGCCCCAGCTTGCCCACTTGCAAGGGGACAGTTCAGGATAGAGCAATGGAATTTCCTACCATCTGTGATTCTCTAAGGCTTTCTGGTCGTCTCCTTGGCCCCCAGTCACTTGGCCAAGTGCTGTTTGTTGTGTACATTCTGTGACAGTCCTGGGAGCAACAAGTCTGTGTCTGAGAGGCAAGTTTTAGGTGCACAGAGCTTGCTTTGCTTCCTGCCTAAACTTGTACAGAAAGAAATCCACCCTCTTCCTCTCTAGAAAAGAAAATAGCCTGAAGCAAACATGACAGTGTGTCATTGTGACTATAGCCATAGAGAGACGTTAGAAAGAGACCCCCTGCAGGTCCTGCAGATCCAATGCTACAGGATGTACAGGACACAGGGCAACAACAGGATATCGGAGAGGAGTCCTGGTGAAGATTCAGTGTAGATAGCATAGCAGAAGCCAGAGGCCTTGAACAAAACCAATGACTCATTGCAAGTAAAGATGCGTGGACAAAAAAGAGTATGCAGTGTGACACGCTGTGACACACTACAGCTTCCATAATGAGACTTTTGGTTGTTGGAGGGATTCTTTTTGCTTTGTTTTTGATTTCTAATTTTTTAAAAGATTTATTTATGTTTTATTTATATGAGTACACTGCAGCTGTCTTCAGACACACACCAGAAGAGTGCATCAGATCCCATTACAGATGGTTGTGAGCCACCGTGTGGTTGCTGGGAATTGAACTCAGGACCTCTGGCAGAGCAGTCAGTGCTTTTAACCACTGAGCCACCTCTCCAGCCCTTGTTTTCTGTTTTTTATTTATTTTCTTTTGTAGGGGAGGTTGCAAGGGCTGAGGGTAAATACTAAGGGATGGGGAGATGAGTGGGATTGGGGTGTATGATGTGACATTAACAAAGAATCAAAAAAAGTTACATAAAAAAGGAAAAAGAAAGAGCCCCTTTTCCAGGCTGCCACCATTCCATGAGGACCAACAGTCTCTGAATTAGGACAGCAGGAGCAGCTGACAGCCAGGGCAGGAATCCTCTGTGGCCACTCACCCATGCATTGTGCCTTAAGGAAGTGGAACTGAGCCTGGCATGGTGCCATCTGATTGTTCATGGACTTGAGGAGGATCTGTCGGGTACTGGGGACCCTCATTCCTACTGATTCTCAGAATCCTTCTTGGAAGAGGTGTCTGCTGAGTTGCCTTTGTGCTATCTAAATCTCAGTCCTAGGAGTTGGCAAGAGATTGCATCTCAGTAGGGCAATTCTCCAGTTGTTGCTGTTTTGATCTTTACTTATGAGGTATGCAAGATGGAGCTGGTTCCCTCTTTTACAGATGGGCGTGGCTAGGCTCAGAGAGAGGCTGGGTAGGATATGCTCGAATATGCCCATGAAGCTTGGGCCACCTAAGAGACAGCTCTGGGATCTTACAGATGCTCCAGAAAGACATCATCAAATCAACTGGCACTCACTCGGGACTTGGAAGCTTCTGGTGGAAGGCACAAACTGAAGTAGACCCCGGAAACAGGGGTTGGACACCCTGGGGCTATGGGGTTCCAGGGGGTCTCAGCAATAGGTTGAAAGGGTCCTGAAGTCAATACAGAGAGCATTGAGGAAAGGGAGAGAAAGAGGAAGTTCTCCGGAGGAGAACTGGCAGCCATTGTTGGGGGAGATTCCTGGGGGAAGCTGGTGGGAGTCAGGGTCCTCTTCCTTGGCTTTCATAGTCCCTGCTGTGTCATGGGCAGGGCACTTGGCATGTAGGAAAACCAGCTGTGGCTGGGACGGGCAATAGCAGCATCTGGGGCCAGTGACTGACACGAGTAGGAGAGAAATAAGGAAGTGGGTAGGGTGTGCTCTCAAGCTGGCTCCTGCTCTGTCTGCCAGGCCCTCCCTGGCATCTTCCTGGTGTCTGAAAGCCACATTCCAGCTCTGACAGCCCTTAGGAATGAGTCCTGAGCTGAGAGCCCACAAGGGGTAGCCTAGGGTTAAGGATATTATCCAGTTGCTCAATTTAGGCTTTAAACAAGAGGAGGCTCTGACTCAGCTGTCTGTTCCCTTTATCCTCTCTCTCTACTCCAGTTCCTCCCCCATTCCTCTGCCTCCCCCCAGATCTTGACAGAAGGTCTGCGGGTTGGGCAGGGCAGAAGCCATAATCTCCACTTTATAGGCAGGAAAGGTGAAACCCAGGCCATGTCTCCACCCCTCCCAACAATATAAAGTCTGCACCAGAAAGGACTAGGGTGGAAGCAATGTGACCCAGCCCTGAAGCTGTGAGTTCAAGGCCAGCCTGGTCTACAGTGAAATCCTGTCTCAGAAAAAAACAGAAAACTGGTTAGGGGAGGACCTTGGGTTCTATGCAGGCATAAGAAGTCCTGCTTCTGTGGGGCTCCTTGACACTGCCCAGGCTTGTCATCTGTCACATGATGTTTTCTTATTGAGCAGCACCCCAGGCAGCCCACAACATTCATTCTTTCTTTTCTTTCTTTTTTTTTTTTTTTTTTTTTGGTTTTTTCGAGACAGAGTTTCTCTGTGTAGCCCTGGCTGCCTGGAACTCACTCTGTAGACCAGGCTGACCTTGAACTCAGAAATCCACCTGCCTTTGCCTCCCAAGTGCTGGGATTAAAGGCGTGCGCCACCACCGCCCGGCCTCATTCTTTCTGAATAGGGCTCTTCCCTCGCGGTAGGCTGCCCTTAGCCCAATCCTTGTCTTACAGCAAGAAAGGGCTAGCTGTAGGGCTGACCCTGGCCCTAGTCACTGGTCATGGCTTCTGTCACTACCATCATAGCCCTTGGGTTAAAGATGTGGTGGAGGCTGGGTGTTTCCACCCTAGGAGACTGTTCTCTCCTTCAGTACCTGGAGTTGTGAAGACCACAGTAGCTTAAGGATGAAAGGGGGCAGGAAGCGGGAAGCCAGGGAGAGCTGAAGGTGGAGCCTGTCCAGGACTGGCCTCCAGGGCCTCTTCCCAGCTGCACTGTGTGTCATCAAGGTCACCTTAACGTTTTTTCCTGTAATTAAGAGCAAGGTGAGAGGGACTCGGGAAGAGTTGGATCCAGGTTGCAAAACCTCCACTGATGGTTTCCTTCCTTTCAGCTGCTGCCTGTTTGGGTTTGTTCTCCCTCTGTGTAGACGTCCTCTTGCACAAAGCAAGGCACCGCCCCATCCCCCCACCCCACACCCTGAGCCGCCCATTTGACAGCTGTTGCCTTTGGGGACAACTCACAGTGTCAGACACTCACTGCTTCTCCATGTGTCACTCTGGAGAGCCTGGGGTCAGTTAGGATGAGACAACACTAAGGAGCCATGTGCAGGGGGTTGGAGGGGCTGCTCACCAGGGTGTGTAGCTCCTGGGCAGGAGCTCTCATGGGGCTTCTCTGCTGCTAGGGAGCTCTTTCTGACTTACCTGTTTACTTGTGGTACATTCATCCTGAAAGCCCCTGGTCATCGTAGCTTGCTCAACGTACCAGATACGGCCCTCTAGAATACCTGTCCTGGATCCTCTTTTGTTTTTACAGTAAGACAATTTAAATATGATAGAAAATAGACAAACTATCAGGCATCTGATAAAGGATGGAACTCTTCAAACCCCATTTGCAGAAAACCTGCAGTGATCGAACCTCACTGGCAACAGGAGATGCTGACATGAAGAAATTACAATGGGCTGGTGTGGTGGTTTGAATAGGTTTGGCCCCCATAGACTCATGTGTTTGAATGCTTGGCCCATGGGGAGTTGCACTAGTAGGAGGTGTACCTTGTTACAGTAGGTGTGGCCTTGTTGGAGGAAGTGTGTCACTGTAGGGGGGTGGGTTTTGAGGTTTCTATGCTCAGGCGTCTCTCAGTGTGTAAGATAGTCTTTTGGCTGCCTTCAGATCAAGATGTAGAACTGGGCTTCTCCAGCACCACGTCTGCCTGCATGCTGCCATGTTTCCCGCCATGATGATAATGGACTGAACCTCTGAAATTGTAAGTCAGTCCCAATTAACTGTTTGCCTTTAGAAGAGTTTCCTTGGTCATGGTGTCTTTTCTTAGCAATAAAACTCCAACTAAGACAGCTAGAGAGATGGCCTAGCAGTTAAGAGCACTGGCTGTTCTTCTCGAAGTTGGATTTCCTGCACCCTCACAGTGGCTCCTGCGGTCTGTAACTCCACTTCCAGGGAATCCAATGCCCTCTTCTGGTCTCTGTGGGTACTGCATACACATGATGCACAGACATGCATTCAGGCAAAGCACCATACACATAAATTAAAATAAATTTAAATCTAAAAAAATGAAAAAGGAAAAGAAAAAGGCATGGCTAGCCTCTTCTATGGAAAACCTTCACCGTAGTAAAATTGATGAGTGATCATGCAAGGCAAGCTTCATAAGAGATTTCTGAAACTTCTTATATATCACATGTATCCTGATAGATAACTTGTCCCTAGCTAACCTCCAACCCAGGCAGGACTATTAACATTATGGTGTTTTGTTGAAGTGGATTCGAACGGCCATCCATCTCCCACAAAGCCCTGCATTTTAGTGGACGTGGGGGACGGAGAAGTGCTGCCCCTACTCGGTGTCCAGGGGTGAGTGGTATAAACCAATCAAAGTATGGGCCTGCCTCTTCACAGAGTGATTGCTTTAGGGATGGCAAGTTTAGCCAGCCTTTAGCATCCATGGAGACTACAGCGACCGCCCCCCCCCTCGAAAATTACCAGATGCGTCAGGTCAGTCCGTCTCTTGTATAAAAGAGCGTGGCTAGGGAAATGGCTTACAGCTAAGTGTTTGTTGCACATGTAAAAAAACTGGGCATAGTGGCTCATGTCTGTAATTCCAGGGCTGGAGAGGTATTAACAGAGGGGTTCCTGGGGTTTGCTGACTAAATCAGTGTGTTCCAGGCTCAGTGAGAGACTCTGTCTCAAAAAATAAGGTGGAAGCCGGGCAATGGTGGCGCATGCCTTTAATCCCAGCACTTGGGAGGCAGAGGCAGGCGGATTTCTGAGTTTGAGGCCAGCCTGGTCTACAGAGTGAGTTCCAGGACAGCCAAGGCTATACAGAGAAACCCTGTCTCAAAAAACCAAAAAAAAAAAAAAAAAAAAAAAAAAGGTGGAAAGGTACTGAACAAGATATTTGACGTGCACGTGCATACCAACACACACACACACACACACACACACACACACACACACACGGTACAGTATTTGCACAGAGCCTACACATGCCTTCCCATGGACTTTAGTCATAGATTACATAATACCCAATACAATGCAAATCTATGAGGTAGTTGTCATACTGTTCTACTTAGGGAAAGACAAAAGTCAGACGTGGAACCTGTAGATACAGAGAGACAACTGGTATCTAAGCTGAAGCCAGGTAGTGCAGGTATCTTCCTGGGCACCACACTTGGCTTAGGGCTGGGCTCATTACTACACAGCAAGCTCTTACTGGCTCTGAACTAGAATGCCTGCAGCACCAGTGGGTACTGGCAGCCATCCTATGATCATTAGGGAAGCCAGTTTGCAGCTTTTATTACCACAGGAAGGAGGCCAGTGGCAAGAGCCTGGTTCCTAAATGGATCTGAAGCCTGGGCTGGCTATATCCAAATGTGACTTATTCCTACTTCTTTTTCCATTGCTCAACCAGTAACTTCCTGTGATTGTTTAAGTCAGTGTATGTTTTGTTCATCTGGAAACATTTTACCTCATACAATGGAGTTCTAGAATCTTCTCAGTCTACACGTATAACACAATCTAACAAAAGATGGAAATATATCTTTCCAATTAATAGTAGCCTATAAATGATTTCTATTCTTCTAGCGACCTAGACCCTCATGAATACTGAGTTCCTGCTCAGCTACTGAACTATCCCAGCCTTCTTTTTACTTTTTATTTTGAGACAGAGTTTTTATTTTGAAGGTTACTTTGCCCTGCACTGGCAGCTGTGTCACAGTTCATTCAGTCCTCCGCTTTTACAGTTGGACATATGACAGTGATTTTTCAGTTTTCAATAGTGGCACTTAAGATGTGCGTCTCTTCGTTCAACTCTTTAGGGTAAACTCCTAGACGCTGAAGTGCAAGAAGTTTGTACATTTGTAGAGTTCTCAACTCATCCAGTTTGTCAAATGGCACTGTAGAAATGTGGTCCTGGTTTACGCTCTCAATGACTGTGATGCGTCTTAGCAGTCATAATAGCCTTGTCGTGTGTGTGTGTGTGTGTGTGTGTGTGTGTGTGTGTGTTTTACTGAGTATTATTTGTTTAGAGAAAGGGTCTTGTTATGTAGCCCTGGGCTGTCCTGGAACTCTCTATATAGAGCAGGCTGGCCTTGAACTCACAGAAATCCACCTGCCTCCTCAAGTGGTATGATTAAAGGCATGCATCTCCATACCTATTCTGTTACTGAGTGTGTTGAACCTGGCTTCTCAAGCCTGGTAGGTAATCACCCTATCTAGAATTATACCCACAGTCCTTTTAATGTTTAAACTTTAAAATGTTGAGACAGGGTCCTGCTAAGTTTTACATGCTGGCCTTGAACTTGCAATCCTTTTGTCTCAGTCTCTTCGGTACCTGGCTATACATCATTCTTTTTAATCTTTGTCAATCTAGAGATGAATGCTATTTCATGTATTTTCTATCAACTTTTTAAGTCTCATTTTTTTCTTGAGGGATGGTATCACTGTGCAGCCCAGGCAGGCCTTTCTGTTTGTACTTCTTGGGTGCTGACATTACAGGTTTGTGCCATGTGTCCTGTTTTTATTTGTTTACAATTTGTATTTCCTTTTTAAATGTCTTGATTCATTTTGCTTTTCCTAAAACACATACTTAATTATAAAAATTATATCTATTTCTGTATAGATTTTTTAAAAAAAGATTGTTTATTTTATGTATGAGTACACTGTAGTTATCTTCAGACACACCAGAAGACATTGTATTCCATTACAGATGGTTGTGAGCCACCATGTGGTTGCTGGGAATTGATCTCAGGACCTCTGGAAGAGCAGTCAGTGCCCTTAACCGCTGAGCCACCTCTCCAGGCCCCTGTGTGGATGTTTTTGATCTTCTTACTTACAAGGTTTTTGTATATTAACTCCTCTTCAGACACGCTACATATACTTTTTTTTTCATTTCAACTGTATTTTTGACAGACATTTAATACACTGACTAGTCTTCATCACATGCTTCCTGCTTTGTTGTTGTAGTGAGAAGAACACTTAGTTTAAGGGAGAAGGATTGATCTTGACTCGTAGTGTGAGAGGATAGAGTAGGAGCTGTCCCAGTCTGATTACATTGTATAGGCATCGGAGAGAGCCTGGGTCAGGCTACTTCCATTAAGTATGCCCCCAATGATATGCTTCCCTTACCGAGGCCCGGCTTCCTAAAAGTTTCACATTTCCCTAAAGCCACCAGCAGCTGGGGACTAAGGATTTACATACAGGAGCCTGCGAGGGACATCTCACTTCCAAACCATCACATCCCTCATACTGGGCAGCTGCCACAGAAGTATGTCAGCTCCTGTGGAGCAAATGCAGGTGGGTAAGTCTCTGAGGCACCTGGGGTCAACCAGAGCTCTTCATCTTGCTTGCAATTCCTGTGTAGAATGTGCAGAGAACAAACACAACAGCCAGAGATAAGGAGGAACTGTCCTGAATTTCCCAGGCTTTGCCACAGGGGGACCCCGAATGCTATAGTACCTGAACTGCTAGGCAAGTTGTAGCAGAGTGGTGTGACTGTCACGGGCTAACCAGTCACTTTTAAAATTACACTTGAGGCCTGTTACACAGGAGGGAATTCATGCCTGCTACTATAAAAATTCACGCCTGGTCAAAAGTCCAGGCTGGGGAAGTCATAGGCTCTAGGGAAAATCCTACTACAGCTGTTTTGCTAAATGGACATGTTACCAAACTGCCTTTTAAACATTTGTGTTTCTCGCCTTGTTCAGAGAAGCCTCTCTTTGCAGTAGGCAGCAGTCAATTCAGAGACTCAAAACAACTCAGAGAGACTATTGAGTACTCAGGCCTAAAGGAAACATCTGTGTTAATCCATTGTCCTCAAGGAACATCACGGGAGAGAGGGAAGAGTGTCAGAGCTGAGGAACGGGAAGGAATGCTGGGATAGCCGAGGCGTGGCCATTCCACTCACAGACTCAGGGCAGTTACACGTTGTCTTTTATATTACCTATCCGTTCAGACTCTCCTCTTTCCTTAAGCAATGATGTTCCTTTCACTTTGTCCTGTCTTGCCTACTTACCCTCAAGCCATGGTCACCAGAGACCCAGTGTGACCATCCTCCCCATCCCTCAAGCCTCTGAGTGAAGCCTGCCTATTCTCGGTTACTTTGTTTGAATTTGCTTCACCACCAAGTTGCTCAGTGCACAGTAGGGGCTCAGACACATGCTAATGTACACTCAAAGATCATAGATGTGGAAAAATCATACAGACTGTCGCAAGCACCCGAGTGTAGTCTGCTTTAAGACACAAGCACAACAGCACAAGGAAACCTATCAATTTTTTGATTATTGTTCCAACACCCGGAGGCAAACACTTCTCTGGATTTGGCTTTTAGCATTCTCATGCTTTAAAAAAATGGTATTAATAAAACGGAACGCTACTAAATGGTATTGTGCCATATGCATCCATTATAGCCCTTTCTCTCAACCGCGTGAAATTAATGTTGATGTCTGTAAAAGTGAATTTATTTTTATTACTAGAGTATTCTAGCGGGGAAACTCATTTGTCAAATTCTCCCGCAGATGACATTTTGATTGCTTTTCTTCCAACCCCCACCTCCACTAGGAGAGAAGATGAAATGAACATTCTTTTCCTTGCACAGCTGGGTACTCTGCTCCAGGGTACATAACCTGAGGGAAATTGCTGCGTTGCACAAAAGCTACTAGAAATTTTGAAATGGCCCAAGTTATTGAATGCATTTGAACCCCCTCCTGCAGGCCATAAAAGCTTGTCTTTGTTTATAAACCCACATTTTCATCACTTGGCGTTCAGTTTTCTTCAGTCTTTTCCTTGTCAAACAGTACACTCCTGCTTGTCATTTGCTTGTCTGAACCTCAGTGACTGGAAGCCTTTTCTACCTGCTGCTCGACTGCGTGCTTCACCTGCAGTCCTAGATACTTGAGTGGGAGGATCAGACCAGCCTGAGAACACAGCCAGGCTCCGTCTTCCTCCCCAAACCGTTCCACTCAACAGATTTCTTACCTCAGGCATTTTGGGACTCTGTCTTGTCTGGTTCTTGCACAGGTCCCAATTCCAACTCCACATTGCTGTAACTTTTAAATCTATCCTCCTACACTCTCCTTTCAAATCCCACGTATGCCCTTCCCACAGCCATTTCTAGATATTTCTACCTTAGCTTTGTCTTGCTGATTGTCAGTCAAGGACAGTGCTGTCCCCACTCACTAGGGGTTTGTTTCACCCTGGCCTCCCCACCAGCCTGTCTCAGCTATGAATGTGCGTTCTCTAATATAGTGTCTGAGCGTGATGACACAGACCAGACATAACCTTACGCTGTAGACACATTTAATCTTGGCTTCACTTCTTGTTCTAAGACAGCATGTAGGAAAGCCTACCGGTGGTTGTGGACAGCTGAATTTAGGGTACCACTGTCATACCTACCCTGTCACTGCAACTGATTCCCCCTGTGCTCTTACACAGCATTTGCTTTCTTTCTGCTCCACTGTTCCTCCTCATCCTGCTGGCCCCTTGCTTTTTCAGTCTTTGCATAAACCAGACTGAGCTGGAGAGAATGGTCTTTGGTGTGGCCTGAAGGAGATTTCTGAGGCTACTGGGACCCCTATCTCTGGTGAGGTCTCATGGCTGAGATTAAGAAGAGATCTCTGGAGCCTACTTTTTTTGAGTCAGGGTCTAAGATTAGGCTGGCTTTGAACTCACAGAGATCCTCCTGTCTCTGCCTCCCAAGTGCTGAGATCAAAGGCTCATGCCACCAGGCCTGGCCCCTGTGGCCTTTTGAACTCCACTAGGGAAGGATTCTAAGTGTTCCCTTCAGGCATTGCACACACTAGGTAAGCACGGTTACCACTAAGTCCCCAGCCTTTAATATGTATATTTTAATTCTTTTCAGAGAGGGTCTTTCTATATACCCCCAGCTGACCTTCAACTTGAGGATCTTTTATCTGTAGCCTCTGATGGCTGGGATTATACACCTATGCCACGATGCTCAGGTTTTATTTTAAAAACATGATACACTGGGGTGGTCAGACGGCCCAGAGGAAGTGTCTATGTCATAAACATATGGACCTGGGTTTGCATCCTTAGCATTATGTAAAATCCTGGTGTGTTCTACAACTTCCATGCTGGGTAGGCAGAGAAAGGGAGATTCCCTAGAACAGTCTAGGCAATTGATAAGAGCAGGTACAGAAAGATAAGTTGGTGAACAATAGTGGAAGACATCTAAGGTTGGCTAATGGCGTCTGCCTAACACACACACACACACACACACACACCCACACACACACACACACACGCGCGCGCGCGCGCGCGCGAACACATTACCAGTTTGTATGTCATCCTTTTGTAAGGGCCATGTCAATCTCTGTATTATTCCAGTTTTAGTATATGTCCCACTGAAGTGAGCACACATAATTTTTAATTTCCATTTTCCTGCCTCAGCTTCTTGAGAAGCTGGGTTATAGCTATGTACCACTGAAGGTTTTTTTTTTTTTTTTTTTTTTTTTTACCAAGTAGCTCTCTAGGCAAGGGCGGAAAAGGTTATTAATCTTAGTTTTGCCAGCTCTCTCAGACTCCAAGGACTATTAGAAATGGAATTCCAGGGAGAAGCTGAAGCTATGCTCTATAGGTTGTGCCTGAAGGGATCACACAGGACCTGTTGACACCGTCCCTGGTATTTCCTGAAGTTTTCATGCTTGTGTCATAGGGATTCCTGGAGAGCCCTGGGGTTGTCATCCAGGCAGCAGACATTTACAATGTACGATTTCAGTTCCCGAGGCCACAGCTGTGCAGGGGATGAAGAGGAACAGCAACCACCTCTTTCTGCAGAGTCAAAATGGAGTCAGGAAGCTACTATAGTCTATAAGAAGTGGCAGAAGGCTTTAATCTTAAAGAATGGGGACAAAGTCGAGATACAGAGCGAGTGCTAGGCCATTCACCCTGCTCTGAGTACTGAGGACAAGTCTGCCATACAGCTGGACTAAGCTATATACAAAGTCCTTTAGTGTGATTTCTTGCATCCGCCAAGTGCTAAACCAACACCACTTGTCAATATGTCTAGAAGTCTAGGTCTTGAGAATATAGTCAGGACCTGGGCTAAACAGGGAGACCGTATCAAAAAGCAGAAAAAGGGCAGGAGACAGGAGTGGTGAACGTGTTTCTCAGTAGTAAAGGTAACTGGCGGTTGGCACTACCAGTGTTACGCTAAGCTCCGGCTGGATATGCCAGCCTCTTAACCTTGAGTCTAAGACTATAGAAGTTTTACACCAACCACATAAGTGATTTCAAGTAGCTACGCTACACAGCAAAAAGTGAAAGTAAACTTTACAATATAGTCTACAGAACCCAATATATATAAAGTAACATTTAATGTGAAATTATAATTAACATTTCCATATTAAGCTTTTGGATCTTGCGTATATCTTACAATTAAATCACACTTTACTGCGGACTTAGAAGTACGCGAGCGCCGGCAAGATGAATTCTTCATGCCTCCGTGCCTATTCGTTCTTCAGCTGAAGCCTTCGGGGATCCGCGCCATCGCCTCAGATAGGCTCCGGTGATAGTTGCTTCCTTCACTTCACTGTGCCGTATTTACTGATCTGGGGTCAATGTCCTGGGGATGAAGCCTGGACCCCACCACAGCGGGAGAGGCTTTCCACCTTCCCGCCCGCTCGCCCGCAGCTGGGTCCGGATCTGTGCTTTGCTCCTTCTGGTTCTCGGCACTTGCTAGTCCGCTGCGAGCAAACTAAGGCCAACTCGGACCCAGACGCACGCGACTCCGGACCTCATGGCGGGCAACCCGCTCCGGAGGTCAAAGGCCGGGATCCAGCGGCCTCAGCCCGTGCCGCTCGAGCTGAGCGCTGTTAGTGCAGCCCGAACACACGCAACCGGAATACTCTGCCTTCTTTCCTGCGCAACAGCCACCCACACATCCCAGCGTCGCCTTTTCATAGCGTCAAGCACAGCCTGAAACGAAGGCGGGACTTCCGGAATCGCCGAGTCACAACTTCCGGACGGAGGCGGAAGCGTCTCTTGGGTCTACGCTTTGGAGTCCTGGTGTTTCTGAGGGGCCACCGGGGCACCGGAGAGGGCCCCTGGAGGTCGGCCGGCCGCTCTCGGGTGTCAGGGTTGCGGATCTGAGGGATGTGGAGCGGCCATGGCCAGCGACGGGGCCAGGAAGCAGTTCTGGAAGCGCAGCAACAGCAAGGTCCCGGGCAGGTGGGTGTGACGGGGAGGGCCGGGTCGGGGTCAGGGGTCAGGGGTCAGGTGGCCGTGCTGTCCTGTTGGGCTGCGGTGGAGTAGGAGTCTGGGGAAGGGAACCTGGGCTCCAAGGAGACTGTTGGGCGATGTGAGGGGCTCGGGGAGTGGGGTTCGGCAGTGGGAGTGTGGGGTCTGGAAGGTGACAGTGGTCGTACCTAAGAACAAGGAGGACGAGGAGCTGTCCCAAGTGCCTCCAGAGCCTGGCAGGTTCTCTCCTGCGAAACTCTTTGACTCCCTGGGGAAGCTGGAAGGAACTGACCCAGGTCATGTCCTGGAGAGTTTGGTGGAGTCAGGAAACTGGCCAGGGAGAGGCAGCGCCTGCAGAAGAGGTCTGTCTCTGCAGGGTGTATGGTGGTTTTGGCTACTTGATTTTTCTCCTCTCATCTCCCTTGTGGGCTGATGTTTTTGCTTTGAGTGTGGAAGCACCTTGTGAATTTTTGTGGTCCCACCTTCTGGCCTCTAGACACCAGCCTTCTGACAGCAACAGGAAAAAAAAATAATAATAAAAACACCTGGGTGCAGTCTGGAAGCTATTGAGCTCCAAAGTCCTTCTGTGATTGGTTATGGCCTGGTGCCTCTCTAGGCCTTAGGGAATGAAGAGACAGTACCCGGAAAAGACCTATGATCAGCTCAGTCACTGACTAGACTATATTTCATAAAAGTCCATCTCAAGATTTCAAACATAGTTTATTCTGTTCTCAAACCAAAGTCTCAGATATGAAATCTAAGATTCTAACATTAGCTACCTCTCCAGTCTTGAAGATTTTTGACATTGAAATAACTTAAATAGAACCATTCATGAACACAGACAATGGTCTGTCTTCCTGTGCTTCATAAGAGATGCCATTGTGTGAGTGTTAAAATTGTAAACGTTGACATCCACTGCACTCAGTCACAAAATGTGCTTTTCAGAGTGGCTGGGGGTTAGCAAGGGTTACTGACTGCTGGGCCACAGTGATTTGGAAGATGGAGGGAGTCCTTGGAGATACCCAGACCAAAATTTATATATATATATATATATATATATATATATATATATATATATATATATATATTTCTTTTTCAGTACCAGGACTGGGCTTGATTGAATAGTTAAGCACTTTTATAAAAACTATTGGTATAGTTTAAGACGGGTGGAAGGTACTAGGCTAAGAGTGAGTTGCAGGTCCTACTGTGACAGGGACAAGCATATAGAGCCTAGTACCAGATAAACAAGGACGTGACAGTGTGACTTTTGTTCTTGCCTTTACATCTCATCTCGGTTTCCCTTAAGTATGAAGTGTAACTTATTGTTGAGAGTGAACTGAGATAGAATAGTAATGGAGTTACTGTATGGAGTTGTAGAACTCAGTGACCCTGTCCATCAAATACTATCTCTTAATAGTGCTTTTTTTTTTTTTTTTTTTTTTTTGAGATAGGGTCTTATTTATAGTACAGGCTGGTCTTGAGCTTCTGATCCTCCTGCCTCATGCTCCTGAATATACAAGTGAGTCACTATAGAGGCAGAAGTAGGGGGGATGACCATGCAAATATAGAAGCAGAGATTGCAGTGATGTGTTTACAAGTCACAACCGGGATTTCCCGAAACCACCAGAAGCTAGACATGGTGGGAAATGGCCCTCACAGACAGCACAATCTGCTGACATCTTGGTTTCACTACCCAAGATGGGAAACATTCCACCTCTTTAGGCTACTACGGATGTCACAGGAAACTGGCACAGTCCCAGTGTTTTCGGTGTGACCCCACATGACCAAAAACAGACTTCTTTCCTCTCGGCTTTTGCTGTGTTGCATATCAGCCACTTTTGAGAACAGCTCCCAAGTTACAGAACTGATGAGGAGTCTTGTGATTTGCTGGAGGATGCTGCTGAGGACTGGACAGGGGAGAGGCTGGGTCCTGAAGAGAGCCGGTGCAGCCCCTGTGCTACCGTTTTGCCCTGTAGCCCTCCCCTGTGGTAGTGTTTCTGTTTTTGGTGACAGGTCTGGAAGTCTCCCATAAGGAGAGTGTGCAAAGGTGTTCCCCATTCCTTCCTGAGTTGTTCAGTGCCCACATTCTGGGTTTTCACCTGTACAGGAAAGTGCTAGCAGAGATCTAGGCCAGGCTCCCAGGGTCTTGCCCATTCTTCAAGTGGGGCTCATGATTGTTGTCTTCAGTCAGGGAAGCCGTGTGTGTGTGTGTGTGTGTGTGTGTGTGTGTGTGTGTGTGTGTATGTGTATGTGTATGTATGTATGACCACAGAGTCTTACCTCTGAGTTCCAGAGAGTGGAGGGAGTTTTGCATAGCAGAACCCTTCTCAGTTCCTTGATAGTGAAGATGGTGGACTGAGTTCCATCAGAGACCTGGTGCTTGCCATATACTGTTCTGGTGCTCCACTGATACGTTGTCTACTAGGAGTTTGCCATTTGCAAAACATGGCTTTGTCCTCTAGGCAACATTCAGCAAGGCAGAGTGGGTTTAAAGCCCTTGGTTGTTTCTCTAGCAATGCTTGTTGCACACAGATGTTCCTTTGTGCTGTCTCACACCTTTGTAACCTGGCCAGTGGTCAGCTTTTTAGCCCCGACTCCTAATCGTTCTCTTCAGCTGTTCCCTTTGCAGTGCCGGTGGCCTTTGCGTCTAGGGTCTTCCACATCCCACGCTGTACTTCCCATGTAGAGCATTGTCATGCTCTGTTTAGCTGACTGAATGTTCCTCCCTCCTCGCTTCACCTGTAACTTGCTTCCTTAATGCCTTGCTGGTTCATCCAAAGCTCAAACTTAAGTACTCTTTCACACACTGGCTTCTTCAGTTAGGCCACCAGCTCTGCCTGTTTAGGAAGGACCCTGTTCTCATCTTCATTGTGAAGGTCTGAAAAATGGTGGTTGATCCCAGCTATCTCTCACATTAGCCTGGAGTGAGAAAAAGATTTAGCTAAGAGAGTTGTGTGAGAGACGGTCTTAAGACCCCTCTGTTATGTGCGTTTCCTGGTCTTTGTATGTGTATTTAATGGAGTTGTGTTTTTGTTGTTGTTTTTTTTTTTTTTTTTTTTTTTTTTTTTTTTTTTTTTTTTTTTTTTTTTTTTTTTTTTTTTAGAATTTTCTTTTCTGGATGAGCTAACACATAGAAAGACTACACCTTCTACGGGAGGCTACAGATCTGAGTGGGTTTTAGCCATCTCGTCCTGTGATATGTGTGATACTTCCAAATTTTGCCATTCCTGGAGCTATTGGTTGCTGCATTTGTAATGGGACGGGGGCTACAGTAGATCAGGTGGCTGTGGCAGCCAAGGGAAGATTTGCTTGACCTATGTCTTAGGGAGGATTTCTATTGCTGTGACAAAATACCATGACCAAAAATAAGTTTGGGAGAAAGGGTTTATCACTGTTCATTATCGAAGGAAGTCAGGACAGGAACTCAAACAGGGCAGGGACCTGGAAGCAGGAGCTGATGCAGAGGCCATGAGGAATGCTGCTTACTGGCTTGTTCTCCATGGCTCGTTCAGGCTGTTTTCTTGTAGACCTAGGACCACCAGCCTAGGAATGACACTGCTCACAATTGCCTGAGCCCTTCCCCAGTTAATCACTAATTAAGAAAATGTCCTACAGCCAGATCTTTTGGGGGCATTTTCTTAGTTGAGGTTCCCTCATTTCAGATAAGTAGCTTGTGTCAAGTTGACACAGAACTATCTAGCACAGCCTAGCTCCATTCTTTCAGACAGACAGAGATAGAGATAGAGATAGAGATAGAGATAGAGATAGAGATAGAGACAGAGATAGAGACAGAGATAGAGACAGAGAGAGAGATAGAGATAGCTAGATAGAGTAATAGAGATAGATATCTCTTGACTACCAGAGAGCTTGATATGTTATTCATCCAGTTAGTTTTTATTTAACCCATGCTATTTTCCAGGAATAAAATTGACTAGGATTTGTGCTCTGTCCTTGGAGAGCTGATTGTTGGAAGGTGGTAACCACTATAAAATCTTTGCAAGGAAGGAGGGTGGGTAGATTAGAGACAGGTGTAGTTGGAGGGTCTCGTGGCGGTGCAGTGTCTGGGCACCTCTCACTGAGAAAGTGCCTTCTGAGCACAGATCTGTAGGCAGTGAGGGCAAGCACTATGGGTGGCTGGAGGAAGGGGGCACTAGGCAGAGGGATGGGCAAGTACCAGAGGTTCTGCTCCTCACACAGGTCTGCCTGGCGTATGAGGGTAGGAGGAAGGAGAAAGGTTGCTGTAGCTGAGGTAGTGGACAGGGTTATATGGTCAAAGCAAGTTATGAACTGTTATTCTTTTATTCTGAGTGGGTCAGAGCCTTCAGGGGACTTGAGTAACTGTGTGGCAGGGGCAGCCCTTGTGTAACAGGGTTGCTTTGATTGCTTTAATGAAGAGAGACAGACAGAGAGGAGAAGGGCAGAAGCAGGGAGACCATGTAGTGGCTCTGGGGACACTTCCGAGCAGAGGACAGGAGTAGCGGTTACTGAAGTGGGGAAGGTAGTAGGCAGGTAATAAAAATTACAGAAGGCCTGCTGGGCAGTGATGGTGCATGCCTTTAGTCCCAGCACTTGGGAGGCAGAGGCAGGCGGATTTCTGAGTTTGAGACCAGCCTGGTCTACAGAGTGAATTCCAGGACAGCCAGGGCTACACAGAGAAACCCTGTCTTGAAAAAAAAAAACAAAAAACCCAACCCATACCAAACCCAAAACCAAAAAATCAGAAGGCCTGGGTCTCTGTCTCTTGTGGGCCTGTTCTTTCTGGAGCCACTGACTCTGACTCCCGAGGAGCGCTGCTTTCTGCCATCGTCACAGTTGGAATTCCTGCCACACTTAACTTTAAATGCCAAGACAAACTCCCACACATTGGGTTTGTGAACACAGGCAGCCTTTCAGTGTGGAACTGATGCTTAATATTTTAGCACGGCTCTGCTTGACTCTGAGTCCTGCTGACAGGAGGGAGTGCCTGCTGCTGGGGTGGGGGTGGGGGGATGGTATTTGGAAGTGCTATGTTGGCAAGAAAGGCCAAGCTCAATTATGGCGAGGTCCTGCATTCTTGGGGTAAGGCTGGGGTAGAGGGGCAGCCTTAGTGCTGTGCCCTGGAGAGCTTTCAGCTCCTGCTGTTGGAGCCATGAGGAGTATGAACAAATGAGATGGCTCAATAGGTCTGATTCAGTCTCAACCGAAGGGGAGGAGTGCTGGGGATAATGGAGCCATTCACATGTGTATAAGCACCTTTGATGTGCCAGAGACTGAATGCTGGACAAGCAGATGTAGCCCCTGGAGGCCAGCAGGGGTTAGGGTCAGTGTGCATGTGAATATGCATGCTGGTTGAAGTTCTGTGAAGGTCATGATTTGGCATGTTGGTATAATACCAGGATCCTACAAGGGGGAATGATCACTTCCTTTCCAAGGACGTTCTGTTTAAGCTGGGACCTGGAAGTTTAGAAGGAGCCAGGCTGTCCTCAGAGATGCAGGGTGGGCTGCAGGGGGCACCTGTGGCTGAGGAGGAACGAGAGCAGCTACAGCATGCCAGGCTGCAAAGGCTTTGGAGGCCTTTGAAGGCTGTGGAGAGGTTCTGGGCCTGCATTCTGAGTCTTGAGAGCATTGGAGGTCTTTAAGCAGGGCATGGTGCTCAGCCTTGCAGAGTGGGCAAGAGGAAGCAGGCAGGCTAAGGGCAGACAGAGGCTGTTGGAGAGGAGTGGACAGGGTCAAGGATCTACCAGATGGAACTTGTACATTCACTGACAGCCTGGATGTCAGAGCTGGGCATGATTGCCAGCCTGTGGCCCAGTAAGCAGAACCATGGTCCCAAAGATCTGTGTCCCCATCCCTAGAACATGTGAGGAGGCCATGTTACATGACAGAGGGAAGTCAACGTGATCAACCAGTTGGCCTTGACTGGGGGTTAGTCCTGGCCTGTGGCGGGTCCAGGTGTGGCTGTGAGAACTTGTAAAATGGTTGGAGAGACTCTGTGTGATTGTTGGTCCACAGCTGTTGGCCTTGCACAGGGAGGATGGGGTCAGATCCCAAGGAATGAGCTGTCTTGAGAAGCTTGGGGCAGTGTTCTGCTGAGAAGTGGGGATGCTGTTCCTCTAACTGCAAGAATCTGATTCCTCCTATAGCTAGAATAAGCAGAAATGATTTCCCCCTTGAACTTCCAGCATAGACTGGCCCACATCTAGACTTGTCTGCGGACACCCAGGACCACCTTCTAACTTCTGTCTATCTAGTGAAGAGGAACTGCATGTGGCCCCCAGCACCTCCCTCAGCAGAGTCCTACTCCTGACCATGGGCTGGTTATTCAGGTTAGAAGCTTTCAAAGTTGTTGGATAGCCACTGTAAAGTGCTTTTATTTATTTATTCTGGGTGCTGGAAGTGAGCAGAGACCCTTCTAACCTGTGTCCTGTTTGTCTGGACCTGGCATTAAACGGGTCTGCCTCTCTTGTCCTTGTTTCCCCGTGTTCTTAGAGATCTGTCTCCTGACTTGTGGCTTTGAAATGCTGTTTGCCTGTGTGGTACCCATTCTTTCATGTCTCAGCATCTTAGAAGCCCTGGAATTTGCCTCCCTGTAGAGAATGTGTTCAGGGGAGCAGGATTCTCTCGCTGTGAAGGGTTCCTCCGTGTGCCTGGGGGTATGTGGAGGCACTAGCAGGTGGTTCTGCTATGTACACAGTTCTTTTTCCTACCCCTCAATGAGAACTTCACATTGTCGTGTCAGTGTCTCATTTCATCAGCAACATTTGAAAATAAATGTGAGTCATATTTTCCCTTGCATATTTAATATAGCAAATCGATACTGGAATTAATTTTAAATGAAGACAAACCTAAGGAAAAATAATTCCGTGTGCTTGGGTGTAGTTCACAGGTAGAGTATTTGCCTGGCTTGGCATATGTGAGGCCCTGGCATCTCTCCATGCCAAACCCAGCAACCAAAGCCTCACTGTTTTGATTTGGGATTATTTCTTATGTAGTTAATATACCATGAGGGCAGCAAGTGGACTTAACTCCCTGCTGTGTCCAGGGGAAAAGAGGAGTGTGGCGAAGGGAAGACAGTGAGGCTTGCTCTGCTTGCTTCCCTAGATTCCCGGGCTCCATCAGGAAGAGGGCCATGGTAACATGCCATTGTCCTGGGCAGGAGAATGACCTTCCTCTTCCTGTAGCTTAGCATCCTCCCCAGATCTGTGACTTCCAAGTACCTGCCATGTGGAGCCTTGTAGGCCATTCTGTGACAGGAGTCCAGCACCAGGAATCAAGCTTTCTGCCAGCAAGGGGGCTGGCTGTAAGGACTTCACCCAGAAGTGGGATGTGGGGAGCATCACTTGGCCTCTGGAGCAGCCATGGTTGACCATGTTCTCCTTCTAGTATGTAATCTAAGGATAGATTCCCGAAACTCATTTCTAGAGCAGGGTGTCCATGCTGTGCCTGTGTTGTGGCAGTGGGAGTCTCAGAGCTGGTGACAGGACTGTGGGATTGTTTACTGAGTGGTCCAGTCCTCATAGTGGTTGGTGGGGCATGGGACTGTGGTTTCCCCTTTACAGATGAAGCCTGCTCAGAGCCCTGTGGCTTGTGCTGTCTCTATTCTGTGTCTGACTGTCATAGCACCTGACTTCTCATCCTTCTCTTGTCTTCTAGCTGTGCATCTCTAGAAAGCTGACTCACCCCAGCCCACTGGAACTGGGCCCTCCATGGTAGCTTAGACTCCCACCAGCTTCTCAGAGCCTCCAGGGTGTGCTGGCCTCCTCACTACCCAGGGAGCACCAAGCTCCCAAGCTGCCAGGCTGCATTTAGGCATGTCTCTGGGTTTGCAAGCTGCTTCTTCCAGGCTCATGCTGGTGTGCAGATGAGAGGTAGAGGTGTCACAGGGTCCAAGGAAGTATGACCACTGCTTTTCCCATTCCTGTGGCTTGTCCTAGAGAATGCTGTTGTGAGGAGGCCAGCCTGTCTGTTCTCCTTTTCTGAAATGCTGTTTCCTCTTTTCTTGGGATAGTAGGGCTGTTCCACCTTTGTCTTCCCGCCCAGTACAGGGCACAGTTGTGGATTCTCTCATGCAATGAGCTCAGGGCTGAGGAGGCTGCTGTGATTGGAGAGACAGTGCAGGTGGAGCCTGGCCTTGCATTGAGTCCCTATGTGTACTGTTTACTCTCCCTGCATGGGCTGCAGTGAGGAAGCTGAGCCCTGGCCCAAGGCTGCTGCTCCTCAGTGAGCTGGCTGGCCTGTTGTAGGCAAGCACATTCAACCCAGAGCCCTTCTCACCTCATGTGAAGCATTGGTCTGTCCCACAGTTCCTCCTGGGTGTACTTTCTCATTCTTGGATTCACCCTCTGAGAATGCACTTCAGTCCTGACGTTTGCACAGGGCGTGTCCAGCATGCTGATCTTCTGTCTTCCTCTACATCAGTGGTTCTCAGCCTTCCTGATGCTGCAACCCTTTAATACAGTTCCACATCTTGTGGTGACCCTAACCATAGCATTACTTCATTGCTACTTCATAACTGTAAATTTGCTACTGTTATGAATCATAATGTAAATTACCTGCTATGTGACCCCTGTGGGGGTTGTGACCCACGGGTTGAGAACTGCTTTTCTACATGTACTCTGCCTGAGCCTAGCTGTGCACTAGCCAGATCTGAGTGACAGAGGTCCAGAAGTTGCTGTCTGCTTGTTCCCTTATATATGTTTCTGTGCTGGTGTGAAAAAAGCATCTTCTCTGAACATTTCTACTCCAAGGCCAGATGGATGATATTAATCCCTGTCATCTGAATAAAGATAAGCTCTAACTGGGTGACGAGGGATGCTCACTGTGGACATATATCCAAGTAGAGAGGCAGGGCAAAGACCAGGTACTGAAGAGGGGCAAGTCCATCGGTGTCACTGTGGACCTTAGTGTCAGGGACAGCTCTCTTTACCAGCCTGTGGAGCTACCTTGTTAGAACCTGCGATCTTGTGCCTGAATTCTAACCATTTTTCCTCGACTGTTCTTTGTGTGCTGTGTCCTAATGAATTGTCCGCCTCCTGAAGCAACCCAGCGGCACTTGTTTTTCTTGCCCCCTTTGGTGCTAGCATTGGCTGCTGCTGGTGTGTGGTATTTGATGAGACTTTATTGAGCTGTGTCGTGCAGAGCAGACAGTATTTTATGGTGCCCTTCAAGCAAAGACCAAAGTGGAGAACTTGATGTACTCTCCTGACTGGTCAAACTGTTCTGGCCAGAGTTCTAATGCAGCACATATCTCAGAGCTTCTCTTTCTCGTGTGGGCATTCCTCAGAGCTTCAGCCTGTCCTGTCCCACGCCAGCTCTCTAGAGGTGCCTCTGAGCCTTAGGCTACATTCTCACTTCCTTACCCTCTCAGTTCCCCTTCTTGAGCTGTCATGTTAGAGAGGGAGCAGTTTCAGGACAGGGTTTTTCTGTGTAGGCCTGGCTTTCCTGGAACTCACCATGTGACCAGGCTGGCCTTGAACTCAAGAGATCCATTTGCTTCTGCCTCCTAAATTCTGGGATTAAAGATGTGAGCTACTGATGCCTATGTTTGGCTCCCTTCCCCTTCCCCTTCCCCTTCCCCTTCCCCTTCCCCTTCCCCTTCCCCTTCCCCTTCCCCTTCCCCTTCCCCTTCCCCTTCCCCTTCCCCTTCCCCTTCCCCTTCCCCTTCCCCTTCCCCTTCCCCTTCCCCTTCCCCTTCCCCTTCCCCTTCCCCTTCCCCTTCCCCTTCCCCTTCCCCTTCCCCTTCCCCTTCCCCTTCCCCTTCCCCTTCCCCTTCCCCTTCCCCTTCCCCTTCCCCTTCCCCTTCCCCTTCCCCTTCCCCTTCCCCTTCCCCTTCCCCTTCCCCTTCCCCTTCCCCTTCCCCTTCCCCTTCCCCTTCCCCTTCCCCTTCCCCTTCCCCTTCCCCTTCCCCTTCCCCTTCCCCTTCCCCTTCCCCTTCCCCTTCCCCTTCCCCTTCCCCTTCCCCTTCCCCTTCCCCTTCCCCTTCCCCTTCCCCTTCCCCTTCCCCTTCCCCTTCCCCTTCCCCTTCCCCTTCCCCTTCCCCTTCCCCTTCCCCTTCCCCTTCCCCTTCCCCTTCCCCTTCCCCTTCCCCTTCCCCTTCCCCTTCCCCTTCCCCTTCCCCTTCCCCTTCCCCTTCCCCTTCCCTTCCCTTCCCCTTCCTTCTTTCCTTTTCTTCTTTCTTAATGGGGCTCTTTTGTCCTGAAAAAGGTAAATTTTTTTTAGCCCCTTAGGGGCTGTGAGGTGTCTGTTCCAGGGCACTGTTCATCATTTCTCTGCCGCCCTTGCCTGGCTCACCGTGTCATGTGCTGCCCTCTGTGGAGATTGCCCTGCTTTCCTGTGAGTGAGAACCTGTGCTGTGTACCAGGGCTGCCGCCTGTGGCCTCAGTGATGCCCTTGGCTGGCTCTCCGTGGGGAGCCCTTCCTACCTGTGTAGTTCTGGGATCATCAAGCTCTGTGCAGGGCAGACAATGGAGCATAACTCACAGCCCCTCTTTGTGCACTCTGGTAACCAAGGAGTCCTTGTAAGGAGTCCTTTTCTGCTTGGATGGGATGGAAAGTTCCTGTTCTTTTCATGTGAAGCACTCTGATTTATTTATTTGTTTATTTATTTTTGGCCTGTGGTAACTCATTCCTCCTTCCTTCTGCATAGTGATATCATTTGCATACCGACAATTCATCCACTTAAAATATTCACAATTTAAACAAATGTGTGTGTGCGTGTTTGTAGGTGAAAGTACAACCTATCTGTGAAGAATAGAGGACAGTGTTTGGGAGTCTGATCTTCCGTCTTGTGGGCTCTGGGATTCAAACTCAGGTCTACTTGTCTTACTCACTCAAGGAGCCATTTTGCCAGCCAGACATTCAGGATTGTAAAATGCACATTTAGAATTATGTAATTATGACCGCAATTGACATCAGAATACTTTTATTCCCAGAAAGAGAAATCAGGTCTTATTATGCCTTACTTTCTACCCTTTCCCTGGAAACCAGTAATCTACTCTGTCTCTGTGGGTAAATCTTTAAACATTTCATGTACTGGAATCATACAGCATATAGTGGTAACTTTTTGTTCGTTTGAGATAGAGCCTCATTGTGTATCCCAGGCTGGTTTTGACCTACTACCCTCTTGCCTCAGCCTCTTGGGTCCTGCTTATATAGAGCATATATATTTCTAAAGAGTTTTTCTGGGTAGCCCTGGCTGTCCTAGAACTCACTCTGTAGACTAGGCTGGCCTCTAACTCAAGAGATCTGCCTGCCTCTGAATGTTGGGATTAAAGGTGTGCACCACCACTGTCCAGCTTGCTTGGCTTATTTTTTAAAAAATTATTTATTTATTATATATACAGTGTTCTGCCTGCATGCATGCCTTCAAGGCAGAATAGGACACCAGATCTCATTATAGATGGTTATGAGCTATCATATGGTTGCCGGGAATTGAACTCAGGACCTTTGGAAGAGCAGCCAGTGCTCTTAACCTCTGAGCCATCTCTCCATCCCTGCTTGCCATGTTTTTAAGTTTGTCTATGCTACAGGTTGAGACATGAGGTGCTCCTTGGTGTATAGTAGGATTCCATCCTGGTGCCCTGTTGTAAGGTGAAAGTGCACATAGCTCTGCAGCATGCCAGACCTCCTAGCCCAGTGGCGCACTGTGCTGTGCAGCACCATCGTCTCTGCTCTTGCTGTAGGGCTGGCCAGGAACTGGGGCTCACTGCTCACTGCTGCTGCCCAGTATTGAGAAAAGGTATTGTATCACGTATTGCAAGCCTAAGGAAGATTACAGTTCAAATTCTTATGTGTGTTTTCTGCTTAGTATATATTGCTTTCACACCATTGTGAAATTTGGAAATTGTGCTGAGCCATCATAAGTTGGGGACCATTTGTAATTTTCTCACTCTCTGCTTGAGACAGGGTCTGACTATGTAGCACAGGATGATCTTGAACTCAGTTCCCCTCCCTTTGCCTCCTGAGTGCTGGGATTTGCAGGTAGGCAGCACATACCTGGTTTCATTCGTTTTATGATTTAATATTCCATTGTGGACACGTCACCCTATTCCCCTGTCCAGGTGACAGACTTTAGGCCCTTTCTACTTGTTGGCTGCTTGTCACGTTGTGCTGTAGGGCTTTCTATTCATCAGATCTGTTTGACCTGCCTTCTGAGAACTGCTACGCTTTGACCCTTCTGGCTCAGTGAAGCAGTGCTTACGAGAGTCTGTCTCTTGTGACCCCAGAGCAGTGGTTCTCAACTTGTGGGGCGCACCCCTTTTGGGGTCAAATGATTCTTTCATAGGGGTTGTCTAAGACTATCGGAAAATACGTATTTACATTATGATTCATAACAGTAGCAAAGTTACAGTTACAAAGTAGCAATGACAATAATTTTAAGGTTGGAGTCACCACAGCACGAGGAGCTGTATTAAAGTGTTGCAGTATTGGGAAGGTTGAGAACTGCTGTCCTAGGGCCTCATCCTTAGAAGACTGGTCAGGGATAGAAACGAGCTGTCGAGGCTACTACAGCACCTGGAGCACACGTCTCCTCCAGCTCAGGAAGAAGTGTCACACACAGTGCAGGTTGTTGTCTTCTTGCACTCAGGTCCTTCTCCCTGCTTCTAAATAGTCACTGTTCTGAGCTATGCCTTCATTCTCATGAAGACTGTACTGAGCTCCTTCAAGAGCTCCAGGCTCCAGGTTCCTGTCCTGCTTAATTTCCTGCCCTGACTTCCCTCAATGATGGACAGTACCTGGAAGTGTAAGATGAAACAACCTCCCCAACCCCTGCCCCACATTGCTTTTGGTCATGGTGTTTATCACAGCAAGAGAAAGGTAACAAAGACACATGTGATAGGAATTACTTTTGCATTCATATACACATGCAAAAAGGACAAGGTTTTGTACCAACACTTACTAGTGACATACGTTGCACATTAAATATACATGGGTATTTTTAACTTGCTTTTAGTGTTCTGTTGGCAAGTTAATCTCATTTCTGTCCATCGTGGTTAGTACCTGGTGTGTCTGCTGTGGATGATACCTAGTCTGTGTTTACACTCACACACACTGCTTCCTTTGCACTCATTCTTCGGTTGGTGGTGAACACTAGGAGAGAGCCTGGAGCCCTCTGCGTGCCGGCTGTGGGCCTTATCACTCACTCAGCGTCCTGGTCGTGTGTGTGTTGGAGGTGTGGCTCAGTGGTAGAGAGTTGGCACAGCACACAGGAGGCCCCAGCTCTGATACTCAGTCCTGCTGAGACTTTTTAGTGTCCTTTGTAGTGTCGCGGACTTTGCTGTACCTTCTTCCTCATGTACGTACACAAGAGGTTCTGTGTCTCTGTGTCAGGATGTATCATTATGTCCTTGCTTTTCACAAAGTATCCCTAGGGTCCTGTATAACTGTAGAGTCTTAAAAGGTGTTTAATTTATTCAAAAGTGCATTTATGTACTTTTTTGGGGGAGGGGGTCACAGAACCTGCACATATACTTCTGCAGCATGCCCCCAGCCATGAGTATTCTTACAGAAAGGTTTCCTTATCTGAGGTAAGTATGCGTGTCACTTGCCAGTGCTTTTTAGTGGCTCCACTGAAGTCTGTTTTTCTTTTTTAGCAATGCTAGACCAAATAAATGCAATTTTAATAAGATAAAAACGAGGCTCCTTTAAGTCTGAGCTTGAACTTTGTTGGAACATTTTCTACTCAATAAACACAAGTGGTTTGCCTATGAAGAATTAATGAGTTTCCCGCTCTGCTGGGAGGGAAAGGCCTGAAATCTTTGATAATGCTGCAGAGACTTTTATGAAAATGACATGCAAATAGTGCCCTGCAGGCCAAGCTGCCTACTGTTGTGAATATAAATATATTGGGAATAGAAGAAGCATGTGAGCATTAGAGGCAAGAGAGATTGGCAGGTGTGACAGGTGCTCTATGTGGGTCACTTTCTGTATACGCAGTGCTACCACTGTGGCTGTCTTGGCCACGGTGTGTACTTGGTTTCTGTTTGGATGCCAGGCTTCACACAGGGAAGCCCATTCAGCCACCCATCCATAACTGCACCCTATGCAAATTCTCATTTCGGCTCCCAGGATGAGGAACTTAAAGACCAGAGAGCTGATTTGCTTTGAGCTTTACCAGCCAGTAAGTATTGGCACTGGAATTGGAACCTGGGCCTTTTGACTCTGCATCCTGAGAACTCTGCACCAGAGTCAGACAGCTCTGTAAGATTTGGAGAAAGGACACTCTAGGTTCTGTATGATCTGAGTAACTATATACCTTTTTTTCTTCCTCGACAAATAGCACATATCTGATTCTCCTGGGTTCTGTAAAATTCAGGTAGGGCACAGGACTGTGGGGGCTTGGTTCTTGCCCCAGGATGTTCTGGAAGTCACTGGGAGGACTGGAAAGTTGGGTCTGAAATAAGGTTCTTCACTCTTTTGTCTTACTGTGGTCAGTGACTGCTACAGGTGGTTAATTATGATGGATCAGTTGAGATGGGTACACACGGGCACTTCTTGGGACTAGTTAGGGTTTCCTCATATAGTATTGGCTGGGGTTGAAGAGAGAAAACCCAGACAGTCAAGAGGAAGCTCTAGACAGGGTTCAGCAAACATGTTAGTTCTCCCATTTTATATCCCGTGTAACTGCATCCACCCCTCATATCCCATGTAACTGCACCCACCCTAATATCCCATGTAACTGCACCCACCCCTCATATCCCATGTAACTGCACCCACCCTCATATCCCATGTAACTGCACCCACCCCTCATATCCCGTGTAACTGCACCCACCCCTCATATCCCATGTAACTGCACCCACCCCTCATATCCCATGTAACTGCACCCACCCCTCATATCCCGTGTAACTGCACCCACCCCTCATATCCCATGTAACTGCACCCACCCCTCATATCCCATGTAACTGCACCCACCCCTCATATCCCATGTAACTGCACCCACCCCTCATATCCCATGTAACTGCACCCACCCCTCATATCCCGTGTAACTGCACCCACCCCTCATATCCCGTGTAACTGCACCCACCCCTCATATCCCATGTAACTGCACCCACCCCTCATATCCCATGTAACTGCACCCACCCCTCATATCCTGTGTAACTGCACCCACCCCTCATATCCCGTGTAACTGCACCCACCCACTTCAAATCTATGTAGCTGTACTTACCCACTTGAAGTGTGGAACTTCCTCCATTGCTCTTCACCTCTTCACTGAGGCAAGGTCTGTCAATCAACCAGACTGACCTGTGTGGTGCCATTGGTCCTACTAACCAACCTGCTCCAGGTTTCCTCTGTCTGAACCTCCTCAGGTTGAAATTACAGATGAGCCACCATGCTCACTTATACATCTGGTATTTACAAGGGCCCTGGAGTTCCAGATTCCTGTCCTTTTAACTACTGAGCCATCTCCTCAGCCCCATCTGTCTAGAGTTTTCTGCCTGCCCCCCTTTTCTTAGGTTCAGGTACACCACTTTTTCAAGGGAAAACCAATACTGGATGTAATGTGAGCTCATGCTGTGTTCCCATAGGAATGACCACAGGGTGTTGTAACACTAGGCTACTGTTCTCTTTGATAGACACACTGTTCTGATGGTTGTACAGGAAAGGGTAACACACAGTTCTGGACGTGGACATCTTTGGTGGGACTGCTATTTGCTGTCCGTACAGCATGAATGACACAGAAGGAATTCTCACTTTGCAAAACAGTAAGAAAGTGAATCCTTGTTAGCAGATGGACACAGGAGATGAGTAGTTTACAAAAGAAGAGGTACCAGTGAAAAATATCTGAGGCACAGAGCCAATGTGGAGATTGCTTCTGTCCAGTTAGCGGGGTCTGGCCATCTGCCAGCCCTTGTTGTGGGAGAGGGAACTACTTGACTGTCCTTTGGCAGCATGGCCAAACCTCCTTAAGTGTGTGCCTTCTGCCAGGGCATTCCCATTGCAGGAACTTGTCCTTAGGAGGTTATCAAGTGCTGTGGAGCCATTCTTCTCCAGAGGTGTTCTTGCTGTCCTTGTAACCACAAGCAGCTTTAGATCAGTTCTGTGTTTCACAGTCAACCTTGGGTAAACTCATTATGCTGTAGCCATATGGCAGCACAGTGTGAAATTAGAAGTGATGCTGTCCAGGGAGGTGGCACAGGCCAGAGATGAGGTAACCAGAGCTCACTCCATTCCTGTGGGGTTTTAAACGTTTAATGTTGAAATAATTAAGATTTACAAGGAGCTGCAGAGGTATGTACAGGGACGTCCGAGCTCTCTCCGCCTCAGAGTAGCTTTTTCATTTACATCTGCTACTTGTAGGCTCCTTACACACCAGAGAGCACATCTGGAGGTAAACAAGTGATTTTAGTAAACTGAAGAAGAAGGAAGTAATAATATGGGGAAGTAGTTCACATTACAGAGTCAGCAAGGTAGGACCTAATTTTTAAAAAAAGATTTATTTTCATTAATATTTAAAAATCTGTTATTTTATTTGTATTTATATATTTTATTTTTTAATATGTGTCTATCTGTTACAGCATGTAGGTAGAGGTCAGAGGTCAGAGGTCAGCTTGTAGGAGTTGTTTTCTCCTTCCACTCTATGGGTCCTGGGGATTGAACAAACTCAGTTTGTCAAGATTACGGGCAAACAGTTTCACTCACTGAGTTGCCGTAGTGATCCTAAATTTGTTTTCTTTCATTTTTTTAAACTTTTAATTATGTTTATGTGTGTGGTGGTGGAGGGATGTGTGTATGAATGCAGGTGCCATTGAAGCCAGAAGAGGACATTTAATTATTTGAAGATGAAGTTAGAGGTAGCTTTAAGGTGCCTGATGTGGGTGCTGTGTCCTCTGCAAGAACTGTATGTCCCCTCTCTCTGTATGTCCATCTCTCCAACCCCAGGATGTAATGAAAATTGTCTTCTCTTTTCCTTGCCATGGATGGGAATCAGCACTAGACAATGTGCAGAGTTGGAGGTGGGGGGGGGGGGAAGAGGGAGGGAGGGAAGGAGGGAGGCAGGAAGGCAGGGAGGGCGAGAGGGCGAGCGTGTGTGATTGGAGCAGCTAGCCTTAAGTGGGAAGTCTTTATCAGACCCCTCCCTTCAAGGCTCAGGGATCTGTGCAGAAGACGCTGGGTAGCTCCAAGGAAACACAACAGGATATCCACATATTAGTTCATGGAGATTGACAGCAGGCATGAGACCTGCACAAGTTTAAACCAGATCAAATCCCAGCACTGAGGAGAGGAAGTGGACACACAAAGTCTCATCCTTGATCAAGAGACTGTTTGAAAGGGACAATCTGTCTTCTCCAGTGGAGTCTGACTGGGTATATCAACTATACTCCTGGGTAGTTGGGTGACACAGAATGCACTCTGGGTTGTTTTGTGCACTTTTTTGTTTTATTTTTTAATCTTGCTGTTTTGTTTTGATTTTTCTTTCTTTTCTTTTTATTTTTTTGCAAGGGAGGTTGGGATCTGGGGAGAGAGAGAGATCAAGTATGGTCTATTAAAAATAAAATCATCTTTTAACTTACTTAAAAATATTTGTGTGTGTGTGTGCACATATGCACATGTCACAGTGCTTGGATGGAGATCAGAGACCAGTTTTGGGAATCAGTTTTCTCCTTTCACCATGTAGATGGTTGAACCCAGGGATTGGACTCAGGTTGTCAGGCTTGGCAGACAGAGCCTTTACCAGTTGAGCCATCCGTGGTCCCAGAATTTCATTAAAAAAAAAAAAAAAAAAAGCATGCATGTGGGCTGGAGAGGTTAAGAGCACTAACTGTTCTTTTAGAGGTCCTGAGTTCAATTCCCAGCAACCACATGGTGGCTCACAACCATCTGTAATGGAATCCGATGCCCTTTCTGGTGTATATAAAGACAGCTACAGTGTACTCATATACATAAAATAAATGAATGCTTTCTTAAAAAAAAAAAAAAAAGCATGCATGCACTTACCTAAATTGCTCTTTATGTCTCTCTGCACACTTCTGTCTCTATCAAGAGTGGTATGCCAGTTAGGATGTCTAATGGCTCTGATGAGTAGGGATTCTTTTGTCTCCTGTGCCTGGAAGGGAAAGGAGGTGATCCGCCTGGACTCCTCGATCATGGAAGCCATCACAGGGCCACTCTATCTCCTGCTGTACCAGCCTTCAGAGGTGGCTTCATTCTCGAGACTTCTCAGGCCGAGAGGTGACAGAGATATCCAGGCCTCACCTCACCACTGTTCTGGGACATGCTTGACTCAGAGGAGCTGAGGTTCAAGGGTGCTGGCTGAGCCTGTCTGGTTTTGGTGGAAGAGTTGCATCTTTCTAAATTGATTAAATCTTTACAAAATTTGTATTTATGTTTGGACAGTCAGAGGATCATCTGGTGGAAATTACTCAGCAAAGTGTTTTTTTTTTTTTCCCCCGAGACAGGGTTTCTCTGTGTAGCCCTGGCTGTCCTGGAACTCACTCTGTAGACCAGGCTGGCCTTGAACTCAGAAATCTGCCTGCCTCTGCCTCCCAAGTGCTGGGATTAAAGGCGTGCACCGCCGCCGCCGGGCCTCAGCAAAGTTATTTTGTGAGGTCCGGTCCTGCTTGTGAAACACAGTTGTGAGTAGTGGCTCAGGAACCCTAGCATTCCCAGTGGTCTGAGAGGGCTCCCGAGGCTCCCTGAAGGGAGGCTCATGGAGAGCCAAGGTTCGCTCTCAGGATCGGCCTGAAGGTCCAGACTGTTGTGGGGTGTGTGGGCCTGTGGGTGCCATTCTTCATCGGACTGGACCTTAGCCCAGGGTGGCTAGACAGGTAGCTGCTGATAGAGTGGCTCTTCCTGGGCTTCTGGCTGAGGAGCTGGCGCTTTTCTTGATTTACTGTTGGGCTTTCAGCAGAGCTTAAAAAAAAAAAAAACCCACAAAGCCTAATTTTTTGTTCCTTTGTTTTCCTAGCATCCAGCATGTGTATGGAGCCCAGCACCCGCCTTTCGATCCGCTGTTACATGGCACGTAAGTGGCAGTCGGTGACCTGTTCTGCCAGCTCATTGGAGGTTCAGAGGGGAAATGTTCTCTCAGTCAGCAGATGGCTTAGCCGCTTGCTTTGGGAGACACTACTGTTGGTGCATAGTGCCACAGTGCCCCTGTAGCTGGGCAGTGGGATGGTGGGGTCTGCAGGACATAGTTCCTTGCAGAGGGCAGAGAGCTGGCACTCCTGGCTTGAGGGCAGTGTGGCTCCAGACTGTGCCTATACTTCACCTGAACCCTTCCTTGGTCCTGAAACTCTCTGTCCTGTGTTGGCTCTTCTAAGTATTGGGCCCAGCACAGTGCTGCTGTGGCCCTGCAGGGCTGCACCTGTCTGTCATATTTCCAGACTTATGCTGGGGCCAATGATGTGTGTAGTCAGGCTTGGAAGGATCTCCTTTAAACTAGTCTGTCTCCAAGTGTATGCAAAGGCCCTGTTCTCTGCAAGGTCCTCTTGCTCTGTACCCCTCAGCTGCTGCTTTAGGAGCCTGGCTGAGATGGAGGGAGCGTGAGAATGTTCTTTCTACCCTTGGCACCATTGCCGTGCAGTTTTATTCTGCTTGGGGCTCTTGTCTGAAACGCCTCCCTCCCTATCACGCAGCCTGCATAGTCCAGGTCCTATTTTGATGCCCACATTTTGTGCTTTTCTTGGCATGCTCATCTAGATGAAGTGTCCTCTCCCTTGGGATTCTTTTTTGACTGAGTGTGCATAATAAAGACACCTTTGCTTTGTAGCTTGCTCAAGTCCACGCCCAAGGTGCCCACCACCCCAGTGAAGAGCAAGCGGGTCAGCACCTTCCAGGAGTTTGAGAGCAATACCAGTGATGCTTGGGATGCAGGTGAAGATGATGATGAGCTCCTGGCAATGGCGACAGAGAGCCTGAACTCCGAGGTGGTCATGGAGACAGCACATCGTGTCTTGCGCAATCACAGCCAGAGGCAGAGCCAGCCCTCACAGAAGAAGCCAGAGCCACAGCCAGAGCCTCAGCCCATAGCAGAGCCTCCTGTAGTTTCCAGTGGTGACCTTCGCCTGGTGAAGTCTGTCAGTGAGAGCCACACTCCTTGTCCTTCAGGTAGGGAGGAAGGGACAGTAGAGCCAAGGAAGGATTGGACTGTAATAAAGAGGGCTGTGTGCCTGACTGCACCAGGACTCTGGGCTGTGAAAGCTTGTGTGGCCATCTTCCGTGTGGATATGGCCCTCCCAGGCCCAGGAAACAGCCTCGCTGCCCATGGGCTCCAGATGGTCTTTTCTTTATTTGCTGAGTTGAGTTTATTTGTCGTCTTTCCTACAAATGAAATGACAAGGCTTGTGGCTTGTGTAGGGGCCCAAGAAGAGGGACACTGGGGAACACAGGAGATGGGAGATCCCAGGATTCTTCAGAAAGGAGCCAGGAGTGCCCAAGCACGCCTCCCCTGGGTAAGGGTGCTTTCCTTGTATTTACAGTTGAGAAAACAGATCCATAGTAGCCTTAGGCCACCCTGAAGGGGTTTTTACCTAGCCTAGTTTTCAGAACTGCCTCCTGGGAATTGATGTGCTAAAATGTTACCATATTTTTAGGTGAGAAGCTGGTTTTACAAATTTGGAAAACCAGTTTACAGGGGAACTGCAGTGGCTTTTGAATTTTCTGAATCTGATGGGGATTGCTCTCTTCCACCTCCTGGCTGCTTAGTCTAGGCAGGGTGCCCTCTAGTGGTGGCATCCAGTGGTTGGCAGGAACCTTGGATTCTTCTGCACACCCCTGTGCTCATGGAGTGGTGGACACAACTTCTCAAGCACACACAGCTGGCAGGATGGAGGGCATTGTTTTTGCTGGTGCTGGCCCTCAGCACACCAGATGGACAAGCTGAGAGTGGTGGATCACAGGGTGTCTGGCTGGGGGTCCTCACCATAAGCCGACTCACATCCAGGAGATGATGGAGCTTGGCGGTGTCACATTGTGGCAGCCTCTCCAGTACAAGGGAACACTTCTCAGGAAGTCTTGTTACTGGGGAAGTGGGTTTGAGCTCTTTGCTGTGTCCTGCAAGTCTTGGGCTGAGCATTCTGTATTCGCTTTCTGGGAGAATGTTGTTTTTTTTTTTTTTTTCCTTTTTTGTTTTGTTTTTTGTTTTGTTTTTCGAGACAGGGTTTCCTCTGTGTAGTCCTGGCTGTCCCGGAACTCACTCTGTAGACCAGGCTGGCCTCGAACTCAGAAATCCACCTGCCTCTGCCTCCCAAGTGCTGGGATTAAAGGCGTGCGCCACCACTGCCCAGCCCCTCCCCCCCCTTTTTGCACTTAATAATAATAGCATGTTGTTGTTGTTCATTGTATGGTTAGTACCATAGCCAGCCCCTTGGATGGTCAATTCTTCAAATTTCTCAGGCTTCTAGGAGGGAGTTGTGTTATTGTTCCTTTACAGATGTAGTACTAAGAAGACCCCGAGCTACTCAAGAGAGGTTGCCTGGGGGGTGGGAGGTGGGGAGGGATGTTTGTTAAACCTAGGGTCTGTGGCTTCAGAGTCCCTCCTGTTAGTGCTGGCTCCTGCAGAGACCAGGAGTTCTCATCCAGAGATCTTGCCCCCATGGGTCATGGAACAGTATGCTGGATAGTGTGTGTTAGAGCTGGACCAGGGTGTGTGTGTTGCTGAACATGGTTTGTGGGACAGGGGTGCTGCTCACATTTCTGCAGGGCCCTGGCAGAAACTGACCATTTCCCACACCCCCATCAGTCAAGCGAGGGAGTCCTGCACTGGAGTTAGTGAGACTTCTGCCAGGACTAGTTAGATTGGTCTTGGGGGCTGCAGGACTATGTCTACCTAGGGCTTAGCCTCTGTTGTCATAGAGTGCTACCCTCTGAACATAACAGGTCACTTCTTCATCAGGACAGCTGGAACTGCTTGCAAGAGATCCCCCAAGACTGGACCTTATAGCTGTTGGTGTTTTCTCATATGAGGAAGATATGTGAGGGACATGGATCCTTACCCCAGATTCCCGTCAGTCTCTCCTGTGCCTCTCAGATAGCTGTGTGTGACTCTGTCTTCATGGCATGTTTTCTTCTGATCTCTGTCTTAGTCAGTGTTCTATTAGTGTGAAGAGACTCCATGAACACAGCAACACGTATAAGAGAAAACATTTAACTGGGGCTTGCTTACATTCAGAGATGTAATCCATCATTGCCGTGGCGGGAAGCATAGTGGCATGCAGACAGGTGTGGTGCTGGAGACATAGCTGAGAGTTCTACATCTGGATCCGCAGGCATCAGGAAGAGAGAGAGAGAGAGACATAGGTCTGCTTGACCATTTGAAACCCCAAAGCCCATCCCCAGTGACACACTTCCTCCAAGGCCACACCTACTCCAGCAAGGCCACACCTCCTAATCCCTGTAAAGTAGCACCACTCCCTAATGACCAACATTTAAATATATGAGCTGTGGGGGCCGTTCCTACTTAAACCGACACAGCCTTGGATGCTAGAATGTATAAATAATGGAGGATCTCTGGGGCTTGCTGCCCAGTCAGTCTAGCTAAATCAGCGAGCTTCATGCCCAGTGAAAGAACCTGCCTCCAAAAATAGAGTAGAGAGGGACTGAGGAAGACACCTGCTGTTGAACTCCAGATTCTGCGTGTGAGTGTACATATGTGCATCACAGGTGTGCACAGACTCCCCATGCCGCTCTGCTCTTGAACTCCGGGGCTGATGTGTGGGAGGGTGTACTGGATGCTTGTCTGATGCTAGGGCCTAAGATAGACACCAGCATGTTGAATTTAGATCTTTCCTGAAGCTCACTTTTGACTGTAGTCTGGTCTGTGCCTTCTGAGTGTCCAGGCTCTGGGTGACGTTAGACCTAGCAGTCAGGGCCACAGAGCCTCATGTCTTCCATTCCCGTGGCTCTGTGTTGAGTGACCTGGCTTCTCTCTGGGCTGTTTCTAGCCAGGCTCCTGAATGGATTGTGCCATCTCACCTCTTTCCTCAGGACTCCTTGAACCTGAGGAGACCCCGAGGGGGGGGGGTGCCTGTCTTGTCTTGAAGACTCCTTGCCTGCTTGCCTTTCTTTGTCTCCATATGGTAGGACTTGAGGTGGGCATTGGGGATTCTGCGTGAGACGTGCTCTGGTCACAGCCAGGTCCTCTTGGCTTCCTTGTCACTTCCCTGCTGTCCTCATTGTCTTTGTGGTGTCATCCTTTTCTTTCCTGGTGGAATAGTGGCTTACCTGCAGAGTACACCTGAGTGACCCGTTAGACCTATTCCTGCGTAGGCCTGATCTACCTTCCAGGCCTGTGGATATCTGAAGGCCGCAGGGGAGTGCTTTGAACTTTGCTGGCTGTCGTGATGTGATTGTGTGCAGGTGTATCTGTTTTTCTGTTGAACAGTACTTCATAAGTGAGTTAAGTGTTTGGTGATGGGTGATAGGAGGGAGGGAGAACTGAACAGATGGCTGTCACAAAGGGTGACATGGTGAGCATATGGACACATGGGTAAAGGGAGAAGGTGTGCTCAGGAGGCCAAGGGCTTCTGCTAACCTCACCCTCTGCTCTTCTACCCTTTCTAGAGAGCACCGGTGATACAGTCCCTCTGCAGCGGTCCCAGTCTCTTCCCCACTCGGCCACTGTGACACTGAGTGGGACATCTGACCCACATGCCCTTGGTGGCTCAGCCCTGAGCAAGAGAGAGACCTCTCGGCTGGACAAGTTCAAACAGCTGCTTGCTGGCCCCAACACAGACCTTGGTGAGTCCCTGAGAGTGGGTTGTTGTTTCTTACCTGACCAAAGGGGTCATAACTGGCTTCACACATGCTGTGCTGTGTTTTCATGATATTCAGCCCTAAGATGCTGGTACTTGGGCTGCTTAATTCCTTTGGACATGTTTGCTAACATATGCCCACTACAGTTTCCTGGTGTATATGTTTAATCCTTTTTTTCTTAATGCTCCAGTATGTCTTTCCTACTGTGGTCCTCGGGGGGTAGGGGGTACGGAGCCACTAGAGGCATGGCAGGTGGCTGTCCTTGGTCTTTATAGCCTGTGGGGTTGACTGTGACATCTGGGAGATGAGGTGGGGTGACTACTGACTTTGTACTTTGCACATGTGGGACTAGAGATGGCATGAGTGTGACAGGTAGGACCCAGGTGGGCAGTGGGGAGAGAGGATGGTCATGGGGTGAATATAGGTTGCTTGCTCACCTGCAGTATCTGGGTGGATCGTGTGGTGGGATTGCTGTGTGCTGACTGGTTCTTTCACTTTCACAGCCTGCGTTTGCTGAATGAGCTCAAGGATAGGCGTTTATGAGGGACTTGATTTTCTGAGGGCCACGAGTGGTCCTGGCCGTGGGGTCACTCATAGTAGAGAAACAGTTTTGGAACATGAAAGATAGAGACAGTGCCAGAGTAGCATGCTGTGGACTGAGAACTGGGAGGTGCAGTGCCCATTTTGGTCAGCAGGTGGCGAATGGGGCCTGTGGATTGGCCACAGGAAGCTGACCTGTGTATTTGGGACGCTTTAGGGAGTTTTCTGTTCAAGGTTGGAGCAGGGCGCCTTAGGTCTTAAAGTCTGTACAGTGGAATTCTTCTCTTAGCTTAATATTTGTTTTCTTTTTGAGTCAGGGTCTCCCTGTATAGCCCTGGCTGTTCTGGAACTCACTATATAAATTAGGCTAACCTTGAACTCACAGAGACCTGCTTGCCTTTGCTGAGTGCTGGGATTAAAGGCATGTGCCACCATGTCTGCCTTTGAATTATGTTTTTTAAAAAATCAGTAGCACATGCCTGTCTTGGAATATTGTGAAGCATAAGAAGATGAAGAGTGAAAACGGGCACTGCTCTCGTTTCAGGAGCCTCCTGTCAGAGGTGGCCTGTGCGACTTGCTCCAAACATTATCTATGTAACTTTATACTTAGGAAAAGTCTCCAGGATAGAACAAGCAGCTTCTACACACACGCCACACACTTTCCCCAGTTGTCTGCATTTTCTCCATTCACCATTCTTGTCTGTGTGTGTGTTTCCAGAATCATTTGAGAGTACGTCGGAGACCTCCTTCCACTTCCTCCCGGGAGCTTTGCTCTACACTTCCTTAGAGTGCAGAAGTCTGTTCATTCAGTGTAAAGAAATGTAGCCGTGACTCAGCACCGTTTGCCTTGTGAGGGTGCACGGTGTTCGTTCACACTTTCTAGCTGTACTCCAGAGTATTCATGATATCTCCTGTTTCCTTGTTCACACTCCGAGAGCAGGGGACCCTCCCCACAGTCCTCTCTGCTCTAATACCTCTGTGAGCCTGGACGCTAGTTTCCCCTGTGTGTGCACTTGGACCCTGACACATTCAAGGCACGCAGGCAGTTACTTGTCAGGGTCCCTCTGCTTATGTGTGTCTGTGGCTTCCTTGTGATTAGGTCCAGGGGAGTGACTCTCTCCTGGCAGGAGCATCATGTTGGGGTGTGTGTTCTCACCCTTCCCTCGTTTCTCAGAACCTAAGCAGCAGTCTGTAGAGCGACACCATGGAGTCTGTGCATTTATGCAGTACTTTCTCTTCATCCACCCAGATGGACATGCTGGTCCACACCTTACCTTTTGAATTTGTATGTATTTACACGTTAGCACATAGAGTTTATTTCACAAGCCCCGTACTGATGGGGATGGAGGCTAGCACTGAGTGTCTGTTACTACACCCTGACCTTGTACAGATAAGGCAGGAGCTCCTGAAGGCATCTGCCGCATTGATGATGGTGTTCGTGGGGCAGTTCTCACCTGCGGTGAGAGGAGACTATAGTCAGGATGTTTTTTTTAGGCCTGGCATAGAGCTAGATAGGTGGAAGTTCCCTTGACCAAGATAGGAGATTAGGGATTTTCATACAAAAGGAATAGAAGAATCTCCTAGTTGAAGTCGGAATCCTATTTCTGTCTTTCTAGTACACTGTGCACCTGTGTTTTGCTGAACAGGGGCTGTCAGCTGCTCAGGCTCTTCAGTGGATCTCACTGAATGTGTAGGGAGGAGGTGGATCGCACCATGCGTGTATGCGTGTGATAAGAGGCTCTGGAGTTGGCCATCTGGGTGGAGACCTTGAGCAGGCTTTGTAACTTGTGATCCTGGTTGTTCAGCATCCTTGCTCACCTGTAAAGTGTGCCTGCCTGGAGCTGGACTGAGACAATGCATAGACCTCTAGAGTGCCGTTATAGTGAATGCCCACGGGTACTGATTATCACAGTACAGCCCCTTGGTGATCTGTGATGCATCAGAGTTGTTTGCAGACATTTTCCTGGCTGTGTCCACTGGTTTATGCCATAGGCATGTGGCCAGGTGGCCAGGAGATAGTTGATGAAAATGGGTTTACCTGATGGCAGTCAGCTCTGGTTCAGCTCTGGGCAGTGGCTAGAATCTTCTTGTGGGTCTTACCACTAGGGCAGTATTAGAAGTCAAATTGTGCTTGCAATAAAGCTTCCAGGTCTTGTGGGTCAGCATGAGCATGTATGGGTGAAAGGTCAGATGTGAAAATCAGGCCCTTAGTCAGGTTGGTGTGATTATAGTTTTATTTTTTCTTTAAGAATTCTGTTTGAATGTTTAAAGCCAAAAAGTTAAAACCATTTGCTTTCAAAGATAAACAATTACTGGATTTGTATTTAGTGGCAAGAGAAACATAGCCTGTAAATTGCCTGTTTTCCTAAGGCCTTTAAGGTAGCTCTGAGGACAGTGGAATACATTATCCTCCCATTACATAAAAACCGAAGTGGTAAATATTTGCCGAAGCTGGAGAAGCAAATCGCTGATGTGCGAAGGACCAGCAGAAATGGCTCTACCTGCCGAAGGCCTGTGCCAGCATCTGCTACTCTTTGTGTAGCTTATGCTCTGTTATGAGCCCAGGGATGAAAGTAGCAAATAGAACTTAACAGCTCACTCCCCTCTTCGCATCAACTCAATATTTACTCACACAAAGCCTGCCTGCTTTGAAGCCTGGGAAAATGACACTTGGAGGCATTCATGTTCATCACGTGTGTCTGCTGATCAAGACTACCATTCGGAGTATGCAAAATGTGATGTTTCCTGAAGGCTGCTGAGTGACTGTCACGCAGCAGTGGGGCCCTGTGGGCAGGCTCTGCAAAGCTCAGCACTGGAGAACTGTCAGCCAGCAGCACTGAAGATGTCCCCTTTGCTCTGAGGACTGAGCAGGCACAGAGCTATGGTCTCGGGTACCCAGGTTATCCACTCAGGGTTTGAAGATGGAAATTGTGCCTGGACAGAGGGGGAGGAAGGCATGAATGAAGTATGGAGCCCTGTTCCCTGGGAGTGTGGTCATGAGCAGATGCCCCTGCTCGCCTTTGACTTGAGGGCCACTTTGCAGGGTCTGTGACGATAGAGACCACCCCAGCATCGGTGTTGGCTGTGTTCTTAACTCTTTATGACCAACTCACTGAGTGTCTCACCTCAGAGGAGAGAGGGAAATCCAACCTCCCATACAGAGTTCCTGTGAGGACAGGAGGTAATTTATGCTTTCAGCCATAGGGCAGAAATACGGATCCAGACCAGCATAAGCCTTGCCCTCGAAGATCTGCCATTCTAGGCTGGGGAAGGCAGACAGACACAAACCCACATTGAATCCTTCAGGGATGCTGAGAAGGTGGTAAGTACGCCTGGAGGTGCAGCCGTGCTGAGGGCTAGCTAAGGTGCCGCTGGCTCTGGTGGTTACCAGACACCCTTGGAAATGAGCATGTTCTGCTGAACTGTGTGTGGAGAGAGGCCAAGTATGGAGGAAGATGTTCCAGGGAGAGGAGCAGGGTGCATAGGTCCTAAGGTGGGAGAGTCTCAGTGGAGAGAAGGTGCTGAGGCTGAGAGAGGCTGGGGAGAGAGCCAAGTAGAGTAGGAAGGCACTTGGGCTCAGAGGCACAGGAGGAGGCACTCAGCTTTTACTTGAGCACAGTGTAAAGCTCCAGGAGGCTTGGAACCCTATGGAGTAAAGCTTGGAAGGAAGCACTGTGAGGGCTTCCTGCAAGAGATGGCAAGAAGCCTTGGGCTAGGTGAATTTCTTGGGCTACTGGCCAGGTGTGGAGGGGAAGGAGAGGCAAGATGGTTACTTGGGGGAGGAAGCCAATCCAAGGGTCTTGGCCTTGGATGTGGTGGGTGATTTAAGTACTATCTGGTGAGCCTGATTGACTGCACATGAAGCAGGGTAGACCGGGAGGAGAGGGCCATATTGTCACAGCTTAAAGCCCAGAGGCAGCAAGAACGTGAGAACTGGTGACTCAGACACAGCACTTTTCTGGAAAGATCATTTCATCAGAGAGAGCTAACATTGGTCTTTTGATACATCCAGGAAACTGAAAACCAGTGCCATGGTACCTCAGGACTCATAAGTCTCTGTCCAACTCCACAGCACCACTTGTCTGTTCCTTGTTAGTGGCTGACTGCCCAGGAGGCAACCCTTCTGTGAATGGAGCAGGGCAGGATAGGATGGGGCTGGCTTTGGGCTCTGTTCCCAGCCTCCAACTCTCTCTTGGTTTTGCTTAATGCAGATAGCAGCATTCTTAGTGCTCTTCGGAGGCTAGAAGTTGTTTATTCTCCTATGGGTCTTGTTGGAATAGTTAGCATCTGGTCTAGAAGAAGTTGGCTGTGGGCGTCCTGGGATGGCTTGGAAAAGCCATTCCCACATCTCAGGCAGCTGGCCAGCCAGTGTCCAGTGTTCCCCTCTAGTAACCAGAGCCAGAGCCATATAATAGCAAGGTACCCTTAGCCTTAGTTGGGTTTTGTTGATTGTTAGAGAAGGGTGTGTGTGTGTGTGTGTGTGTGTGTGTGTGTGTGTGTGTGAGAGAGAGAGAGAGAGAGAGAGAGAGAGAGAGAGAGAGAGAGAGAAAATATCTGTCTGTGTTCAGTGTGATGACAATGTGAGAGGGACAAAGCAAGAAGTAGCTAACTCTTGCCCAGATCTCATTAGGGAAAGTTGCTTTGAGCTATTAAATCACAGGGACCCAACGCATAGGAAACAAATTGTCATGTCTTACCAGGGCTCCTTTTCACATGCACCTTCATACATCAAGGGCCCAAACAGCACTCAGCTGCTGGCAAGTGGTTGTTATAAACATCTAAATGTCGGCTCAACCACAGTACAGTAGCGTATCCTTTAGGACTCACTGGCCATAGGCTCCTGGCTGCCTCTGCTGTGCTGCCTTTATTCCCCAGTCTTGTTGGCCTGTTGCTCCCACCTGTGGGAGAAGCTCTGTTATCTTCTCTGCATGTCTCACCATAGCCATTCTGTCACATCGTTAATGAGAGTGACTGAAGGCTGGAAGCACTGAAAAGATTGGAAATGCAGCGAACCCAAATGGCCACTGCATGCACCTGTGGTGTCTGAGGCAGCACACTCCTTACCCTCTGGTTAACTCCCAGTCATTTCCTACCCAGCCTTCAAAAAGCCAACAAGTTCCCCCCACCCCCTCTGTATTTGCTTCATCTGCAGCCCTGGAAGGTGTCTGAGCCGTGGATAAGCTTCCTGGTTCCTGACTCAACTGCAGTACCATCTTTGTTTTCCTTTTAATGACATCCTCATGACTGGATGTGACATTTGAATGACATGTGATGTCACTAAGTTTAAAACAACCAAACTTTAATAAATATAGCCTTGCACAAGTTAGTTGTTTCACTAATAACTACAGCCGGGTGTATCCTCAGTGCAATAGGGTATTGTTCAAGGTTCTTTCAGGTACCGTGTTTCTGGGGATGATGAGCTTTGGTATGTAATCTTCAGAGAAAATATTAACAGTGTTCATAGGCTACTGGATAGTTTTAAACAGGCAGGCAGCCTTAAAGTTGCTCTGTTACATTTGCCCTTCTTTCTCACTGTTCTTTTGAAGATTAGGGTGCTAAATAATTGTGCAATTAAGAGACTACAAGATCAGTGGCATTAGTGTGAAATTTTCCTCTACTTGAGGACAGAAGAATGGAAGAGTACTGAAGAACTGCAGGAAATCCTTGTTCCTTATTCTTGGCAGTATTGTGTATGTGCCTATCATTGGTCTGCCTCTAACAGTATTAGAGTTTGTGTCTGTCTGCCCACTCTACAGACTGAGCCCCCTGCAGGCTGTGGCTATGAGACACATGTCCTTATATTCTAGGGACCTTTACAGGCGTGTGCATATAGCAGTCTCAGGATGTGTCGGTGAAGTCACTACATGCCACTGTTTTAATGGTTACCAGTATTTCTGTCTTACCAGTTGACATAGGCTGCTTTGTGTTAGGGGACCAGAGGAGAGGGTTTTCTGAAGGTAACAAAACCAGACCCAGAGGCTTTCCATATATGGTGCTGTGTTTTTCTCTGGAAGGTGTCTAGGGACTGAATCTAGTTCAGTCATGCCAAGGATCTCACTTCCAAGCCACATGTCCTCTCGTTCATGGCCACCAGGTGGTGATCATTATCTTGTGTCTGTATCCTTGACTCAGAAAGGCAGACTTGAACTGTTTAATGTATTTTGTTGACGTAGATTCGTGGTACAGTGCTGGTTCCTAAAGACGTTGTCACGTTAGTACCGCTGCCCTTCCCTCCCATCCCATTCCTTTTTCAAACACTGCCGCGTCTACGGTCACAGCCCATGTGTGTGGAAGGATGGTTGTAAGCATCTGTGCGAAATCTAGGACCACAATAAGAGCAGACGTGCAACACTTTTTCCTCTCAGTTGACTTGTTTTACTTAACACAACCTCAGTTGTACCTGTTTTACTACAAGTGACATCCCCATACTCTCCCTTATGGCTAAGTAAAACTCCGTGTATGTGTGGCAGCGTGTGTGTGTGTGTGTGTGTGTGTGTGTGCTGGTGTTTGTGTATGTGTGTGCATGTATGCATATGTGTATGTGTGTGTGTTTGTCCCATTGTCTGGTCTACTCTTTTGTAGATAGATTCCTGTTCAGATTTGGTAGTCTGGCTGTCATTAGCACTGCCAGAGTAAATATAGATGTGCAGTCTCTGAGGTGTGCTGACTTAGAGTCCTGTAGGTACTCACACTAGAGTGACTAGAGTGATTGACTAGTGGCTCACAGTTTCAGTTTTCTTTGAGGAATCTCCATACTGATTTCCATAGCAACTGAACTTGTTTATACTCCAGTGGAACCCATTTCTCTACCTTGTACCAGCATTGTTGCTGTCTTAGTGATGGCCATTTTGACCAGGGAGAGAAGGAATGTCATTGTTGTTTATTTTATATTTCCCTGATTGCCAAGGCTTTTGGAGTTTGGTTTTCATTGGCCAGAATGTAATGTTTTTGAAGTCTGTTTTGTTAGTCCAGTTGTTGAGTCCATTGCTTGGCATTTTGGTTTCTAATCTGCTGAGGTTTTTATATGTTATAGATATTATTTCTGTGCCACATGTGCAGCTGGCAGAGATTTCAGTCAGTTATTGCCTTTGCTGTGCAAGCTTTACAGTTTCCCACACGCTGACTGGTCATGCCCTATTCTCTGAGCTGTTAAGAGTCCTGTTCAGAAAGTCCCTGATCACTGTCTATGTCTGCTTCCTCAGGTCTTCCTCTAACAGTTTCCGAATATCAGGTCGTACATTAAGGTCTTCATTCTGCTGTGAATTGATTTCTAGTTTCATTTTTTTTTTTTTTTAACATGTGAGTACTTGGTTTCCCCAGTACTATTTGTTAAGGAGGCTATCGTTTCTCCAATGTACATTTTTGGCATCCTTGTGCATTCAGGTGTCTATGTGGGTTCATTTCTGGGTTTCCTCTTGTATTCCTGCACGCCTGGCTTTGTGGCAGCCATGCAGTTTCAGTTGCCATGCCTCTGTAGTGCATCCTGAGGTGAGGCGTGCTGAGGTCTCCGGTGTTGTTCTTCTGGCCCGGGTTGCTTTGGCCTTTCCCTTCTGTATGAGTGTTAGCATTGCTTTTCGGTTTCCTATATAGAATTTGCAATTTTGATAGGGATTGCATCAACATTTGCCGTCTTTATTGTAGAAGTCTTTACTTCTTTGGCTAAGTCTATTCACATTATATTTTATTGTTCTGGAGGTATTGTGAATGGGGTTAACTTTTTGATTTCTTTCTTAGGTCTTCTTTACAATATGCTCATTTCTGACATAGAGGAGGACTACTGATTTTTCTAAGCTGGTCTTTACCCGGTTAGCTGAAAGTATTTACCAGTTCTAAAAGTTTCCTGAGGAAGTCTATAGGGGTCAAGTCATGTGGTCTGTAAAGGATGACTTGACTCCTTTTGTAGCCATTTTATTTCTCTTCTTGTGCTTTAGTAAGACTTTAAGCAGTACACTGAGAGTAGATACCATCTCCTGGTCCTGATCTAGTGGAAACTTAGTTTTGTTTTTCTCCATTTTTCATGATGTTGGCTGTAGGGTTCATAACTACATTCCCTCCATTCCTAGTCTCTTCAGGATATGTATCATGAGAGGCTGCTGGACTTAGTCAAAGGTTTTCTGCGGCTGTTAAATGTCCATGTGGTTTCTGTCCTTGAATCTGTTTATGAGATATTGTATATTTACTAATTTGTGTGTGTTGAGCCATTCTTGCATTGTTGAAATGAAGCCAAGTCAATTGGGATGAATACTTGTGCTGGCTAATTTTATGTCAGCTTGATCCAGGTTCTGAGAAGAGGGGACCCCAACTGAGAAAATGTCTTTTAAGACTGAGATTGATTGCTTTGTGATTGATGGAGAAGGTCCGGCCCATTGTGGGTGGGGCCAACCCCCGGGCTGGTGGTCCTGGGTTCTATAAGAAAGCAGGCCGAGCAAGCCAGTAAGCAGCATGGCCTCTACATCAGCTCCTGCCTCCAGGTTCCTGCCCTGTTTGAGTTTTTGTCCTGACTTCCTTCAGTGATGCACTATGATGTGGAAGTGTAAGCCAAATGAATTGTTTCCTCCCCAGCTTGTGTTTGGTGATGGTGTTTCATCATAGTAATAGTAACCCAAACTAAGACAACACTCTTTTCAGCATGTTCTTGAATTTGGTTTGTAAGTATTTTCTGTTGAGACTTTTCTGTCTGTGTTCTTTGGGAGATTAGTCTGTAATTTTCTTTGTGTGTGTGTGTCTGTGTGTGTGTTCTTCATCTGTAGCAGGGCAGTATTTGAGTTTGAAGTCATTCCTTTTTTCTAGTTTATGGAATAATTTGAGAAAGATTGCTGTTACTTCTTCTTTAAAGGTCTGATAGGATTCTGCGCTGAGTCAGTCAGGGCCTGGACTTACTTTATTTTTGGTTGGGAGATTTTAAATTACTGCATCATTCTTGTTGCTCACTACAGATGTTTCTGTTCTTTATCTCATCTTGGTTTAACTTCGGTAGGTAATGTGCCTTTAGAAAGTTACTCATTTGGTTTACATTTTCCTAGTTCAGTGTTCTGTTTTGTATTTTTAAAAATCTGTTTTTTTTTTTTTTTTTCTGTTTTAAAGAACTTGATGAGTGTTTGTGTATGCGTGTGTGCGCTGCAAGAGGTCAGAGGACAACTGGTGGGAGTTGGTCCTCCTCTTCCTCTTCCTCCTCCTCTTTTTCTCCTCCTTCTCTTCCTCTTCTTCCTTTTCCTCATCCTCCTCTTCCTCTTGCTCATTCTTCTCCTCTTCCTCCTCCTCCACTTCCTCATTCTCCCCCTCTTCCTCCTCCTCTTCCTGCTCTTCCTCTTCATCCTCTTCTTCTTCCTTCTCCTTCTGTTCTCTCTTCTCTTCTACATGGATTCTGGGGGATTGAACTCAGGTTGTCAGGCTTGCCTGCGGGCACCTTTATCTTGTGAGCCATCTCTTCGGCCTGGAATATGGTTTGAAGGTATGTCGTTATGTGTTGTGGTAATTATTTAAAAATGGCTGCTGGTCAAACCGACTATCTAAGCTGCAGTGGCTCTGCCTAGCTCAGCTACCATGTTCTGTGACCAGAGGCCATGTGCACGCTGCAGATAGAAATGGCCAGCCAGAAACACCAGCCCTGCCACCCAGGAGATGCCAGTGTGGGAGATGGCTCTGCGAATCTTCCATGCTGTCTCCACAAGGCTGGGCATTGCCTAGACCATCCCGACAACCACACAGGCTCAGTACAAATGAGACTCTAAGTGCTTAGATTATTCAAAGGCTTATATATTTGGTAATGATCAATAGCAAGATGCTTATACCATCAGAGGTGTAACCCAACACCCAACCTAGATATACCAACTACCTTTGACTGCTGCAGACATGCGCACATCCACCTCCATGTTCCCTTCTCTCTCATCTCTCTCCCTCTCCTAGCTCCTCCTCTTCCTCCTCCTCTTCTTCTCTTTACTCCTCCCACCTTAGCTCCCCTACAGTTATGGTTTTTCTGAATTTTTTTTGGTATCTATCATAATGTCTTTTTTTTTTTTTTCATCTGTAATTTTATTAGCTTGGGTCTTTTTTTTTGTTAGCTTAGCTAAGGGTTTGTCAAGTTTGCTTATTTTTTCAAATAATTCTTCATCCCATTGATTCTTTTTTTTTTTTTTTAAATTTCTATTTCATTAATTTTTGCCCTCATCTTAATTGTTTTCTTACAGCTGCTGCTTTTGAGTTTGGCTGTTTTTGTTGGTGATAGGGTTGTGGTGCATAGCTTTTCTTTGTTGAGGCATGCTCCTTCTATTTCTGGTTCCTGTGGACTTGTATCATGGAGGGATGATAGATATCATTGAAGGCCTTTTCTGCATCAGTTAGATGATTATGTGATTTCCATCTTTGGGTCTATGTATGTGTGATGCTTTACATATATTGATTTGCTTATGTTGACCTGTCTTTATATCCCTGCAATGAGGCCAACTTGATCATGGTGAATGATCTTCTAGATGCAGTGTTGAATTTGCTAGTATTTTATCCTCATCAGTATTCTTTATCTTATTTCAGTTAATTTTGGTAGGTAACGCGCCTTTAGAAAGTTATCCATTTATTTTAAAAATGTCTAGTTTACTATTTTTATTTTGTATTTTCAATTTTTTAAATATGTTTTAGTCTGTATGGGTGCTTGCTACACCAGGAGAAATTCTAATCCTATTTATGAAAGTAGTCTGTGTGTGTTTTTGTGATTAGGGTGACGCTGGCATCATAGAGGGGTTTGGCACATTCCTTTCTTTCTGTTTTATTGAGTAGCTTGGGAAGCATGTGTGTTAGCATGCGTGTTAGCTCTGTTTGAAAGGTATGGTGTTCAGTGTGAGTCCACTGGAATCTGGACTTTATTTTTAGTTGGGAGACTTTACTCCTTCTTCGGTCTCACTGATTATTGTAGATTCATTTAAGCTGCTTATATCTGCAATTTTGGTAGGTCACGTGTGTCTATATTTACAATTTGCAATTTATTGGAATGGAGGTTTTCAAAGTATGCTCTGGTGACCTAATGAAGTTCATTTGTGTCTAGTTTGATGTCTTCTTTGTCATCTCTAACTTACTAATTTGTGCCTTCTTACTCTCTTGATTAGTTTATCTAATGGTTTGTCAATCTTGTTTATCCTTTCAAAAAGCCAGCTGTCACTGCTAGTATATTTGCTTCTGTTTCATTGCTTCTGGCCCTGATCTTTATTAATTCTTTCTGTATCCTGTGTTTGGATTGGCTTCTTCTTGCTTTCCTAAGTTCTTTAAATTATTTTTATTTCATTTTATATCTATGAGTCTTTTACCTGCATACATATCTATATGCCATGTTCATGCCTGGTGCTCACAGAGGCCAGAAGAGGGCATCAGATTTCTTGGGATTTGAGTTACAAACACTTGTGAGCTGCCGTGTGGTTACTGGGAATCATCAAGCCTGGGTGCAGTCAGTGCTCTTAACTGCTGAGCCATTTCTCCAGTCCTTTGTTTTTCTAAGTGTTTAATAGTATCATTAAGTCATTTATTTGAGATACTTGCAATTTTTAAAAAATTGGCTGTGAACTTCCCCCTTAGAACTACTTTTACTATACCCATAGACAATAATCTATGAGTTTTTATAGCTTTAAATTTTAGGAATTTAAAATTTGTCCCCTTAATTTAATGATTGTTAGGTGTGTATCAGTCTCCATGGATGCCCGTGTTTGCAGTTTCTCTTGCTGTTGGTTTCTGCTCTGTGGTCCATTGTGATCAGATGGACTGCATGAAATTATTTCAGTTTTCTTGATCCAGCGTCTCTACAACCTGATAAATCTGTCTTCCACTTGATCTGTTTTATTGGTGAGGTCTCCACTGAGTTATTTTTGACTTACTTCAATTTGATTTTTTCAGTATTTATATTTATTGAATTCATCCTTCATTTGCTGTATTGACATCTTTATTTCATTCAGCTGTTTGTATTGTCTTTGAATTCATTCAGGAGTTCATGTCCTCTTTGATTTTGCCAACATTCTTAAAACCATTCCTTTGAATTTTCTGGCATCCATCTGATTCATTCTCACTGAGGTCTGTCTATTGTGCAGCTGGAGGAGTCGCATTGCTCTGACTTTGTGTTTCTGCATTGGGGCTTGTTGTTTGGTTGGGTCATTATTTATTTGTTTTTTATTTAATTTCTTTGTGGTGTCGGAGAGCAACCTAGGACCTTCATGCTGAGCTATGTGCCCAGTCCCAGAATTTCCTTTAATCACCTGTGTGCTTTTGGTTGAGGTTTGCAGTGTGTAGGTGGAACTAGCTTATACTCCTGAGGTGCCACTCCCCTGCATTTGCTGTCCAAGGTTGTTACCAGAACGGTGGGCATGTAGCACCTCAGTGAAGAACATGAGTTTGCCCTTGTTGTAGGTTGCCTGGAACAGCAGGGGTCAGCCTTCCCCTAGGAGCTGTCCAGCCTTAGCCAGGGAGTCACTTCCCAGCTTCCGTTTGCTGTGTGGTCCAGCTGTCCCAAGGCTCTGCTGTGGCTTTGCTTACACTTGTACTTACCCTGTGTCGGGTGTGTTCCTGATGCCAGTGCCGTTTCAGCTTGAGCATGATTGCAGGTTCCATGGCTCTGTGGTTCTCTGGGTCTCACTTTCTAAGTGGGTAGAAGAAATCCCCACTGAGTTTCAGGACAGGCCAGCTCCGGTGAGGTGCCATATGACTGTGTTCTGGGGCTCATCTCCCAGTGGGTGCAGGGTGATTAGTTTTTAGATTCTCTCAGGATCTGCTACTTCCTTGCCCTAGTGATGATGTAGGTTACAGTGTTTTTTCTGCTTCACTGGCTTGTTGGTCTCTCCATTAAAACTTTGTTTTCAGTGATTTTGCTTTCAGGGGTTTTGTTTCTTTTATCTATGGCCCTGCGCAGGGGAAGGAGACTGTCCTCTTTCTCTTTCAGTCCACCATTCTAGATCATAGTCTGTTTGTGTAAACCAGAAATTCAGTATCTCCATGTTCACCTAATTTTTACAGTCTCCACTTTGTACTGTTGCTCTTCTTACCTGACTTTGAAGGCTCAGATCCATTGTTTTCTTCCAGATTCCTAGGGACATCAGAGTGCTGCCTGTCCCTACTCTGCTATCTTCTGTTCTTGCCTAGTAAGGGAAAGCAGACTTTTGAGCGGAGGCATGGACTTCCCAGCTATCTGGAGTGGTGTTGGTGATGATGCCACTGGTGAAGATGTGGTGATCAAGGTGGTGGGAATGACAGAGAAGAAGATGATGGCAGTGCTGCTGCTGCAGCTGACAGTGATGTTGGTGACAGTGCTGGTGCTGACAGCGCTGATGGTGTTTGCCTGCATGTATCTGTATGCCTGTGTTGTATATGGAAAGGTTGGGAGTGTCTGCTGATTCCATTGTGTGGGTGATGTCCAAGACAAGCTTTCTGATGAAACCTTAGACTGTGTTGAAATGGTCTCAAAGGGAAACATTCACAATGCCCAATGCTTGACAGCAGAATAACACTTTCTCCAGGTGAAGAATTCAAAACAGGTGGTGAGCGCGGGGCTGCTGTCACAGGACACTGCACTGGGCACCTCATAGGACCCACATTGCTTTCCAAGATCAGGGGGTGGGCTGAGGGATTTTCTGGTGAGGCCTGTCCTCATCGTTGAAGATGTCACTTTGTCCCCACATGGCTCTGCTTTTGTGTACGTACAAACGGAAGGATTGTCCCCACATGGCTCTGCTTTTGTGTACGTACAAACGGAAGGAGAAATGGAGCAAGACATAGAGAAGGAGCCGGGATAGAGAGAGGACAGTGCTAGAGTTAGAGAGAGAGAGGGAGGAGGGAGAGAAGGCAAGAGGGAGGAGAGAGGGAGAGAGGACAGGGAGGGAGAAGGGAAAGGGAGAGGGAAAAGGAAGAGGGAGAGAAGTGAGAGAGCTTGAGTTAGTGATAGAGACAGGGAGGTTGGAGGGAGAAACCAGAGTTAGAGGAGTAGAGAAAGGGAGAGTGGAAAGAGCTAAAATTAGAGCGAGCAAGAACTAGGGAAGTAGTGGGAGGGAGAGGAGATAAGAGTGGGAGAGATAAGAGGAAGAAAGGGATGTAAAAGGATAGAGAGGCAGAAAGGGGAGAGAGAAGAGCAATGGAGGAGGTGAAGGAGACTCAGAGAAGGGAGAAGAGCTAGAAATTATGAGAGAGGTGAGGAAAGATGAGAGAGAGGTGGGGAAGGATGAGGAGAGACAGAGAGAGAGAGAGAGAGAGAGGGAGAGAAAGAGAGAGAGAGAGAGAGAGAGAGAGAGAGAGAGAGAGAGAGAGAGAGAACACGAACCCAGTTAGTGTTAGCTGGTGTGAGTTACACTTGAGGTGCCAGCAGTGTCCACTAGAGGCCCACCCTCATGACCTTGTCTGGCCCCAGCTTCCCCTTCATAGACCCTGTATGGAAGTTCTGGAATTACAGTGGGAGTTGGGCTCACTATGTGCGTTTTGAAGGACACACTTCAATCTACAACAGTAAAGATTCTTTTTTAACTCATGATGTTACCCACACATTTGTTGTAATTTCTAGAAGTTGGGATAAATGGATTATAGAAAAGTATGAAATTGTCACTTCCAGTCCCTGTCTCTTAGCATCTTGGGAGGCAGGATGGAGTGGGTACTGAGGGTGGGCACAGGTCCTGCTGTACCATGCCTGATATCAGCAGGGTTGCCTGGGTGTTGTCCTGCTTCTTAGAACCTCCTTAGAGCTTCCATCCCATCCCCTGTAGAATGGGCCATATACCTGTCTGCAAGCTCCTGGAGGTGCCATGAGACCACCTCAGGGAGTGGTTAGTGAGGAGCCCTGTGGTAGCAACCCCTATCTCTTTTTCTATGCACACCCCTGTTCTGCATTCCCACAGAGGCTGTGGGGGGAGATGCTGTGATTTGCTAGTTTCCAGCTTTCAGCTTCCTCCCCTGGTTAATGTGAAGGCATAAGCCTTTCCATGTTGCCGCTTCCTCCTCAGCTGCCACTGAAGAACTCTAAAAACTTGACTCTTTAATGTGCATGTCGTGTTCTTGTGTGAGTCCACATGCACTGTGTGAATACAGAGGCCCAAGGAGACCAGAAGAGGGTGGCGGGTCTTCAGGACTGCACTTACTGATGGTCATGAGCTACCATGTGTGTGCTGGAAAGTGGAACCAGGCTCTCTGAGAGCAGCCGGTGCTCTTACCTGCTGAGCTGTCTCTGGCTCCTCTCACATCATTTTTTTTAATGGCTGTACAATGTTTTGAAAATGATCTTTATGTAAAATTGGTATTAAAATTGCATATCCATCTGAGGCAGCATTTTATTTTTATGCTTCATCAAGACCTTGACATGTTTTGTGGTCTTCAGAATCATGACTTAAACTGCAGTAACAGGAATGCTGTGCACTGACGTTCTGGAGGGGGAGGGGGAGGGGGAGGGGGAGGGGGAGGGGGAGGGGGAGGGGGAGGGGGAGGGGGAGGGGGAGGGGGAGGCGAGGCCCGTCACAGAGTCTAGGGAATGGGGGATGCCTCCTTTTACTTTTGATTCACTAATTATTTTAATTGAAAAGCTACATTGCTATACAGCGTTAGAGAATTGGAATGTTCCCGAAGGGCCCACACAGTGACTGCTCTCCCTCTGCGGTGCAGCAGCTACCTTGTGTCTTGTCTCTTCTCAGGAGGAGGCGTGGCTAAGCACACTGTCGCCCTCCTACTCTTTTAGAGATACAAATGGCAGCATGTCGGTGTTATGTACTCATTCTTTACTGATTCCAGGAGCCTGGGGACAGGAGGCACCCAGTGTGCACGTTCACTCCATCCTGTCTGCTTACCGGTTTCAGAATGCACAGAGGCCAATCAGCGCTTGAGAAAAAGACTCTTTTATCAAAGTCTATGTAACATTAAAATAACACAATAGGCTATCTCAGGACAGACAGCTAAACACCCCCACGTCCCAATGGCCATCTCCTTGAATGGCCGTCCTGCATATGATTGGCAACTGGTCCCTCATCTGAAAAGTTTCTGTAATATTTATGAACCTGAGGACTCCTCATTTTTCCTGTTGAGTGCAGAAAGGGCCCTTCCTATGTCTCTAGAATGACCTCTTGAGGTGCTCCCCATGACCACAGAGCTCTTTTGTCAGGATCCAGGTACCCTCTTGAAGGTGGTTTGTCAACTCTTTTCTTTGTCATATGTGGACCTTGGGGACCATGGGTCCCACTCACTCACACTACTGACATATAGGATAACAAGAGGCTCAGGGTAGCCCATGTGTAGCACTGAGACTGTAAGTAGTAGCCAGGCAGAGTTCACCTGCTCTTCCCTCTGTGGTCAGCAGATGATGTCTCCCTGGAATATGTTGGTGCACAGTCTGGTACCCCTCCATCTTCATTAGTTACCATTTCTCCTGCTGTGATAGAATACCAGGGAAAGCAATGTGTGGAAGGAAGGGTTTCTTGTGGCTCACAGTCTGAGAGCTCAATCCATATGGCCAGGGCACATGGTGGCAGGAAGGTGAAGCAGCTGGTTCTTTTGCATCTATTAGGAAGCCAAGACCAGTGTTGGTGCTTAAACTGGCTTCTCTTTTCTTCTCTTTCCATTCTGTCTGGGACCCCAGCCTGTGGGATGGTGCCTCTATGTTCAGGAGATGGGTTTTAGTTAATCTTCTCTGGAACCATCCTCACAGACACACCCTGAGATGTGTTTCCTCTGTGATTCCACATCTGGCAGCACTGAAAATTAACCACGATACCATCTTCCAGTTGGCACCTGTAGCCCTTAGAGTTAATTGCTGTACCTCATATCTTAAGTCCAGGTTCTTGGGTAGAAGTGGGCACTGAAGCCACACCCCTCTGACATAGCGTTCCCAAGTGCTCTGCTCTGTCAGTCCTCCTCTTGCAGAGGACTTGGGGCTTAGTGGGAAGACTAAACACTCTGGGAAGTTTAGAATGTAGCTGTTCACCTATTCTGTGTCGTTCATGGGCACTATAACATTGCCTACTATTCCCAAGTCCACTGTAACACCACCTAGTAATTCTAGTTGTCAGCTATTAAGAAGCCATAGTTGGGGGCTAGAGACATGGCTCAGAAGTTAAGAACACTTGCTGGTTTCCCAGAGGACCCATGTTCGAATCCCAGCACCCATCTGTAACCCCAGTACCAGGGGATCTAACACACTCTTTTGGCTTCCTCAGGTATTTTGTATGTGGTACATAGACATACATGCAGGCAAAACACACATACACATTGTGGTAGTTTGAATAAAAATGGCCTCTAGAGACCCAAATGGGGTGGCACTGTTTGGAGGTCTGGCCTTGTTGAAATAGGTGTGGTCTTGTTGGAAGACATGTGTTGTCTCAGTCTCTTCATGCTGGTTTTGGACCCAGATGTAGAGCTTTCAGTTACCTTTCAGCACCATGTCTGCAGGCATGCCACCATAGTCCACAGTAATAGACTAAAACCTCTAAACTATAAACCAGCCCCAATTAAATGTTTTCCTTTGTAAGAGTTGGGTGGTCATGGTGTTTCTTCACGGCAACAGAACCTTAACTAAGACACACTTAAACTAAAAATAAATAAATCTTAGAAAAAAAAGCCATAGTTGAGAGTGGCCTCACATACTTAGTTCCTGAACATGCCTCATTGCAGGTATGTGCTAGGCATGGAGGCTCCTGGAGACGCAAACAAGTGTGTTTTGCCACATGCTAACACTGAATGATAGCAGGCTTCTGTGACAAGGCTTTGGTATCTGGTTCTGTGCTGCAAGGCCAGCTGGTTGGAGGTGGCGGGAGCTGGCAGGCAGGGGTTTGGGGGTGCTACTGTTGGACATGCCAAGAAGAAGGCGCAGGCTCACCCTGTTCTGACCGCTCTTCACACAGAAGTAACTGCTTGCCCTGGCCCGACGTGTGCTGGAAGACAATGCACACACTTGAGTGTGTTATCTGAGGCTGGTATTCATGGGTGAGTTCATGGGTAAGACATTACACTTGTCTCACGAATGTGATGGCAGTGACTGGAAAATAGGGCAAGGCCACCCCTAAAGAAAAGCTTAGGAAAAGGGGGCAGGACAGGTAGATATTCCAGGGAAGGACGGGGGGTGGGGCGGGAGAAGTAACCGGTGGTTCAGAGCTGTGTACAAGCACTGTGTGCATGGTGCCAGTCATTCCCAGTCTCAGGGTCACCCACTGGTAGAGCAACCCTTGAAACCAGGTGGGCCTGAGAGAGCTGGTCTCAGTTTGCCAGGCTGCATGAGTGTTGGTTCTGTGACAAAAGCCGTGGGCAATGCTCAGAGTGCAGCTGGCTGCTGCCCAATCACTTGGTTCTGAGAGAGCTGGTGCGCCAAGAGACCACTGGAGGTGGAGAGAAGGTGCTGATACCTCCTCCAGGTCTGCCTCCACAGCCTCAGACCTTCTCACCACTGACGCCCTGCTTTGCCTCAGTTTCTCTGACAGTAAATGAAGGAGTTGGAGGAGATGCTTGTAAATGTCTGAAAGTCTTCCAGATTTGGACTTTGTTCTGGGATTAGCTGGGAGCCGTGGGATATTTGTGGGTAGGGAAGTCGGGTGATCGGAACTGTGCTTGGGGGAGGTTAATCAGGTTCCTTTGTGACAATCCCAGTGGAAGGCAGGAAGCAGCAACATGTAGGGGAACACTTTGAAAGTCAGCAGCAAGTGAATTAGTTGGGCTCTGAACTGCAGCTGTTTGGAACTCCCTCTGTGCCATTTTTGGGTCTGCCAGAAGCTTCTCTCCCCTGCCGCTGCCTCCTCCTGCCTGCCCTCTCCCTGGTGCCAGACCTTTCTTCTCTGCACACCCTATGGTCACAGCAGGCTCAAGTATAATGAGACTGGAGCTGGCTGGTGGCAGAGAGAGAACTTGGGTTGTTCATGAATCAGGATCACAGGCCACAGACAGGATGCTGGCCTTCCAGCCACACAGGCCCCAGGGCTTATACACATTGGCTGCTTAGCTCTGGGGTCTCCTCAGCTGCTGTTCCCAGCTGACTCAAGGGGCCAGCACAGCCCTGGTTGGAACAAGCTACTGGCTGCTATTTTGGTGGCTGCCAAGCTTTTGTCTGGTTCTTTGGAATCATTTAGAAATGGGTTTCAGGGACTGGGGGGTAGGGGTGGGAATTTGTGGCAGGCTCACTGTGATCTGAGGTGGATTTCAATTGGAGGTGTGGGCAGGCAGCTCAAACTTTCCTGAACTTAGTATCTTGTCAAGTTTGGGGACTGCTACTCCGTTTCCTTAGAAAGCTCTCTGACCCCTCCTAGCTTGTCTGTTTGGAGATAATCTTGCACCTGCTTTTACATTTTTTCCCTTTAGTTTCCTGCCAGTCATTTTTCTGGTGAGTATGGTCGTATAGTCTTGCACATTACAGATCTACTTTTTATGTCCAGGCTGCTCTGGTAAACTCATGTGGCCTCCCCTACCTGTTGTCTGTCCTCTGCAGTCTTAGTGCAGGGCACTGGCTGTCACTGCTTCTGCCCTTGGTCTAAGCCCTTCCAGCGCAGGCCGTTAACTGTACAGCAGAGCCCCCACCCCGTCCTTTCTCTCATTCATTCATGATTATTTTCTGAATAAATGTCTATGGAATTAGGAAGATGCACACTTCCTTTGTGTGCTAGTTCTCTTATAAGCCGTTACAACTCTTCTGTCTTCTGTGCTTGAAATCATCATCTCCATTACCTAAAGCACATAGTGAAGTAGAACACCTACTTAGCAAAGCCGTTCCGGTTCTCAGTGTGTGCGCAGCACTTCATTATGGGTATGTCATAGGAGATTTTAAAGTTTCTTTGGCTAGTATGGCTGACTTTTTTTTTCTTTCTGAGAGAGAAATCTTATTTTCATCTTAAAAGTTTCTTCTTTTTCTTGGTGTAGAAGGAAAATGCTTTTATTGAGAGTGGAGATTACTTCATTCAGTCGCAGTATGCAGTGGGCTCCCATGAGGCCTTAGGATGCAGAATGTTTCCTGAGACAGGAAGGCAGATGTGCTGTGAGTGGCAGCTCTAGAGGCAGGAAGGGAAGGCACACGCTGTATGTGTCCAGCCCTGGGGCGCAGTGAGAGAGGTCTTGATGGTCTTGGTTGGGGTGTGTCGTAGTGCCAGGATGGCTGCATATGTGATGTCTGTGCTGCTGGCTACTGTTGTCAGGTGAGCTTCCACCCTGACTTGACTTGACTTGACTGAACTTTACCTTGACCCAAGTTGAGTCTTGTCATGACTCAGGTTGAGTTCCACCTTGACCAGGGACTGGAGCAGGTCAGGGCAGTGGAAAGAGGGGACACCTCCTAGGCCAGAATGAGATCTGAACATGTATGGAGTGCTGGCAAGGTGCTGTGGCCTGGCTGTCTGTGCTTTAGAAGCAAGACATGGAACTGACTTGAGGCCCTGGTGTCCATTTAGAAGAGCCATGCTAGCTTATAGGTCTGAATAGCTTTTGCACACTCAGGAGACATTCTGTCTTCTTTCACCAGCTGCTAGGGCAGGAGTAGCTCCAGCTGTGTCTTTTGGAATATTTCTTTGTTATTCCTCCCACCTCAGCCTGCAGACCTGTTTTCTCTTTGTCTTGTACTCCCTTCCTCATCTTTGACAGCACTGAAGATGCAGCCAGGCAGGCACTCCCCCTTTTAAGATTTTATCTGAGACAGCATCTCTGTTTGTTTCCTAGGTCAGCCTTGAACTGGAAATCTTTGGACCTCAACCTTCCAAGTGGTTGGTTTATCTCAGATAACACACAACCAACCTTGATTTAAAATGACTTACCTTTGGTCTTTAGAATTTAGCCAACATTGGGCACATTAATAAGAAAAACAGTAGTATCTGATATTTTTAAATTCTTGTTGTACTGCTGGGGTGGCGTGAATTATTTTATATGTATTTCTGCATCACTTTTTTCAATACCCTATTTTAAGATAGTAGACTGAGCCAGATGGATAACAAACTGGGCCAAGGTTGCACTTTGAGAACTGGCTGACTTAGATGCGTCTGAGGCTTCTGGGTGTGATCTTACTTGAGGGATATAACCTCCAGTCAGAAGGAAAGCTGGAGACCCTGTAGCTTACCCTGCAATGGCCTCTGGAGGCTGTGTTGGGTCCTGTCTGATTGACTGTGCCTTTGTAGCCTGTCTGTGACCATGTTTTGTTTTTGTTTTTTCCCTTTAATGATGCTTCCTTTAGCACTGATTTTCCTTGAAAATATGATTGTTGGTGCTTTTGTTCTCAATAGACTGGACATTCCTTAAGCCGGTTTACATAGGTAGATACAAGTTGTTTCCAGGGTTGCTTCTGTTTTCTGTGGGTTTTAGTTACTGCCTTGTCAGGCACACTGTTGGTACAGAGTCTGAGGCCTTCTGTGCTTCATTCAAGTATGAGTCCTCAAGAGGACTGGGTGCCAACTAGAGGCTGGTTGCTGCTAACTTGCTTTCTTGGTGGTGGGGCTCACCCCTGGCATTCCTGGGTAGGTTGATAGCAGCTGTTGACTCATTACCCTCAGCCTCTCTGCCTCATCTGTATCGATGCTCTGAATTGAGGCTGCACAACCATGTATCTGGACTCTGCCGCGGTCTCCCTCGGAGATCGTGAGCCCATTTTCCCAGTGTGCCATTTGCCAAGGGTTTTCTGCACAGCATTTCTTGGACTCCTCAAAGGTCAGTAAGCAGTTTTAACAAGATTGCAGCCAGTTCTCATTTGAATTAATTTATTCACCCCTCATTAATTAATTCATCTGTTCGTGCATTGAGTTGTCCCCTCATTTATCTGCAAACATTTCTGAGGCTCCAGTCTGGTTCAGGATACTGAGGACACAAAGGTGTGCTTGTTAGTTGTGAGTCTCCCTGGAGGAGCTGCTGTGTTAGGAATCACCAGGTAGTCACGGCAGAGTCCCAGCAGTGTGGATGGCAATACAGGAAGGCTCAGCCTTCTGAGGCCACAGGAGCCAAGGTTTACTTAGGCAGGTGGCAGAGAGAGAGAGAGAGCGAGAGAGAGAGAGACAGCAAGAGAGAGAGAGAGCAAGAGAGAGACAGCAAGAGAGAGAGAGCAAGAGAGAGAGACAGCAAGAGAGAGAGAGAGCAAGAGAGAGAGACAGCAAGAGAGAAAGAGAGAGCAAGAGAGAGAGACAGCAAGAGAGAGAGAGACAGCAAGAGAGAGAGAGAAAGAGAGAGAGAGAGAGAAACAGAGAGAGAGAGCGAGAGCAGGGCCACAGGGATCAGTGCACCTGCAGAGTGCACACACTGCTGTGAGTTGTAGTGACCGATCTTGGGGGGCTCCTGTGGATGGGAGGCTAGTTTGGAATTATCCTGTTTATAGTTTCTCAGCACTGCCCTTCTTACCTGACTGTCATTCCTTACCATAGGCTTGTCATCTTAGCAATTAAAACTGAGTCAGAAGGTTCACAAGTTCTGAGCCAGCCTAGGCTATAATAGTGAAATCCTGTTTCAGAAAACAAACAGAATACATTAAAACAAAAGACCATCACCAGAGCCAGTCTCACTGGGCCCTGGGACAGGCCAGGCACTTGGCACTTGGAGTTGGGGTCCTTGTCTTGCTCTTTGTCCCTCATGTTATGGTGGCACAGAAGCCATTGTTCTATAGCCTGTGTCGTGATCATCCTGTTTTCTTGCCCACTGCTTTTCTTGGCTGCTGCTCCTACTTGTTTAATCTCCTCCTCCCTCGGAGCTGCCTTCTGTGCCACCTGCCTAGCTCTCTCTGGCTCCTCCCCTTTCCCTGTGTAGTCTAGTGGGGACTGGGGCCATGGCACTGGTTAGCCCCATTTTCCAAGTCCTTGGTAACCTGGCAGATAAGCTCTGTTCTAGGTGGGGTTTGGTTTTCCCTTTATCTCAGTGACAGATTGTGGTGTGAGAAATTCACAGCCTCCTTGAGTGTGGAGGGAGGCCATTGCTTTCCATTGGGACTAGGAAGCCTCTGAGGAGGAGCTGAAGGAGGAGTAGCCCCAAGACAAGATGCCTGAGGACTGTGCCAAGTTAACAGTGCCAGGTTTTTGTGGGCCCAGTGGTATGCCAGGGCTTTCTGTGAACAGCACACTGAGGTGGGAGCAGTTGTGTCTGGGGAGTCAGTGAGGGCAGCTCCTTAGTGTCTTCAGAAGGGCACGGCCAGCCCTGTCCATGGATGAACTGAGGAAGAAGATGAGTTGGTTAGAGTGGACGTGGCAGGAATGGGGCCCTGGACGGTGAGTGGGGCTCAGGTCAGCTGGTGGAGGGATGCTGGGCACATGTGAAAATTGACTCCTTTCCACCTCAGAGTCATGGGCAGAGTCTGGAGTCTGGATTCTGTGAGAAGCACAGTCAACACTTGGGCCTGCTCTCTGTGAATCACGTAGAATCAGCAGTCTACAGTGGTCAGCACCAGGGCCAGGACCTCGGGGGCAGCCTACTGGAAGGTGCACCACTCAGCATACAGCCCTCCTATGGCAGTGGCACGCTGATGTCCTGGCCTCCAGACTTGCAGCAGACTTGTGCTGAGGGCTTGCTGTCTTAGGGAATTGTGCTTTGTAAATGCTGACCATGCCACCGAGTTTCTTCTTGTGGTCACTTCTCTCTCCTGAGCTCAGCTTAGCTCACTGAGTTCCATTGCTGCCGAAGATCCTGGGCTGAAGGTTAGGTGCACTTGGGGAGCTTGGCAGGAGCAAAGCTGTCAGCACTCGGGGAGGGGATGGGACTAGGGCGGCATAGCGGTGGAGCAGCCCTGCCCCAGGTAAGACGGTAGCTCCTGCATATGTGCCATGTGGAATCTTCTAACTATGTTTAGAAAGAGTCAAGCAGCTAGGGGATTTGTTTTTATTTTATTAATTAACCCAGTAAATAAAAATATTATCACAACATAATTTCATGTGCAATTGGTTTAAGAACCATTCAGGCTGACTGTAGTGCCTAGTATGTGTTTTATACATAGGGAACATCTTATATGGGCATGTTTTAGGTGTCTGCAGACACTGTGACATCTGTATTGGAAAGCATAGGACTGGAATTAGGGAGGTCAAGCTTCTCCTTACCCAGGCGATTAGGTTGGGCTTCCTCCTGAAGTATTATAAATATAAATACATACATACATATATATATATATATTTTAAAATAAGGTTTATTTATTATGTATACAGTATTTTGCCTACATGTATGCCTACACACCAGAAGAGGGCACCTGATCTCGTTATAGATGGTTGTGAGCCACCATGTGGTTGATGGAATTGAACTCAGGTCCTCTGGAAAAGCAGTCAGTGCTTTTAACCTCTGAGCCATCTCTCCAGCCCCTGGAGTAACATTTAAGCTTTGGTCTGAGTCCTGGGTGGTCAGACCTGTGGTTATTTGGGGCAGAGAGGATACGAGAGGAGCTCACTGTGCTGACAGGCTTTGCTAAGAAGTCTACCATGGCTTTTGTGCAGCGAGGGAAAATGGTGAGGAGGCTGTGGAACTGTCAGGGCTGCGCCACTGCTGGATGAGGCTGTGAGGAGGTTTGATAGCAGGCTGGCAGTGGTGTAGAACAGGGAGCTTTTAATCACTCTCAGAGAGAGAGAGAGAGAGAGAGAGAGAGAGAGAGAGAGAGAGAGAGAGAGAGAGAGAGAGTTCAGTTTCCTGAAAGTGGCTTCTTCATGCAGGTAGGAGGATGGCTTCATGGTCTTCTGTGCAATACACGTCTCAGCCTTGTGCTGACCTTCTTGGGCTATTACATATTTCTGTGCTGTAAAAATGGGTGGTACTCATGTCTTCCTTTAAAATAAGGTTTCTCTGTGTGCTTTGGGCCTTACTGAAGTCTGGGGTGTCAGGGTAGCTTCCTTACAGAAGTTGAGTGTCTTTGTTGTTCCCAGCTGCCCCTAATCCTTTGTTGTTGGATGCAGAGAATCTAACACTCCGTTGGTGTGATTACATGGATCCTCTCCACAAAGATCTCAGTGAATGTTTTTCAATAGAACAGTCCCCACATACATATTAAATACGTAATATGAGAAAATATTTTTCAAGCAGAAGTTCATCTAGACTGCGAGGTTGTCACTATTCTTTGTACAATTACTAATAACCCTCCGCATGATTAGATGTCCTTCTGCAAGCAAACATTTAATAACCACACAGGGCCGTCATTTGGAGCTACTGCAGTTTATAGAGACACCCCCTATTGTTATGCATTTGTTTTGTCCCCACGTTTCTCCTCACTGCTTTCAGCATCCTGGTGCTGGCATCTTTGCTCCTGTCTCCGGTTGTTTTCTTGGGATAATTACTATATAGAAGAAACTCATTGATTTAAAGGCCACACATATTTAAAAGTTAACCACATTGGCTTTTTGCTTACCTATCATGGACCTCTCTATCTGTCATCAGTTTTCCTGACTGATTACTGTTTATTATTACTTGTTGCCATTATTTTTGAGGGCAGGTTTCTGAGTAGCCCAGGATGGCCCCAGCACACGCTTTTCCTGTGTCTTAGATTCTTTTCCAGTTGCTGCAATCTGCCCTGACAAAGAGGAGTTTCAGGAGGAAGGCATTTATTTTAGCTCACAGTTTAAGCTGTAGTCCGTCGGGGGAGGGGAAGTCAAGGCAATAGGAGCTTGAGCAGCTGGTCACATTGCATCCCAACTAGGAAAGGGAAGGATGATGCAAACTGGTACTCAGCCTGCTGTGTACATTTTATACTGTTTGGGATCCCCTGCCCAGGGAATGAATGGTCTCACCCACAGGGAAGACTTTCCATGTCAATTAGTATAATGAAGATAATCTCCCTCAGGTGTTACTTAAGTGCTTCCACATTCTGTCAAGTTGACAGTTAACAGCGCCACATTCTGCTGCTGCCTCTTGGGTGCTCTGATCCTAATGCCTGGCTAGGGCTGACCACTGAGCAACACTGTCTCATCTACTGTCTTGTAAGAGGGCATTTCCTAAGGAGCCCAGCCCTTATTGGGCTGGAAAGTGGGCGAATGCCTATTCTTAGCTTACCATCAACACTTGGACGCCTGTGAGTGCTCTATAAGACAAACCCCTGGTGTGTGTGTGTGTGTGTGTGTGTGTGTGTGTGATCCCCGGGATGCTGTTATACCCGTTTTACCTCAGAGAGCAGCAGACCAGCTCAAGGATCCTTCATCTTGGTCACCGTACACATTTAAGGGGAGGGTGACACCTCAGTTGTCACATCTGTTTCACTGGCCTTGACTTTAGGCTCCTGTCTCTCTTCCTCCTGTTCCTCTGTGTCCCACCTCATATCAAGGTGAATAGACTAGAGTGTGGCTTCAGGAACCCTAAAGATTTGCTTGTCCTTAAGTTGGAACATTTAAAAAGACCACAATTTGCATAAGTGCTTGTGTTGATTCCTGCTGCCCCTCAGCCACTCTTTCTGGAAAGCAAGGCTTGGCTCAAGTCCAACTGCCCGTTGTAGGAGCTTCCGCCCTTGAAGGAGCCGTGGCCTGTTGGAGGTGCTGTTTTCTGCAGGGAGGTTAACGAGCAGCCTTCCTCCTGACTGGGTTGCCAGGAACCTTAAGTGAGATCAATGCTGCTAGAACACAGAGTGCTGGCCTGGGAAATCTGCTCATTGATTGTGCAGTCTGTACATTTTGATTTTTGAAAAATTAAAATGGTAATCAATGCCATCCTAGCACTGAAACTGCATGGTAAGAAAGCACCAATGCTTATGGAGCTCCAGGAGGCCCAGCCAGCCAAAGCCCGCTGGCTGCTTTCTCTAGCATGCTGACTGCTCTGCTCTGTGAGTCTTCCAAACTGCTCCAGAATAAGTGCAGTCATTGAGCTCCCTCCAGATAGAGGTGTGGTCCTGCAGTTTCTCTTAACACGTTCCACATGCTACGTAGGTTTCCCAGGGGCTTCTGCTATGTGCAAGAGGTGGAGCTATCTTAGTTCCCCTTGCCAGTTCTCCACAGTTGGCCCTCTTTGGAGGCCAGCTCTTCTGATATCTCTGGGAGAGGCTGTAGCAAGCACCTGAAGCTTCTGGCTTTCACCCAAGGCAGTTGGGCTGTTGTGAGCCCTGTCCCAGAGTTATCACATGTTGTCATTGCCACCTGTCAGAGTGATGACCTGTTCCCATGGACAGAAGGCTGTGTGCACCAACTGTGGGATCCTTGCAGCTTTGGACAGGGGAGCCTGGGTGTGCCCATGTTTATCTGATTTCAGAGTGTAACTTAAGGTTACTGTGTTCAGGATGGCTCCTGGCTCCTGGTTAGCATCCAGGTGTTGAATGAGTAAGTAAAAACATAAATCCGGCTTTAATTTTTTAATTTTTTTATTTTAAAGACAGATTAGCTCACTGTAAAATCTGTTTTTCTTCATTTGCCAGAAAGTCATCAACAGAGACTCTTGCCTCTATTGGGGTATAGAGTTGATTGACATGGTTCTTTGTGCCTGGAAAGCAAATTATGTTAAAATGTTCTTCAAAATCTATTTATAAGTTTCACAGTTTAGCAGCGGCACTTGGTTATAATCCGTGTCCTGCAGTGTTCCTGGTGCACCAGCTACTGTGCAGCTACTCAGGGAAGTGTGGCATGGGTGCAGGGAGCATAGCTTGGGGACAGAGGACTGGAGAGAGGACTGGAGCCCGCTTCCTCTGCAGAGTGTGGCCTTTTTACTGAGAGTGAATACCGTGTTTAAGTATAACTGCTTCACTCACCTTGCTCATTCTCGAGACACTATGAATTCTCATTTCCTTCCTCATGGGAATACAGTGTGAGTGTGCCTGCACACTTACTCACCTGTGTGGAGGCTGGAGGTCAACCTCAGGTGTTGTTTCTCAGGACACAGGGTTGTTGGGTTAAAGTGTGTCCTATGTCCGGCCCCCCCCCCCCCCCCATGGGGCTAGGGCCTCTGCTCAGAGAGGACAGGGAAGTTTGACTGTGCTCACTCCATGCTGGGCTGTGTGAAGCTGGATGCTCTGGGGGCTGGGAGGGCAATTTGAGGCCCTGCAGGGAGCCAGAGCTAGCTAGTCTGGTTCTCAGGCTCTTGGGCCCCCAGGCACCGCTGGGGAAGCCACAGAAAAGCTGAGAACGAAATGGGGGGTGTATGGGCTGGATTGTCCTGCAGCAGCTGAAGGGGGAAAAAGGGAGAGAGACTCCTGCTGTGTCCCATGGGGATGGGAGTTCTTGGTTTGGTTGCAGTGGCTCGCTTGGCTTGCTTGGTTGATGGTCACAGTGGCTGGGACTGCAGAGAGGTCCTCTGCGGGAGATTAGACAGCAGTTCTGTAGGCGAAGACCTGCTCCACTGTTCCCCACAGTGGATCCCGAAGAAGAAAAACAGTGCATGGTCTAAAGATGTTTATTGTCATTGTAGAAAGTCGATGAGAAACTGTACCCCAGCTTTCTTAGGCCAGGCCTGAGGCTAAACACCTTTTGCAGGGAGGAGGGTCTGGGAAGAAATGCTGGATTGGATATGCCCCTCAGGCCTTTAGGTACCTCATTAATATGCAGATCTGTTTTGAGGCTCCCTGTAGTCACACCTTCTTGTGGAGGGGATGGGGGGTGTTGCCCTCTGAGACTAAGGGACACAAATTTATGGAGGGCTTTGGTCTTGTGTTAGGAGCCTGGAGTCTGGGAGCGTGGCAAATGCCTACCATTCCTTGCAGGGGACTCTGTGGGGTCCTTAGCTGGGTCACAGGGGTTTCAAACCTAGTTCAACCAGAAATCAGGCTGCCTTTTACCGTCCTACACAGGGTCTCTGATTAATAGAACTTTCCAAGTAGCTTAGGCTGGCTGCGCATTGAGTGCCAGGGATCAGCCTGTCTCCAGCTTCCCAGTGCCTGAGGTCCAGGTCAGTGCCACTGCTCTGCTCTTTACAAGGGCTTTGGGGGTTGAGCTCAGCCCCTTATGCTTGCAAGACAAACTCTACTGATGGAGCTATTGCCACAGAGTCTTACTGTGTAGCCCAGGATGTCCTGAAAGTCACTTACTAGCCTTTTTCTCCTGGATATGGGATTCTAGATACATACTACTATGCTTAGTTTTAGACCTATATTTCAGTACTCCAAATGATACTTGGTGAGTGATAACCTTTGAACCATAGAGGCCTGGCTGCCAACTAGCAGGTGATGTAGGTAATGGCTTGCCCAGGTGGTGTGGTCTCTTTTACATGGACACTCTTCTTGGCTTGGTCAGTGTGTGCCTCCTCTTCCCTCATCAGGTGAGTGGGTTTCTTTGAGGATGACCAAGTTGGCTGCTTTCTCAGGGAGGTACCTAGAATGGCTGGTACTCTGCTTATATGCCTTTTCTACTGGGGGGCGGGGGGGGGAGCTTCCTGTTGGCTACTTAAGGCAATTGGAAGTCCCGAGGCAAGGGGCTTTGGTGACTTTTTGTGTCTTGTAGCAGCAGAGGCTTTGTTTGCAGCCAGTTCCCTATTTGTTCAGCATGTCTGATGGAGAGGCTGGGGCATGGCAGTAGAAAGACAAAGGAGTGGAAACAGAGAAAGAAAGACATTTCTTATGTGTTGGTTGTATTCTCTGGTGCTCTTGCTCTGGTTGGTGGTCTCTGTGCTTTAAGTTCAGTGAAGACCCCAGTGGTCCTACATTTTACTCTCTGCCCCATGGTTGCCCTGGAGTCCATATTCCTTTGACTCCGGGCCACTGTGGATGGTGGTCTCTTCCTGTCTCTCACCCAGGGATTGTACCACGTAAGTCTGCTGTCTTAGCTCTTGCTTTAGAAGCCTTGGATAAGCCCTGTCTCAGATCAAAGTGAAGCTCAACTCCTTAGCCCAGGGCAGGAGGCCAGACTTCTCTTCCTTCTGGCCTTCACCTGTCCTCTGGCTCATTGTGGGCTACTCTATACCTCTTAGTTCCTCTCTAGTCATGGGGACTCTTCTATTTTAATCACACACACACACACACACACACACACACACACACCCCTCCCTCACTTTGAGTGTATAGTTCATATGTGTCTGAAGACCCCCAAACTCGGGAGACCCTTACTCAAGTGTCAGGAAATCACGGCCACCCCAAAATCACAAGACACGGTACCTGGATGCAATCAGCAGAGGTTTATTGGGGAGAGTTGGCTAGCCAAAGGTCAAACTGCTCTTCCACGCAGGAACAGAATTTGACCCCGGCCAGCAAGCTGAGGGGCTTTTTTTATAGCACAGGGTGGGGAAAGGGAGGAATTTTTGCGCGGTTACACATGATTGGTTGTTTTATAATTTTGAACATCAGCAGGCTGTAATCCTGGAAAGACCTCAAGGTGGGGAGGGGTAACCAAGAGCAGTGGAAAGTTAGCTAGTTCTTGGAACCACCCAGATGACTTGCATCTTTCTCTGTGGTCAGGAATGTGTCTTCTTGCTTTGGGCCTTCCCCACCCACAGGTGGGTTCTCTTCCCTGAGGCTTGAGGAATGTTGCTCTTCCCTGAATGTATCCCGGAGCAGTGAAGGCCTGAAGTCTTACATCCAGTTCCGCTTTCTGGAACCTGTACTCTTTCTGCTCAGGTCTAAGGGCAAAGAAAAAGCCTGTATATATTTCATAAAATGGTCTTTATAATTTTTCACTCTACAGTGTCCAGGCTTGTCCTGAGCATCTCGTGTATCTTTTTTTGAGACATTGACATTATAAGCAGACTCCCAGGTCACAGGACCAGGGTTAGCACCTGGCTCAGCTCCCTGTAGTAATCTCCAGCTCCAAGCCTCCTTGTTTCTGCCTGTGCTTCCAGACCCTTCTACTGGGCTGGTTAGTAACTGTCAGTTAGACAGGGCTGAGAATCACTAAGGAGGAGACAAGCTTCCACACATCTGTGAGGCTCTATTTAGATTAGGACATACCTTTGGTAAATTTTCTTTTTTTCTTCCTGGGTCCTTTTAGGTCCCAGTTACTCCCTGTTTGGGGCGGGCGTTGCTGTCTGCTTACCTAAGATGCTGCCCGGGTTAAAGCTCCTGGGAGGCCCGCTTCCTCTGGGTTCTGTGAGATTGGGGGCAGAGCTGCCCACCTGGGATCTGCTCAGTGCTCAGGCCCAGATCGGAAGAAACCAGTGCTCCCTTCTTTTTTTTTTTTTCCTTAAAAAATTGTTTTATTAATTTTTTTAAATGTACAATCTAGCTTGATCACATCTTCCCCCTTTCCTAACTACTCTTTAGGTTAGTTGGGGTAGGAAGACTCTGCCTAAATGTGGGTGGCACCATTCCCTGGGCGGCAGCCCTGGATTGTGTTAAGTGTAGACAGTGAGTTGATCGCAAACATTCAGTACTGTCTGCTTCTTGATTGTGGGTGCAATGTGAGCAGTTGACATAAGCTTCTGTCTCTAAGCCTGCTACCTTGCTGGGCTAGAACCTCAAACTGGGAGCCAACTAAACCTCTCCCTCAAGTGTTTTATCTGTCCCAGTGTTTTATCACAAAAAGGATGACTGCATCATTAACATTGTTGTGCCTATGCCTCCTTGCTGGCATCTAACAATCAACTAATTAATTCACGTTGGCTTCCTCCCATCCCAGCAAGTCACTTGTGTGGCCATGTGGAGCGCTCTCAGTGGCTTGTGAGCTCCAAAGGGTAAGGCTGTTTCTTCCTTCACATTCCACTGTCCCTGGTGCAGATTGCTGTGTGCTATCTCACCATCCTGGTACCTGAAGATTTGGGGAGGACTGTCCTGCTATTGCTCCAAAGGGAGGACTGCCCTTGTGTAGCTCCAGAGGGAGGACTGCCCTGCTGTAACTCTGGAGGGAGGACTACCCTGCTGTAGCTCCACTGTTCTCTATGTGCTGTGAAGTCAGTTCTGGTTTTGCTGTGAAGACCCAAATGTCCTAACAGACTTACCAGCGTGGAGTGGGTCCGTCTACTTAACATTGCTGCCAAATTAATACTGCATCTGGAAGGCCAGACGAAAGCCACTTGAGAGAATCTCCCTGCATAATTTATGAAACTCTAGTCATAAAATAAGCATTTACAATGGCCTGTTTGCCCAAGGTAGAGAATGCTAATTCAGCCATTATTCATCGACATGGGGCAGGGGCATTTCTTTTTCTCCCGAAGGTCTTTTGGCTTGTAGTCTTCTAAGTTGGTTTCTGAGATCACTTCTAGCCTCTCTTTCCAAAATGGTCTCTCTTCTTGTTTGAAGACCAGATCTTTGAGGTTGAGGGTTATGTAAAAAGGTTTTAGGAGAACCAAGTATGTCAGTATTTTGAACAGTGGGAATGTTACAGAAAAAGCAAACCAATGAAACAAACCCCAGAGCAGGCAGACTCAGATCACTGTTCTGTGAACAGAGCAGGAGGCACAAAGGGAAGACAGACTCTTGTCCTAGCTGCTGCCAATTCGTTGGAAATGCAGTCAGCTCACCTGCCAGTGAGAAAGCAGGCCTGGGGAGAGCCAGCAGGAAGCAGGGCTGGGCATGGATCTCAGGTGTCAAGAGTGGGTGTGTGGATGCTGGCAAGGCACTCAGGGACAGCTAGAATGGTGGATGGCTTCTTTATAAGACCCTTGGTTGCCAGCTCCAAGAGTCGACCCTAGCTGTTCATTTGTAGTCACTTCCTGTTTGCACCCAGCTCCTTCCAATTGGCCCTAGTCTCCTGAGGGCAAGGTCTTGTTATCCTTGATTGACAGCAGTAGTTATATCTGGGAAGCATAGGGGGACTTGTAGTTTCTGAAGGGCTACAAACAGCTCTGGTGTCTTCTCACTCTGGGCTCAAGTTTGAAGCTACAGGCCCTGTCTCAGATTGTGTTCTCATGGCCGAGGGTAGAAGAAGCAAGGAGCTGGTGGAGGCTCCCAGTACCTCTCAAAGCCTCGCCAGGACTCCGTGCTTGGCATCAACACTTTCTTTCCAGTACCTGGTGGCCCCCAGCCAAGACTGACACGGGCGGGCGGCAGATGAGAATGCATAATCCTTTTATAGGGAGGCCTGACCTTAACAACAGGGATGCAGGCTACCTGGGCTGTCTAAAAGACTCTAATCTCTAAGTGATAATTTCCAGAAAGTTCATTTTGGTGTTGTGGGAAAGGTGAGCCAGGCAGTAAGTGTGGAGAGCAAAGCAGTGGTGTGTGGTATAGGAGGAAACTGAGTGGTCTCTGGCGAGAGTCAGGAGGCTTTGGAAGCTGTTGCATGGGGAACTGCACGGTCAGCTCAGAGTTCAAAGAGGATGTGGAAAAGGCCATGAGAGGTGGGACAGATTGTGCAGGCCCAAGGCATTTAATGCTGGACATAGTAGCATAAGACCTGAGATGGCAAAGGATAAGAAGACAGCCCTCCCAACACTGACCTGACCCTGACCCTGACCTGGAGGGACACTGCTGGACACTGCTCCAGGATCTCATTTGATGGACAGTAGCTCTCAGAAGGGATTCTCTTTCCACTACTTTGCTTAATAGTTGTGAGAACTGAAGCTCAATGAAGGTCAAGAACCTTGCCCAAGGTCATCCAGGCGTTGTGTCTATAGTTAACCCCCAGTCTGGAGTGTGTACCCTCCAGTGGGTGGCGTCCCTTCTTGAGTAGGACCACTCCCAGTGTCCTTCAGCTCAGGATTATGAATGCTAGATAATGAAATTTTGTTTTGTGCAGTGTTTTTGTGTAGTTTTTGAAATGGGGAGTTCACACCCACAGTTTGATTGAAAAAGTAATTAGTATTCAGATTAGAGCTTTCCAAACAATTCCCTGATATTTGAACATCAACAGAGGAACAAAGCACACTGTCTCTGGTTTCTGATTTACAGCTGCCGGTGCCCAATGGCTCTGGGCAGAAGGCTATAAATAAAATTAAAATAAATGGAAACAATGCACCTATAAATTGTGTTGCAGGAACCTCCAATTGCCTTTTAGAGGAAATCCCCAATAAAATGCTGTTTGGCAATCCATTTGAGGGAGAAGGGGCCGTCCATCATCCTGGCAAAGTCAGTGAAGTGAAGGACAGGCTAACTCGCTGGAATATTTTAAGTATGAAAATTAGCTGATTCCACGGAAATCCACTCTTTGGTGTTATGGCTGTATTGGAAGGTCCTCTTTTTCTCTTTTTTCTTGTTGTTAGTGCTTTTTTTTTTTTTTCCCCAGGTGGAATAAAGCTGTAAGTTGAAACTGCAAATTTCTTTTTTATTTCTGAGTCATATCCTGAGCTTTTGACTGTAGAAAGTGGTGATGGCCCAGAGGGGTTCGGTTTTGGCAGAGAATACAGTATAATGCAGCCTGTGAAAGGGAGGGGCAGCCTGGGTCTCATGGAGGCACTGGAGACCAGGGCTAGAGGTTGGTGAAATGTAAGATGGTAGGTAGGGTATGCTTGGTTGTCTTGATCTTGTGTACTTGGGGCTGGAGTGGTGGCTCAGTGGTTAAGAGCACTTACTGTTTCTTGCAGAGGACCTGAGTTTGGTTTCCAGCACCTTTACTGGGAGCCTCACAACTGCCTGTAACTCCAAGTCCAGGGGATCTGACTCCCTCTTCTGGTCTGTGTAGGCACTGCACAGACTCACATTCCACGTACATAGTTACATGACTTAAAAAAAAATAACAAAAAAGAAAGCTCGTTTTCTTAATTCCTTCCTTCCGTTAGTTCCTAGTGGATTCTGTAATGTGTGATGCAGGAAGGGATGGGGCAGGGTAAATGATGTGGACTGGTGCTTCAGTTGCATGGAGAATGGCTGCACGTGTAAATGGGGCCTGGGAACAGCAAAGCATACATGCAATTTGAGATCTTGTCATACTAGGACTGGGCTCTGCTGCTTGTTGGCCTGTGCTGGTTGGGAAGCCTAGCCTCCATGCAGTTTGGAGCTGTCTGGTTAATGGAAGATAATCTGTTCTACAGCCTGATTTCTTACATGTATGATGAGCAGGCTTTGATCCCCGTATTCTCTCATTAAAGCATGATTATGACTCTTGACTCGGCCGTGCTCATGGGAAGTGTTACTGCTGATGGCCACAGAACAGTTTCCATCTTGAGGTTTGTAGTAGTAGCCTCTCAGGAAGACCAGCCCCGGGACAACCTGAAGTTGAGTCAAGGCAACTGCTCATTGGCTGTACAAGGTTGGAAACACAGACCAATAGCTCCTTGCCTGCAGGCACAGTGTCTTCCTCCTGTGTCCCTGCTGAGCTGTGTTGTGTTGTGTTACCTGTCCAAGCCGTCAAGGGCTGTAGAGGTAAAGGGATGGAGGACACACATCAGTGAGTAAGAAAGGTTTGTGTTGAAAGGAGGGAAGAGGGCTGGAAAAATGGCTCAGTGGTTAAGAGCACTGTCTGCTCTTCCAGAGGTCCTGAGTTCAATTCCCAGCAACCGTTACATGATGGTTCACAACCATCTGTAATGAGATCTGATGCCCTCTTCTGGTGTGTCTGAAGACAGTGACAGTGTATTCAGATAAATTAAAAATAAATGAATAGATAAATAAATAAATCTAAAAAAATACGTTAAAAATAAAAAAGGAGAGAAGAGCTGATCTAGCCAGACTGACAAGGAGGGAAGGTGGTTCTTAGGCAGAGAATCTGGGCTTCCCTGGGTCAAAAGATTGGGGAGGAGTGTTGAAGTTGGGTGGAGGTGTGAAAAGTCTGGAGGAGCAGCTACTTCTAGTCTGCTGGCTCCTGAACTTTATGGGTGAGCTGAGGTCTAAGGATTTCCAGCAGGGGGAGCTGGGTTTTCATCCCTATTTGGCCCTGGCCTCTGAGTGGGTTCAGCCCCAGCAGAGGAGAGCAGGCACACAGCTCATCTCTGGATTAAGGATCGTGCACTCAGATGGCTGGGCTGAATGAAGCATCAGAGAGAGCCAGAGGGTGTGAGAGAATGTCAGAGTAAGTGGCACATGGATGTGACAGTGCAGGGTGGGGATCAGGACTCATCCCACATAGGAGAGCTTTGTGCTAGTGTGGGAGTCCAGTGGGAGGTCTCTGCGCTTAGGAATGCACAAAGAAGAAGGTAAGAACTTATGATATTGACCCCAAAGCCAATACTGCCCAGTGCCAAAAGACACCCTGCAGCTTTTCAGTTCTGTTTTCTTATTTTTGGAAACATTTATTTAGTATGCATGCACGTGAGTGTGGTCCATGGTGTGTGTGTGTGTGTGTGTGTGTATGTGTGTGTGTGTGTAGGTCAGAGTAGGTTCTGTCTTTCCACCATTTGGTTCTGGGGATTGAATTCAGGTTGTTGGGCTCCTTTGCCTGCTGAGCCATCTAGCCAGCATTAGCCTCTGATTTCAGTCAGAAGTAAAGGTGAGAATGCTGAGAAGGGCTAGCCACCATGGGCTGCTGACCCAGAGCACTGAAGGGATCTTGTGGCTGATGGGGCAGGGAAGAGAGGCTTTAAGGCAGGTACTGTCACAGCAATAAAAGGCATATAATAGGGAAACGGAGTAGGGCTCCCCAGTGATTGGAACACAGAGGACTGTGTTTGTAGTAATTGCCTAGCGGAGTTCACCAAGAGACCTGTCCTTGAGCCTTATAGGCTGATATACTTTCAGATACCCCACATAGACCATGTATCCTTCTAGCAGCCCCCCAAAGCAGGTACCCTCTGAGGTCATCTTTCCATTTCCTATAGACAACCTTTACAGATTGAGCATGAGCACACAGATAGCCAACTCTGACTTCACTGGCTTGGGAGACAGAACCTGACTTTGAACACTTATAAACACTGCCGTAGGGGAAATAAACAGGCACCTCTTAGCACCTGTGCTGTGCATGCATCAGCAAGACACTTCCTCAGACTTGACTGGCAGAAGGGGCTACAAGTGGAATGTTTTACTGTTCCTTTTGTACTGCTTAGTCCTTGTAAACTTGACACCAACCACAGCCTTCATCAGCTTGTCCTGTGACTAGTCTGTGGGACATTTTCTTGATTTATGAGTGCTGTAGGAGGGCATAGGTCCTGGGTGGCATGGGAGAGGAGGTCGAGCAAGCCTTGGGAGCAAGCAGCATTCCTTCGGGTTCCTGTCTCTGCCCCTGCTGGGGTTCCTGTCCTGACTTCCCCAGTAGTGCACCATGGTTGGAGCATGTAAGCCAAAGAAACCCTTTTCTCCTAAGTTGCTTTTGATTATAGTGGTTTGTCACAGTAGCAGAAGGCCAACTAGGAAACACTGAGCTTTCTCTGAAGCTACTCACCAAAAGTATGTAAAAATAGCTACCTAGGACTGCAATGAAAGCAAAGAGACAATATTAAGGAGACATGCTATGAAGCACCCGAGTGTTCTAGTCACACATCCCACAGAAATGGAGGCCTACACGAAGGATTCACTGTTTATGGAAGCTGCGGGAACAGTGAATAAGACAACAGACAGTTGACGTAAGAAAACAGGGATGAACAATGGGAGCCATTTAGCAAACAGACAGAAGTCACAGCCAAACTCTAGAGCTGTAGCTAAGCAATATGAACGAACTAGGAAGTGCACGTGAACTTCAGCAATAGACCCTTCCAAGCAAAGGGAAGAGCTGGGAACTCAGAAACAGGCTGTTTGCAGTTACCCATCAGGAAAATAGCAATTAGAAGAGTGAAGCCTGCATTGGGGCTCCCGGGACCTGACAATGAACCTATAGGAGAAAAGCCACAGAGGCAGAGTGTGGTGTAAAGAAATGCTCACTACAATCTCTCCAGCTGAGGGGGAGACACCAAAACTCAAGCCCGCTGGGCCTCACATCATTCAAATCCAGAGAGAATTTTGAAAGCAGAAGCAAAAGCACCTTGTCCTCTACAGGAGAGCTTTGCAAGACTTACCAGAAGGTTCCCAACAGAAACTGTGACCTGAAGCAGTGGGATTATACAGTCAAATACCCCATGGAAAACAAACCTGCTAGCCCAGGTTATCCCACGTTGGCCAACCTGTCTTTCAGAGATGGAGGTGAGATAGGGATTTTTCCCAGAGGATGCCCATCACTCTGCCTGTTTTTAAAACAGGAGCTACAGGGAGTTCACCTTGAGTCAGCAGTGTGAGCATACAACAAGGCTAGCTCGCGGTGAAAGGTTCGCCTTCAAATTCAGATGAACTCCCAGAAGGAACTATGGGACCCAGCCCCTTCCTCTCCCAGGCTTCCAGCCCTGAGGTGAATGTTCTGTTCCATTTGTGCTGCCACCATGATGTGCTGTTTGTCACAGGTCCTAAAGAGATGGCACTGATTGATGGTAGAGTAAATCTCCAAACTATGAGTCAAAAAGATTGTTCTTTTTCTCTCCCGAGGTTGACCACACATGCTAGTCAAGTGTTTTGCCACTAAGCTACATCCCCAGCTTAAAAAAAATTGAGACAGGTCTCACTGAGTTGCCGAGGCTAGACTTGAACTTGCTCTGAAGCCAAGGCAGGCCTTGAATGTGTGATGCTCTTGACTCTGCCTCCCCAGACCTGGGCCTTTTCCTTGGAATTAATGTTTTAGGCATTTGTTACAGCAGTGCCAGATGGGATTACTGCGCTATCGTGAGCTTCACAAGGCCGTTGTTCTTTACGATGTTCTTTAAGCTGTATGACGCTTTATGTAGCCACAAAGAAAAACCTTTAATTGGCATAAAAAAAAGAATCAAAGCTTACCAACACTACTAGACAACGACAACAGCACAACCTGACCCAATAGCAACCAGAACAGAACAAGAAGGCACTGAAATGATAGGGCAGATGAGGTGTGGAGCCACAAGCCTGACAAACCGAGGGAAGTGAACTAGCTCTTTTGGCCACCATGTTATAAAACTGGGAGTTAGTAATAGGAGTAAAATTCACAAATAACATGGTAATTAAACAGAACACCCTCAACTAACCAGTCAGCTAAAGAAGAAATCAAAACAGAAGCTAGATCAAAATGGAAATACAACATACCAGTACTTATTCAATATAGCCAGGCTGGCTAAGAGGCCAATTTATAGTGGCACATGCCAACAGAAACATGACCTCAAGTAAACAGATGAACTTTGTATTTTAAGGAAAGAGATAAACTAAGTTCAAAGAGTAGGAAGAGTAAGTAGCCAAACTAAGGGTGTGTGTGTGTGTGTGTGTGTGTGTGTGTGTGTGTGTGTGCGTGTGCACGTAAAGGAAAATTAACACATTTTTAGGTAGACTAATCAGGTTGAGGAGGGGAATGCAAATAAAATTAAAAGTAAGAGGAACCATTATAGCCTGTAGCACACATACAAGGGGTGATAGGAGCATGTGAGCACTGGGTGGCCTAGCCAGAGCCGTGCTGGAGCTCTGGTTGTAAGGATAGGGAGAACCAGTGCACTGACCAGCTCAGCTACCACCCAGGCCCAGATCCAGGACTCTGAGTTGGCCCATCCCAAAACCTATAACATCTGTGAATGGTTAGGATGCATGAAAATCCCAGTCCTGTTCACCCAGAGCTGCAGGATCTCCATGACACAGGGCAACAATAGGATAACCAGTAGGAGTCCTGCTGAGGATCCAATATTGATGGTGTCACAGAAGCCGGAGATGGAGATCTCGAACCAGACCAATGACTCACTGCAGTGAACATTTGCAAGTAAGATGTGTGGACAGGGGCATATATTGTGGGGGCACACTGTGACATACTATAGCTTCCACTATGAGATGCTTTCTATGTTTTGTGTGTGTGGTTTATTTTGGGAGGTTGGTTGTAAGGGCAAAAGGAGGGGATAAATGGGACTGGAATGCATGATATGAAACAAAGAATCAGTAAAAAGTTAAAAAGAAGAGAAGTGTACATTAATTTAGCAAGGGATATACAGGACAAGACCACTGTTAGCCCCATGCCTGATGGCAAGAAATTGAAAGCCTTTCCTCTAAGATCAAGAACAATACAAGGGGGCTGGGGATTGGCTCAGTGGTTAAGAGCACTGACTGCTTTTCCAGAGGTCCTGAGTTCAATTCCCAGCAACTATGTGGTGGCTCACAACCATCTGTAATGAGATCTGATGCCCTCTTCTGGTGTGTCTGAAGACAGCTACAATGTACTCATATACATAAAATAAATAATGCTTTAAAAAAAAAAAAAGAACAATACAAGGATTCACCACTGCCGTTAGCACAGTATACGTTAGCACGAAACACTAGCCGGGACAGAGGGTAAAGAAGAAAAACAGTACCCCCAGCCAAACCCAGAGCCTCTACCCAGAATGGAAGAAGTCAAATCGAGTGGTACATGTCTATCCCTATCTGCCCATCTCCAGCTAGCTACCAGTCATTCTTGGAATAAATTTCAAAGTGAGGTATATAAGTTAATTTACCCCTAACTGTAATGTACATGCTGTTGGCTAGATATGGATTTTCTGGAGAAAGCAAACCTTATACATGAAATGCGCAAATCTCCAGCACAATACTCACTTGATGAGTTTACATCACAAATGTCTTGAGCCTTGCCAGTCTCCCTTCAGGAAGTGCTAGGGAGCTCTTTTTCAGTGTGCAGATGATGCAAACAGAATCCAGTGAGGATCCTTGGTAGATTGGCATGGAAAGGAGGGGTGAGTGTCCTGACAGGCATAGTTGTGGGGAAGTGCACAGAGGCTGTGCGGCATGGACGAAGCCTGTGTGCTAACAGGAAGGCAGAGGAAAGAGCAGTGGAACTTGGTCCTGATTCTGCTGGACCATGGCATGACTGTGGTTCCTAAAGACACTCTGAATCAAGGCACGTGGCTGGTGTGTACTCTGTCCCACACACTCAGGGGAGTTATTATCTCCATGCACTTGTCTCAGCCCAGTCCTTCACCTCTGGGCCAGTTCTGAAGCTCTCTAGGCTTTGGCTTTCTTGTTTAGAACGTCATCTACTGGGGTGCGGTGACCGTGGGGTCCAGTAAATTCTGTTACTTCTCACCAGGATGCACTAAGAACACCAGTTTCTCTGTGCCTTACCATCCTCTCCTGTCAGATAGGAATAATGGTAACAGAATCCAGTGAGTATCCTCGGGTAAGTTAGGAACAGGTAGTGTGTTAGACAGTGGCGACAACAACCTTGGTTAGTTGTGCTCTGAGCAGCTGGTATAGTAGACGGTTGTGCTACCCACTAGCTGGTTCAGTTGGGACCAGGCAGTGTGTTAGAAAGTGGCAGTGCCTTCGGTTAGTCATGCTCTGAACAGTCAGTATATGACATGCTGGTGAGGTACCTCACTAGTTGGGTCACTAGCAGCCCCTGACTCCAGAAAGTCCTCAGGGTAGCACTTACACACTGCTGTGTTCAGTGGCTGCAGCAGTTCAGCTCCTTTTATGGTTGTGGGTATCATTGTATGACATTTTAGTAGTGAGAATGGAGCCGGCATGGTGGTGCCCACCTTTATACCTAACACATGGAACGTAGTTAGAGGCTTGCCTGGTCTACAGAGTGAGTAGGCACAATGTGGCTGCCCCACTGTGCTTTCTAGGCTGCTTAACCTGGGTGCTGAGTGATGGGGACACTGTTGGCCTTGTTCCCCTCTTTCTGAAGCATGGGGCTGCACGTTGTGGCCCATGTATATATTAGGCTGAGTTCTCCCCCTGCGCTGTGTCCCAGCCGTGTTTACAGTGCCACTGTGAGGCTGCTTTATGAGCTCCCCTCTGCGGTTACTAAGCCTGCGTTTGTTATCTCCACACTGGAGTCCATTGGAGACCCAGGATGCCTTCGATGAAACGAGCTGCCGTACGAATCTCTTGTTCTGTGCTTAGCTCCTGGGGACTTTTGGATGCTCTCAGAGGAGGGCTGTTGGATCCATTATCTGTTTTGAGGGTATCAGGCAAACAGAGCTGTGTTACCTCCTGCTTCTCTTGGATGACAAAGGTCAAGTTTCTTTCCTATTAATGAAAGTGAGTTGCATCTGTGAAGCTAATTCACCTGTGAACAGACACTGACAGGCAGCAGTGAACAACACCCTACGATCTCACATGATCTGTAAGGACAGCTGCTTTCAATTCATCATATAACAGATGCCAGTTCCCTACTGTGGTGGGGCTAGAAAGCATTTGGGAGGGTGTTAAGAAATCTCAGGCTGGATGCAGGCGGCATTCAGCAAAACGTGATTCCACAATCTCTCTTTGGCCTGTTACTTGCAAAAGAGGACAGTCTTGGGCTAGGTGGGCTGGCCTCATTGTGGTGCAGATTTGAGGGCAGAGTGTGGTGGGTGTGGGGACTGGACTCTTATTCAGTCCTTCTGGGTCCTCTGGGGAAAGTCCACTGAAAATCATTTCCTTTCTGCATCTCCCTGCTGTACTTACTGGCTACACTTTACTACAGGCAGACTATGAGCAGGAACAGTCGTCCATGTGTGGCTGCCTTTCCCTGACTCCCTGATTTGGAGAGGTTTGTATGCACAGCTCTAGTGAGGTGACTGCTGAGATTCTGCGTGGTCCCTTTAACTTTGTGTATTCACACACAGGGCTTCATAAGCACCTCCTCTGTACCGTGTAACAGCCAAGTGACTAAGGCTTAAAATGGGCAAATTTCAAAGGTGGTTGGGTTAGAGAATTGGGAGAGCTGATGGGTGGAAGAGACAGTCCAGGAGTACAGCTCAGTTGGGATGCACAGGCCAAGGCTGCTAGGTAATTCCTAAAGAGGGTTGGCCTGAGTCAGATCTTCCATATGGGCCCCGATAGCATCTGTAGCTGGACCCGTGCATGAGTGTGGCAGTCTCAGCATCCCTTTGGGCACTACAGCAGTTGATGGGAGGAACTGCTTGTCGAGCTGTGTGCTGGAAAGCATTGTGAGCTTGTGGCCCTAAACTGACCTTTGAATGGACAGCAGCAGGAACATGTTGGGTCAGACATGGTCACAGCCTTGTCCAAGTGTCACCAGTGGCCAGGTCTTAAGTTCTTGTTGCTTCTGCTCCAGAACTCTGGAGAAGACAGCTCTTTCCAGCTGGCAGCCCAGGGGCCCTGGTGTCTAGGACTCTATATAGTCTTTGGTTTCTGCACTGTCTGCAGGTAGTAGTTACCTGTGTCAGGAGAGAGACACTGCTGAGAGGAGGACCGCCTTTAATTTTCTGATTAGTGAAGAAAAGACCCAAACAGTGGGATATTGAGGTTTTTAATCAATTGTTTCCTGATAAATACCCAACTTTCTCTCATCTCAGCTGATTAGATCCCATCTTTGTGTTGCTGACTGACGGATGTCTGTGCTCAGGCGCAGGCTTGTGTCTGACTGAGTCTCAGTCGTGTACATGTATTCTGAATAAGCCTTTTGTTCCATTGAGAAGATTAAGGGCAGTATTTGGTTGAGAAAATTTTAATGAAGCACCTAACAGGGCTATTATTCATTTTTGAAACAAGTTGCTCTGGTTACCATAGTGACATTAAACCTTTTATTAAATGTTTTCCTTTCAGCCTTGAGTAAGTTTTTGGGAAATGCTGGTGGGGGAGCTGCAGATCCATGGACCTGGCATCTGGAAGGAATTTTCTGGCTCTGCCGAGTTAAATCATTCAGGGAATTTATGTTATAGGAACATAAAGCTTATAAATCTAGTTTATCATATCTATCATTTAATTGTTCATGCAAGCCAGCTCTTCATGTAGCGATTTACAGTAATCTCAGTGAAATAACAGTTTTGTGTCACAAATGAATAATGCATGCAAAGAAATTGTCGAGCTCCTTAAAATCATTATGCTCAAAATATTAGGCTCTTATTTGAAAGTGATAGAATGATGATCGCATAGAGGCTGCAGGCCGGGGACCTCAGAGTGGGTCGCCGTCATCAAGCTGGGGCTCCAGCTCTCAGAAAGGAAGTGGCGCAAGGCGGCTCCGGAATGACCTAGTGTCTTGCCGCAGTTCCTGCTTGCAGCAGCCAGTTAAGAACTGGCAATACCGGGTCTGTGGGTGGGCTGGGATGTTGGCTCAGGGGGAAACATTCTGTGTTTAAAGGATGAGAGGCTTCTTAGACATCCATCTGTCTGGGACAAGAAGCTAGTATGCTGCCATTAGTGCTGTTGCCAGGCCAACCTTGTGGAGTTTGCCACTGAGGGTCTGTGGCTGGGCACCTTGCTCTTTCCCTTCCCCTTCTGTGGTTCCCAGCAGCACATGTATGCCACAGGTAAGCATCGCTGTCAGACGCTGAGGTGAGCAGCAGTCACTGCTCTGACATTCACTGGGGAGGATGCATTGAATGTGGCTCCTTAATAGCACAGCCGTTTGTTCCCACGTGTGCATATCATCGAGCTGGTGATAGCCTCCTTGTCAGGACATTAGATCTTTGAATGGCCACACTAAGAAATGTGGATGATACCGGAGTGCCTGGATGTGAGAGGGAGGCAGCGCCTCACCAGAAGGGGGAGGCTCTGCTTCTCAGGAAGCAGGAGTTTTCCAGAATGAGAGTGTCATCAGTCATTGTCAGAAGGCCTGTGCCTCCTTTACCTTCTCTCATGCCTTTAAAAAAAGACCTGCGTTATGAAAAATTTCAATCACACACAAAGGTCAAGAGAACATGCAATGAAGCCAGGATGCCAGTCCCCGACATTCAGCGACTGTCGGTTGCCGGCACGCTTGGCTCATCTGTCCCTCTTTTCCTTTTTCTTTGCTGGAGTATTTCAAAGAAAATCCCAGACATCATGTCATCTTGCCTTCCTGTACTTCAGTATGCATTAAAAAAATCTCTATGTCTCCTTCTATTTTCAGAACATGGTGCTGACGGGAGCCCCTCAGACAGGCCTCCCTGAGCGGAGACTGTAGGGACACAGCAGGTCTGGCAGCCCTGGGCCTTCCAGACTACCTGCCTTCCTCACTTACAGCCAGGGACTCGTGTGATCTTTGGCTGACTGGGACTTGGGCTGAGGTCTCAGGTTGACAAAAGTCACTCAGAAGGAGTCTAGGCAGTGGCTTGAGTGGCCTCGTGGCCTAAGGCCATGCAGTGTGTTCTGAAGATTTCGTTTGAAGAGGAGATGTGGCTTAGGAGCCCAGGAGGCAGGGTGACTTATGCTGGGGTGTCCTGTTCCATAGTCCCTTAGTCTCACAGTCCTGCTCCAGGTTCCCACATTCATGACGCATTATGGATCTTGGGTGTAGACCACCTGGGTCCATCTTGTGTCTTGCTTCCTCCCCAGGCATTATGATTATGATTATGATTATGATATGCCCTTTCTCGCCCATTTGCTACCATGTGCACACTGCTTTTGCTCTCAGGTTGTCCTTGCCAGGTTTGCTGGTGATGTCTCTGGCTTAGTATCTCCTGAGTCAGGACTTGGGGGTTTCTTGTGATCAGGTGCACACATTTACCTAGGTTTGGAGCCTACCAGGCACTGTGGTTCACTGGAGACAAGTACCCGCCTCATTCTCCAGAGAGAAAATAGCATTTCAGGTATTTCAAGTTTCAATTTCAAGTTGACATTTGTAAACAAAACATCTAAAAAGCTTGTTAAGGGCCAGTTCTAAGGTACCTTGGGAAACAGTTTACAGACTGAGAGCAAGTGAGCGAGCGAGAGCTAGAGGAAGAGCATGTGTGCCCACAAGTGTGGGAGTCAATGTAGAAAATACCAACTGAGAACTTCCCTGGGCACCTCCTCAGTGGCAGGCCTTCTTCCTGGGTGGCAGTCTTGTTTCAGAGTGGGCTGAGAGCTTATTTGTTATTTGAAGGATGGCTTTGTCATTGAGGGCTTTGCTCATTATGAGTGGCTTGATACATTTCCTTGGTATTCAGGGCCTCTGATATTTTCACTCCCTTAGACAGTGTGGAGGAGGGACTTGACAGGAGCTTGTGAAGTATCCTCATGGAGATTAGAGTCTGCCTCAGCCCCTGCAGGTGTAAATCTCAGGTTGGCAGCTTTCCATCAGGGACCCTGAGACCACAAGGGGCACTGCTTAGAGAGGGCATGCTTGTGTAGCTAGCTGGGGTTCATTCTAGGCCCATAAATTGGCCCGTGATTAACTGCAGTGGTTTTAAAAGCAGCTGCATGTGAATTTTAAGTAATGCCTCACTGAGACAGCTACTTCAGAACAGGCCATGGGGTTCTCAGAGCTGAGGGGCCAGGGTAGCTAACCACTGCTTGCAGGCTTTCGCCAGTGCTGCAGACAGCAAAGCTGCAGACAGCAAAGCCAAGCGGGGCTCTTTGCTAGACATTTATCACTTCTTTCTCCATGACAGGGCCTCTTGGTTTCTGTAGCTAGCTGTAAGATGAGGTTTATGCTGTTTCTCTATATTACTTTTTTATTGTGTACTATTTCTGTTGCAAATAGTCATAAATATGCTTACAGTTTTGACTACGTTATGACATGTTGCTGTAAGGATTCACGTACACTTTGGGTTACAAGGCTGAGCAATTTTGTGTTCTTATGACTTTTCTCCTGGTGTGTGTTAGTCTCTGGTAACAGAGTCTGGTCCCTTCCTTTCCGAACCATTGGGCATGTCAGGGTCTGTGGCCTCTGATCTCGTTACCTTCTGGGGCATCTCCCGTACACTCTTGACCTTCACCTGCCTGGTGTTGACTAAGGCGCAGTCACTGACATCTTTACTAGGGAACAGCTAGGCCAGCTCACTTGTCCACCTTGCCTTTCCCTGAGCCTGGAGTGGTTGTCAGGAGAGGCTGTGCAGTGGGCAGTAGCAGAAAAAACAGAAAAGCATTGGTCATGTGATCCAGCTTACTTAACCTATGCTCCTCCAGGACCACTGTATTTTTGGACATATAGCAATTGTGATTATCTGCTTAAGACCTGTATACACATAGTGGCTGAACTGTATGCACATTTAAAATTTTTGTGTTATGTAAATTGTGTGGCAATAAAAATTTAAATTATGTGCCTTTTGGCACTTGACATGGGCCGTGTCTGAGGGATAAGGCAGAGGCCATCTCTCAGGGAGGGTTTGGTCTCTTGCATGGGAGGGATTTTATTAGCTGGCTAGGAAGACTGATGATAATTTCAGTGTGTTGCCACCCAGTGCTACCTTACTGGTTCAGACCTGGGCTGGGTATCTCTTATGGCCTCTTCTGTGTCCCTGCACTTGTCCTGGAGCCTCTTCTGTTACCCCAGCTGTTTGCAGAGACCCTATCACAATGTGAGGGTGGTCGGCTTTGGCTGAGTACAGAGCCAGCATGGGCTCTTCTGCTTTGGAGGGCTAAACCTAACCTGGCCTCTTTCCCACAAGGCAAAATGAGTCTGATGAACTTTCCTCTGTGGCCCCATGGGGATGTTGAATTAGAACTGTGACCGGAAGTCTACAGTTGACCTCAGAGGGGGCAAGATAGCCACTGGGGAGGGATCAGAAATGTAGATTCAGATGTCTGAGTTTATGGCTATTGACTGGGGAAGGAGGCGAGCCAGGCAGGAGGCCATTGCTCAGCACAGAACAACTGCTGGTTTTTGGCCTTTCTGATGTGCATACTTTTTCTGCCTGGATGTCAAGTTTTAGAAATGGGTACTGGAAAGAGAACAGTGTTAGCAAGCTGACAGGGACTTCCCAGAGCCCTTCATTTTGCATATTCAGTGTTGGGAGTGTGCGCTTGGATGGGCTTCTTCCTAAAGGATGCCTTGTCTCACCATGTGGGACTCCAGGGATACTGAAGCGCTCTTCCCACAAGCCAAGGGCAAAGTCAGGATCAGATGTGCTTCTTGTACACTGTGTGCTTGGCTCTTTGCAGAGATGTTATGGGGCTGTGTTGTGTGGCATCCCTTGCTGGTCTGTTGTATCCAAGGAGAGGAGTGTGTTGGAGAGACAAGGGTGCCGAGGCTCTTTGGAGGCTCCATTTCCTTGCAGGGCCCTCTGGGAAAGGCAGCATTGTTTCCCCTGGCCCAGGCAGCTGTTTCTGCATGCCTATGGCTTGGCCCTGTGAAGTAATGCTGAGCCCTTGCTACTCATGCTACTTAGCAGAAGGCCACATGATGCCGGTGTTTGATTTCCATGTACAGTTGGGATCCGCTCATATTTGAGTTTCAGTTGTCCATGGCCTGTATTTCCTCAGCTGCTGAGAAGCTGCTGCTGGAGATAGCCTGTATGGCTATGGGCTGAGAGGTACTCACTGTCCTCTGCTGCTGGAGATAGCCTGTATGGCTATGGGCCGAGAGGTACTCACTGTCCTCTGCTGCTGGAGATAGCCTGTATGGCTATGGGCCGAGAGGGACTCACTGTCCTCTGCCTGGCTCCTGTTGGCCTCTGGCTCTTGCTTGGCTCTAGCACTAGTGTTGATCATTTTTTCTGACCACAGCCTCCCATCAGGCATCCTGCACACTCCTGCTTGTAGCTTTGCTTACAGTGTTTCTTCTGGCATCTGCCTGGCTCTCCACACTGTGCCACAGTGGTCTAGGGAGAACTGGACTCAAGTCATCTCCCAGCCTCCAGCCTGCCTGTCCTGGAAAGCTTACTATGTCTCTGCCAATCAGAAGCCATTCCTGGTACTGGGAGACAGCCTGTTTTCCTGGCTCTGGAGCCTGTTGGGAATACTTTGCAGCCCTTCCTCACTGAGGTGACTATGAAGGGCTGTTTGAGACTCAGAGCGTAGTGGGTGCTTGGCCAAGGCAGGAGACAGTTGGCCCTGCTGAGCATGCTCTTGTCTCTCTTGTCCCTTCAGCTTTGTCCTTGACTCTGGCCCTGTCCCGTCAGACTTTCCTTCTGTTCCTGTCCTGTCCTTCTTCACATGCCAACCTGCTTGTGGTATGGCTGGGGTGAAAAAGACATCTTCAGGGGCCCATTAGAATTCTGCGACTCTGAAAAGTTGGGGGTAGGGGGCATACAGATTCCTGCCTCTAGAGAAATTGTGAGCACCTGGAGAACTCAGTGACCTGTGGTGGGAGTCTGTGACCCCTTACTTGAATGCCTTGCCTGAGGCCAGCTCCACCTCCATGAGGCTGTCTAGACTGGAGCAGAACATCCATCTTTTTTCCCCACCTGAGCTCCTAGGGTTGTAGCTGTCTTGAGCGATACACTGTGCCACTTGCTGGGAATCTGGCTTTGATTCCCATTTTGCAGAAACATAAAATTTGAAGTTATTCTAACACATTGCATTTGCCCAGATGTTCTTGAGAGATGAGCTGGAGCCAAGAAATCAGCTCTGTTTCCTGATTCAGAGAAAAAGAAACTGCTCCTCAGCGTGTTCATGGATTCCAATAGACACCAGGGAGTTTTCACTGGCGATGGGCCTCCTGGCCAGAACCGGACCCCTAGCTCATTGTCTGCTTGCTCGGTACTGTTCCTCAGTCTCTTTGTCTGCTCACTGGGTACTGTTCCTCAGTCTCTTTGTCTGCTTACTGGGTACTGTTCCTCAGTCTCTTTGTCTGCCTCTGAGGTTCTCTCCTTTGATTCAGCACATCTTGAAAAGTTTTCCTCTCTAGACATCTGTGGCATGTCTCCTGGTGTCCCCTACCTCGTCAGTGTTCCAGCGATGGTTCCATTCTCTTCTACCCTCAACCATGTTTACTAAAGTGAGATTCATGATTTTTCTTTAAAAGCCTCTTGTGATTCTGAATGGAGATTTTTGAGCCCTTGAGCTTTTCCCATTGGTACCCTTCTGGAGAGGACCTCTGCTTCATTGCTGACTCACTCCATCTGCAACAAGGTCAGTGCAGTGTAGAGGGCTTGGATGTGGGCTGAGAGTCAGCCGCGAGTCCTCTCCTCATCTGTAAAGTAGGGATAGGAACTGTCTTTCAGGGTGCCATGTCATCACTGGGAAGTGACATGGCGTGGTCATCCTGTCAGACTTCCCACCACAGGGACAGACACTCTAGAAAACAACTTGAGGGAAATATGTATTTGTGTTCGTGGTTGGCAAGCTCTGTTGCATTGAGTCTGAGAACAATATGGCAGTTGAAGCCTGTGGCAGAAGCTACTGAAATTTCAGCTGCTGGGAAGCAGAGGGGAGAGACAGTCAGAGCAGGGTGTGGTTTATGTCTCCAGTATGCCTATGAGGACTTTTAACAGAGCGATCAACTGATTAGGGCAATGTCTAATTACTTCCCACAGCTCACCAGCTACCACAGTGCTCCCTGTGAGCCTGCAGAAACACTGTATATCCAGTTGTGTTAGCAGGTGGCGGCAGATCTTCCTTCTCTCTGTCCTGCCTCCTTCTCCTCTTAGTTATCTTAGCTGCCTTTGTTTTCATTTTCATTTTCTTTTTTTTTTTTTCTTTCCTTCTTTTTCTGAGATAGATTCTTGCTATGTAGTAACCTAGGTTAAGAATCCTTCTGCTTGGGCTGGTGAGATGGCTCAGTGGTTAAGAGCACTGACTGCTCTTCCAGAGGTCCTGAGTTCAATTCCCAGCAACCACATGGTGGCTCACAACCATCTATAAAGAGATCTGATGCCCTCTTCTGGTGCATCTGAAGACAGCTACACTGTACTCATATATATTTAAAAAAAAAAAAAAAGAAAGAAAAAAGAACCCTTCTGCCTCAGCCTCCCAGATTCTGGGATTAAAGGTATGTTCCACCACACCCAACACTAGCTGCCATCTTGACCTATTCTTTAGATGGTAGGTGTCTCTGGTCCCTGATGGCCTTTGTCAACTCTCCCTATGGCTGTTATAGTGACAGTCAATCTGCCCCTGTTCTTTCACACTCGTCTGGTGTTCTTCTCTGCTCACATGGGCCTGCCCTTGGTCAAAGTTCATTTCTGTTGACCTAGTGACCTCCAGTCAGTTTCCTCACTTCTCCTTCTTCTTTGATTCATTCCTTGTCCTCTAAGGAGGGAAGTCACACTGACACAGGACCTTCTCTTGCAACTTTCACAGTCTTTGTTTGCTTCCAGAACAGAGCCTAGCTTCCTGCTACTTAATGCCCTTCAGACTAGGAGTCCTGCTCATACTTCTGTTCTCTACAACAGGAACCTGCTGCTTTGTCTGGACTGTACGTGTTGCTCTCTTCAGATACTTGTGAATGGTAGTTCTTAAAGTTGTGTTAAGATGATAGAAGGCTCTGAGAACAGAGCCACAAGGAGGACACAAGAGGGGTTTTGCGTTAGTTTCTTTTCTTTCCATTTTCTGTGGTCTCAGCGCCCTAAGGAAGCCTTCAGATCCTTGTGCCAGCTAGAGTACTTCCTGATGCTTGCACACAGACTGGTTACCTCTTGTCCTGGAATGACTTCTTACCATGTCTCACCTTGTTGGCTCTGAGCAGGGTGTCATGTGGTTACCCATCTACAGGTGTGACTGGTAGCCTTCCTGCGGCAGGGACTTCTTGGCCTACCTGGAGCCCTTTGGTGGGTGAATGAAAATGGCCCCATAGGGTCACATGGAGTGGCGCTATTAGGAGGTGTGGCCTTGTTGGAGGAAGTGTGCTACTGAGGGTGGGCTTTCAGGTTTCCAATGCTCAAACAAGACTCAGTGTCACTTTCTCTTCCTGCTGCCTGCTGGTCTCGATGTAGGACTCTTGGATTCTTCCTCAGCACCATGTCTGCCTGCATGCCTTCATGCTTCATACCTTGACCATAATGGACTAGACATCTGAACCTGTAAGCCAGCCCCAATTGAATGTTTTCCTTTATAAGCGTTGCCTTGGTCATGATATCTCTGCACAGCAATAGAAACATTCACTAAGACAAGCCCTTATTTCTTACCTGTCTCATCAGCCCACATCCACATGAAGTTTGTGACCAGGGCACACATTAACCAGGTCAGCCAATACGTATACAGTGGGGCACAGGAGGCTCAAGAACCTTGAGAAGAGGGGCCGCTCGATCAACACTGCTTCCACCAGGGTGACTCTTCTGGGGTCTCTGGTAGACTTCTGGGTGGGAACCTGGAACAGACAGTGTTCTAAACAAAAATACCCTGGTGCCGTCCTAAGCCTGAATCTGCTCAGTGAGTTATGGGCTGATGGATGGTGCCTCTGACCAGGTCCAAGCAGCCCCAGCTGTCTTTTTGCCACCTGAGGTATCTCTCAGAGTATCACAGGAGACATCATTTGTAGGGACTGGAGGAGTATGTTACTCTGCCTTCATAATGACATTGGGTACTTATCTGAGGTTAATTGGCTTATCTCAGCAAGGCTGTCTCTGTCCTTCTAGCACATCCAGCTTCTTGCCAGCAGACCCTTCAGTCACACGTGGCATGCAAGGGATGCCTTCTGGGTAGCAGAAGGAAAGCAGTCAGAGGGAGTCCCTCTGGAGTGCTGGGGGACACCTCTGTTCTCCCATAGGTATCTAGGGCTTTGGTCTGAGGTGCTTCTACAGATGGTGTCAGGATGGCACACCAGCATGAGAGCTGGAGGGAGCAGGTGTGGATGGGCTGGGTTCTTAACCCTGTGCACAGATAGGATGGAAGTTGTGTTAGGAGCCTGCACTCCTGCCTTTTAGCATTGTGTGTGGTGACATCAGTATAAGGGAGTACCCAGCCACTGGTGCTGTCGTCACAGGTAGTTCACCTCCGTGTGGCAGGGCTAAGTGCAGCCCTCAGTTCTTCCTCTCCTCCCCCTTCCCTGTCTCGCCTACACACACACAAATATTATAAATACACGATATTGTATGCTGAAATTCTTAGGAGGCCCAGGGTCTGTCTTCAATGGCTCTTACTGGAGAGCACAAACAGGAGTCTCAAGCTTCTAATTTGTTTGCAAGGATTTAGATTTTTAACATGAAATAGCAGTAGCCTTTCCTTTAATTAAATGCCATGCAGCATTGGCTGTGAGATCAATGTATTGAAGGGAAAGCCAGTGTAATTAGACCTTGTGAAGTGACTAACAGGTGATTAGGGCTCTTGCAGGCTGGGAAGAGGGAGCTGGTTCACAAGGCTCCCTCCGTTAGCTGCACTTTGCTTTCCCTTCCCCTTCCCCTGTCTTTGGAAGGCGGAGTTTCTCCTAGCCTGCTTGGGTGTATTTTAGATATCCCTTGAGTAGCAACACTCATTTAGAATCTTTAAGATAAAGAACACTCCTCCAAAATAAAAGTTTCACCTTTATAGGTCAGGCCAGATGGGAGGCCTGGAGGCCACAAAGGCTAGAGCTCTGATTCTTCACTATAATATTTGCATGTGTGTAGGGGATGGGGGGGGGGGGTTGGGAGGGAGAGAGGGAGGGAGGGAGGGAGGGAGGAAGGGAGGGAGGGAGGGAGGGAGGGAGGGAGGGAGGAAGAACTGAGAAAGAACTACCTCTTTTCTAAATGTGCTGTGATGGGTGTCAAGTGCCTGTTTGTATTATGGATGACTCCAGAGTTGTAGAAACAAAGCTATTGGCCGGGGGCGGGGGGGTGGGGGAGTGGAGTGGAAACATTACAGATGAACTGGCATGTGGGTTAGATGAACCCTTCCACAGAGATCCACTCCGGATTTTCCTCCCCCAACCTACTTCTTACTTGGTGAAGGGTGGAGTGTTCCCTGAGTTCCTCTTGGTACTCTGTACTGTCTGTCCATCTTGTGGCTAGCCACATCCAGATCCTGATGGCTCCTTCCATCTTGTAGGACCAGCCCTCCTCTGGAACAAAAGCTGCTTGCCAAAGCCTGCCTTGTTCCCACTGTTGCAAAGCTTCCATCTTTCAGATCTCCCTTCTTGAGAAGATGGTGTGATTTGAGGGGTGAATCATATAGCACAGAATCCAGCATCGAAAGTGTGTAGTTCAGTGGTCTTTAGTGTATGCACATGTGCAGAGTTGTGCAGTCACTGCCATCAATCTTGGGACATTTTTACCATTTCCACAAGGGAATCTGTGCTCCTGAGTGTCATTTCCCCATGTTCCACCTCTTCTTGCCTCAGCTAGATAGCCACTGTTCTACCTCTTGTCTGGGTTTGCCTACTATGAGCATTTTTATGAATGAAACCCTAAGTAGATAGTCTTTGCAGACTGCCTTCTTTCACAGTGTTTCCACAGCCTATCCAAATTGTTACATGCAACTTTGTTAATTTATTTTGGTTGAATAGTATTTCATTATATGGATGTATCTTCCAAAGATCCCTGTGTTAATATTTGGTCCTTTCAGCCTCTCAGTACTTTTAGGGAAGGGTACACTGAACGTTAAGGACATGGTGTCTACTGGATCTCATGGTCCGTGGAGCTTATACACTCCAAGAGAATGTGAGGACCCCAGCCCTTTTCTTTCTCCATCTCTCAGTATGGCTGGGAACAGTTCTGTCAGCCTGCAGCCAGGCCAACAAACAAACCATGACCTGAAACTGTTAGCTGTGAGCTACAGTGACCCTTTTTTCTTAGGAGCTAGTTGTCTTAGGGGTTGCCACAGTGGACATGCGTGGTATGTAGGCTGCAGTCTGTGTGTCCATTCATCCTCTGATGGACATGGATGTTTCCACTTTGAATCCAGTGAGCAGCATGGTGGAGAGTGTTCAGATGCACACTTCTGTAAGTCTTGTTTCTGGTGCTCTTGGATAGGTATTGAGGGGTGTCTAATGTGCCGAGGACTGGCAGATTATTTTCTGTTGTGCTATTTTCACACTTTTAGTCATCTGGGAGGGTTCTGGTTTTCCTGAATTTAAAAATTTTAGCTTTTGCGTGTGAAGTGGCTCCTCCTGTCAGTGTGATTTTGAGTGTCTTTTCATGTGCTTATTGGCTGTCTATATATTTCCATGGATTAATGCCTCTTCATATTTTTTCATTTTCGATTGGCTGTATGTCTGCGTATTATCAACACTAGTGGTATTTGCTTTATTTTTTTCTTTTCAGTACTGGGTGGTCACACCCCAAGCTTTCTGCATACTGGGCACACACTCTATCTCTGAGCCCTTGGCCAGCCAGCTCTTATGCAAGCCTACTCCTGACACATAGTAATACTCTTGTGTTGAGGTTGGCTGCTGTGAATAGGTCCTACAGGTTTAGGACAGCAAGAAAGCTGCAGATTGCGAGTCATGTGGTACCTGCTTCCTGGTCTGACAGCTGAGACCTATGTGTAGCTTGGGTAGCAACAAGCTGGGTCTGGTGTCACAGGTTGGTGTTTAGCAGTCCCAAGCAGGTACTTCTGTGGTCTTCTTGTCTAGACATCTTCTAGAGGCTTCCTCCATTGATACAGAAGAAGAGCAGACAGAGAGGAGGTTCTTAGCAACGACAGTAGAGGGACGATTCTAGGGCTTGGAAGTGAAGGCCTTGTTGGTAGGCTGAGGAGAGGCAGAACACCTAGCAGAAGCGACACAGGGGCTGTTTCCCTGTGCAGCCCCAAAGCAGCTTTATTTCAGAAGGATTTGTTCGAGCATGTTCTCTGTATGTACAGTATTAAAACAAAGTTCATGGTGCTGCTCAAAGTAGAAAAACATTAATTAGAATAATAACATATGACATAAAAACTTCCTGGTGCACCTGCATGGTAGGTACCAGCAAGCAGGACAGGCTGGCATTCTCCTAGAGATTTACACCTGAGTCACCATGGTTTGTGGCAGAAAGCAGTGTCCCTGCTGGTGTCTGTCCTCTTGCAGAAGAGAAGGCTCTCTGTGGGCAGCTAGCACAGGGCACATGTGTTAGTATTCTTTCATGAAGTCTTTGGGCACAGCCCTCACGTGGTCTTGCAAGTAACACTAGAGGCTTCCTCAGGTAAAGTGGCTGTTCAAAGGTTTTAAAAAATCTGATAAAGTAGAAATTACTCACAGTCTATACTCACAGCAGACTGTCTGAGAGCAGCTGTGTGCCCAGTCCTTTGGGTGTTATAGTTCATTCACTTACTTTAGCGTGTAGTTCTTTGATCACGTCAAGACTTTTGTGCCCTGCTTTTGGGTAGCCACTGCTGTCTGTTCTGGGAATCTTCATTTTTTCCTCTGGGCTCTTCACCTTTTAACTTCTGTACATGCTTTTTATGTGTGAGTACTGTGAACCTTTTCATATGCTACATGAAATTGTCAAACCTGCCACTTGCTCTTTTAATAACCGAGGTCCTTTCATTGTAAAGTTGCCTCCTAACTTGTATATTTAGTTTGTTAATCTTTTTATTTGTAGTTTCTGAGACCCATGTTTCATTTTGGAAGGCCTTTTCCTATTAAAATACAGTAGAATACCGTTTCCCTCTCGTGCTCCAGCCTTTCCTTCACACAGAAACAGCCAGGCTACCTTCATTTAGACTTGGTATCATTCACACCTTGCTTTTGCGGTTAAGATCCAGCCTTTTCTAGAAATAGGTGCAGTGTCATGTGAATGCCGCATTATCCATCTCAGTGCTCATGTGTGCACAGGTTTGCTTTTGAACCATGATTCCTGCCTCATGGGTCTCTTTCCCTTAGGTTCTCACAGAAGGCTCCTGTCTTCATGCCTGTAACTCTGCTGTGAATTTCTTAACTCTCACTGCAAATCTGTTCTTTCTATCTATCTATCTATCTATCTATCTATCTATCTATCTATCTATCTATCATCCATCTATCTGTCTATTTGAGACAAAGTTTATTCCTGGCTGTCTAGACCACCTTGATTTGAACTCACAGAGATCCACCTGCCTTTGCCTCCAGAGTGCTAGGGTTAAAGGTACATGTGACCTTGCCTTTATTTTTTGAAAACATATTTTTAAAGCCTTATTTTTATTATTTTAGATTGTATAGGCATTTGTCTGCATGTGGATTATGTGCATGTGACTGCTGGTATCCACTGGGGCCAGAGGCACCTATTTCTCTGGAGCTGGAGTTCGGATGGCTGTGAGCTATTGATGTGAGTGTTGGGAACTGAACTTGAGTCCTCTAGAAGAGCAACCGTCATCACCGGACCATCTCTCCAGCTTCATTTTTTTTATCTTATTAATTATGTGGTGTATTGTGCACATGTCTTGCATGTGTGTGCACATGTGCATAGAGGCCAGAGGTCAATGTCGTGTTTCTTCCTCAAAAATTTCCACTTATTTTTTTGAGAAAGGGTTCCGTACTGAATTTGGAGTGATGAATTTGTCTGGATTAGCTGGCCAGCAAGGCTCAGGCTCAGGCTCAGGGATCCTTATGGCTACTGCTCCTGCCTGGCCTGCTGGGATACCAACATGTGCTGCTATATAGGCACATGGGTATTTGGGATTGGAATTCAGGCCCTGAGGCTTGTGTGGCAGTCACTCCCTAGGGAGAGGGCCATCTCCTTAGGGCCCCCCTCCCCCGCCCCTCATTATTCTTTTATTTGTTTATTTAAAGTTGTTTTGAAAAATTTATTCTTTTCTCAAGTATTACATTTCAAACGTAGCTTCCCCTCTCCCCTCCCTTCCCACGTTATTCTTATTAAGAATTTTATTGGCTCTCTTAGGGCCTTGCTCTCCAGATGAACTTGTGAAAGTTTGGGATACATCCAGCAGAGCCTGTTGCAATTTTACTTCTCTTTGTATTTTAACCTGGTTTGACTTGTCTTGTTTTTATTTAGCCCCCTTCCCCCCACTCTGATCTTTGCTTTTCTTTCTTGCTGCCCTCCCCTGAAGGCTAAGCTTCCTCAGTCTCTGTGTCCACTTTTGGCCCTCCAGGCTTTTGTCTACAGGCCAGGCTTGCAGGAGCTGCTCCTGGGATTAGATCACCCACTTCTTGACTCAGTTTTTCTGTTGTCATGTTCTCTAAGGAACCAGCCTGACCTTTGGAAGCAACATTCCACACTTAGCTTCCCTAGTTCCCCTGACCCTTTCTCTTGAGGGGTTGGTTTAGTTATGGCTTTGCTTTAGTTATTTTTATGTGGGCTGGAGGTGAGCCCTCTTTGTGCTAGGCATAGAGGCCATATTTGTTGTTGCTCATGGACATGCTTTCTTTACCTCTGGCTGCCTGCCTACTCCAGAGGAACTGCACCTTAAACCTTGTTGAGCCTGACACCTGCCTGTCTCCATGCTCTTCCAAGGGAAACCTGCAAGTTAGTTTTCTCACATGACCTGTACATTTGTTTGTTTGTTTGTTTTGTCTTTGAGACAGGGTTTCTCAGTGTAGCCCTGGCTGTCTCGAAATTTGTATTTTAGAGCAGGTTGGACAGGAACTCAGAGATCTGTCTGCCTCTTTCTCCCAAGTGCTGGGATTAAAGGCATGTGGTACCATGCCTGGCTGGCCTGCTCAGGTTTTAGGTTCATGCCCTTCATAGTTTTCTCTTCTCAGTCACATAGGGAAAAGCTGTTGATTTTGGCAAGCTTGTGCACTGTCCATCCTGTTTAGTGTGGACCTACATTTCCTGCCTCATTCTTGTTTCTTTCTCTCTTCAGTAGGTTGTAGCTGCTCAGGTGGATGGTTTTAACAGTATTTAGTCTCAGTCTAACTGGGATACTGTCAAAGGGAGAGAGATGGTGGCTTCCTTAGGAGTGAGGACTTTTCTTGGAGTCCTGAGCAATTGTGCTATCTCTCAGTATCTAAGCTGGAACCCCAGTCCCATTGCACATTGACCATGGGGAAGGGGCTTAGCCATGCATCAGCACCTCATAGGAGCTGATGTGGGGTGTGCTGGGCCAGCGGCTCATCACATCTGAGCATTTCAGCATTAGCCTCAGAAGTTGTGGGCACTTTGCACAGGCAACATTCTTCTAGAGAAGGAAAGCGTGTTTGGCGTCTTTTCTCTAACAGTAGATTCAGCACACCCATCCCTGCACTCTCAAAGTGAATCTTGTGAACTATTCTTCAGATATACTACTGTGTTTGGATCTGTTAAGACTTTCTTTGGGATCTCTGTATTGATAAGTGGTATTTGACTGTGCTACAAAGTCTTTAAGAGTAGGAGTTAATACAGTGAAGACAGCTTGGAATTAAAGGCCAAGTTACTTAACCTCTCTCAGACCAGTTCTCATTCATGGACAGGGCTCACAGCCCTGATTAATCCAAGCTGCTTTGAGGAGCCAGTGAGATAATGTATGCAAAGCTCTTTTTAAACACTGAATCTCAAGACAAGACAAGAACTTTATCTCATGCTGTATATCGAAGATTCTGTATATTGAAGACTCTCTCTCTCTCTCTCTCTTTCTCTCTCTCTTTCTCTCTCTCTCTCTCTCTCTCTCTGTGTGTGTGTGTGTAACATGGAGATGGCGGCAGAGAACATTAAGCAGTGTGTTTTCTCAGTGCTTTCTTCATAAACCACAGCTAGAAAGCAGTGCTGTGTGGAGGGAGAGGCACAGCAAGGAGGCAGAGGTGCTGTTAGCAGACATTGTTGGCGTACAGATATTAGGTTCCCATTCTCCATGACATCCTTGGGGAGCTGGGGGAGATTTGATGTTTTCTGAGAGTTCTGTGACTGCAGGTTATGGCTGGTGCTGTTGTCCAATTACTCTCTACTTATTTTACTTAGACTTTAGTAATTGGAAAAAGATTAGATGTCAGGACTTTGCATTTTGTTGATTATATTACCAAAGTCTTCTCTGTAATCACTTCTCTTATTCCCGGTATTAATCATGAGCTCTGAGCTGCTAGAAGAGTCTAATAGTAGATTTCTAATGGAAGCAAAGGAAGCAGTTGCCTTTGTCTTGCTGGGACTGGAGTGTGTGGCCATCCCTACACACCCACATGTGCTTTGTAGCCCCCCATGGATATCAGAGACGAGCTAAACCAAGGTCCACTGTCCTATGCGACCATGTCATACTGTGACTTTCCTTACCCTCTAAGGCACTCACTGATATGGCTGCAGGCCCCTCTCTCTCTCTCCATCCTTCTCTGGTTCTCCTCATTAGTGGTATTTGTCAAGACATCCATGCCTGTGTTTGTCTACTTTGAAGCTCTCTTATCCTATCTGTATATTGTGTAGCACACTTTTGTCAGCTGTGTGAAGACAAGCTCACTTCCCCAGAGACAGGGGTGAGGAGACAACTCAGATGGGCATTAAGAAGCAGTGAGTGAGGGCTGGAGAGATGGCTCTGTGATTAAGAGCTCCTCTTCCAAAAGACCTGGTTCAATTCCCAGCACCCACATGGCAGCTCACAACTGTCTGTGACTAGTTCCAGGGGGAATCTGATAGCCTTATACACACATACAAGCAGGAAGAACATCAATGAACATAAAAATAAATCATTACGAAGCAGCAAGTAGGCCGGAGTGGGAGAGAGAAGGAAAGCCTGCTGAACTGTCCAAATGGAGACTTGGCATGTGGGCTCAATGAAAGACAGAATTAGTGGGAGGTGAGGAATCTGGTGCCCTGGATGCTACTGCCCAGAGAGAAAGGGTCTCACTTGTCTCAGGGTGGTACCAGAGATACCTGGTTGCCTTTGACAAATGAGTCCCATCTAAGATTTATGTACAAACAGGCAGTGCTCTGGTTTGCTCTAATAAAGTGGTGTGACTCATTATCTTTTGTGTATAGAGGACATTCACTTTCTGAGATGTTATCATTTAGGCTTACTGTGGTTCCATTTGTGAGGCTCCCTGTCCCCTGAGGACACTGATGGGGTATGGTAAGGTGCTGTAGAACCTTTTGTGACCCTGCTTTTCTTTGTTCTGTTTTTTTCTTCCAACAGAGGAATTACGGAAGCTGAGCTGGTCTGGCATCCCAAAGCCAGTTCGTCCAATGACATGGAAACTTCTCTCAGTAAGTCTGCACGTCAGTGCTCAGCCTAGCTACTTTATTCCTATGAGTCCAGTGGCCTGGCACCTGGCTGGAGGAGTGTGACTTGTTGGCCATGGCCACACACTTGTCTATCTTGGTTGCATAATGACATAGGCCTTTGCTGTGTCCAAGAAGGCATTGTCTAGTTTTAGCTTAATTTCAAGGTTGGTTTGGCAAGTCTGTAAGAAAGAGAAGATGAGCAACAGCTCGTGACAGCTGCGTTCATTCCCACTGACTTCCACCATTAAAGAATCGCTGTGTGCCAGCTTGTGACTCAGGAGCGTACAGCACAGAAGACCATACAGCCCAGAGGAATGGGTGTGCATCAGCAAAGAAGGATCCGCAGTGCTGTTGTTGAACAAGAAGAGGAGGAGGAAGAACAAGAGGAAAAGGGGGAAGAAGAGGAGGAAGTGGAGGAGGAAGAGGAAGAAGAGGGGAAAGAAGGACAGGAAAAGGAAGAGGACAAGGAAGTGGGGCAGGGGATGCTGGACATAGCTTGTTAGTGTGGTGGATAGTGGGGGCCAGTGCCCTGAGTCCCATCATTAAGCTGTCTCTCCAGAAGCCCTCAGGGAAAGTTCAGTGGTTGGTAGCTATCTGCATGCCCTCACTTACAGCTTAAGGTTGGGAGTGAGAATAGTTCATTGGCAGCTTGCTTCTCTTTTTCCTTTGTTTTATTTTTGGAGCTAAGTCACCGGGAACTCCAGGCACCTACTCTAAATTGAGTCTGACTTTCAGTGTTTAAAAGACTTTTGTGCTAATGAGTCGTAATAAATTTTCAGTTCAGTACCTCGTAATCCTAAATGCAGATGCAGCTCTGAACAGCAAATATTTATTGATTAAATATCTCTTGCAATTAAGGGTAGACCTGGTGTGATCACTTGCGCTCTGTTTTGTGGTTGTTTGTAGCCACATTTCCAAATGTCCTTTAGAAGAGGTTATGACTCTTGATTGGTTTGTAGGCAGCTATAATGTAAATGTCGGGAAGTCCATATGTCATAGTGTTGTGCTCATCAAGAACTGGCTGGTCTAGGTGGAAAGGTTTATGAGAGGTTCTTGCTCTTTCCGTCACTTCTGCGCCTGTGCATGTCATAGCTGCAGTCCCCTGAGCTTCTTAGCTGCACAGTGGTTGCCATGTCAGTAGGCAGAGAGCATCAGAGGAACAGCAGGGTTTGAGGTGGGGTGAGTGGTTGATAACCCCACTATGTTGGTGTGGACCCAGAAGTCTATGAGGAGTGCTGGTAGTATAGACCAAAGAAAAACTGTAGGGGCCTTTCCAGAAACACCAAAGGCTGTCGAGACCCAGCTGCTTCTAAGAAGAGGTCAGAGGCCCAGGCGTGCAGCAGGATAAGTCCAGCAGAGTTTGGCACAGTGTACTTGTGAGGTATTCAGGGCGTAAGTGTCAGCCAAGGGGATGGGCTGGGATGGTACAGTTCGTGGCCGGTTCCTAGGGTCAGTTTTGTGAAGAGGAGGCATTACACTGTGTCTCTGAGACCATTGCAGGTGTACAAGGCAGGCAGGAAGGCTAGGGCAATTCTAAGGCCTGAATTGTCAGGTGAGAAGGAAAATTCCAGGTTAGTGAGAAAATCTGCACTTTGCCATGGAGGTAGTACAGACAAGTGGGCATGCCAGGCAAGACTCCTTGGCACCATTGCAAGCTCATAGTGTACCTCTGAAGGATGTCAGTGTTACCTGCACAAGGGAGTTGGGCAGGTCACAAGGCTGAAGGGTGCAGTATCAGTGGGGCTGGTTAGTAGCACAGACTAGGCAAGTGCTTCCTCTTCAGGCCTCCTTGGGAAGGCAGGGTGGAGGGCCAGGGATCAGGAGGAGACCATGTGTATGGTTGATCCCAGATAACATGGCTCTCATCCTGAAGGACTTGAGCCAGGGATGTATAGCTATTTCTGGAAGGAGAATAACCTATAAAAACCATTGGTTAGTATAGTTATTTGCTGGAGACTAGTGGAACTCTGCATGTTTCAGGCATTATGTTTGGTGCTAGAAAAAGACAGGGTATGCCTGAGACTAAGTGCCAGCCCTCTTGGGTCCCGCACAACACAGAGAAAATGCCTACCCTTGTTACTACACAGTGCAGGCCAGGGCTTACTGCACAGAAAAGGAGCCATTTCCCCAGGACCCTGTTTCTGTGCCCTAGGCACGCTATGTGCCCCACTTGTCCTTTATTGGATGTTTGCTATGTACAAGACAAGGCATACTCAGATTTACTCAGAAGCTGAGTTATATCCTCCAGAGAAGGAGCAAGTGACTGTCACCAAGTTAGTTATGTGCAATGTCTAGCAGTAATGGGGTCCCCCCGGGGGGGCATTAGGGAAGCTAGAAGGGGTTTGAGTTGGGGCAGGGTCAGTTGGAATGGCTGAGAAGGAGTCAATGGCCAAGGCTACATGTATTTATTTACGGAGGGAGTCTAGCTGCTAGAGCAGGCAGAGCCTGGCTCCTGGGCACGGGCACGGGCATGGGCATGGGCTGTTGAGCACTTGGTACTTGGTTCTGTGATGTTTTTCCTTTGACGTCTGCTGCCTGGAGGCTCAGGACCTGCACAGGAGAGGAAGCCATTTAGCTGGGATGCTAGTCAGACATGGAGTGGTCAGGCAGGAGTTGGTCAGAATTGGTGGGGTTTTTCTCAGCTAGAACTAGCTGGACCCTGGAGTTTGCATGAGAATGACTTCCTTATTTGATGGCAGCTTGCAGATGTTGTCATCTTCAGCACATATCTTAGTTGGCGTTACTGTGGTTATGATGAAACATCATGCCCAAAAGCAAGCTGGGGAGGAAAGGTTTATTTGGCTTATATTTCTACACCTATAGTCTGTCACTGAAGGAAGTCAGGACAGAAACTCAAACAGGGTAAACCTGGAGGCAGGAGCTGACGCAGAGGCCATGGAGGGGTGCTGCTTACTAGCTTGTCTCCTGTGTCTTGTTCAGCCTGCTTTCTTATAGAACCCAGGACCACCAGCCCAGGGATGGCCCCACCCACAGTGACCCCCACCTGACCACTCCATGTCTGACTAGCTGTGGTCTTTTTTTATCTGGTTGTATTTAACTGTCACTTGGGAGGTTGGGCAATACTGATACATGGGCTCACTAGGGGACCCAGGTTGAACCCCAGTGTTCTAGGGTTCCAGGCAGTACGGAAGACAGGACCAGAATGCTTATGAACCAGATAGGAAGCTGGTCACTGAGAAATGCATGGCCCCACCACAGGCAGCTGCTCACTGGGCCTGACACACCCAGACTAGGGGGCTGGACTGGGTGGCTGCGGGTGAGTGGGGGCTAGATTATGAACTTAGTTCAAGGTCTGTCTCACTAGTGACTTTCCTCCAGTATGCCCACAGTTTGTCATCAGCATAGTTCTAATGTTTGTGGGCAAGTGTTACTTTTAATTAATGAGAGGAAATTCTTCTGTAGAGGAGAAATCTAGCTGTGTGGCTCTTATTCTGAAGAGCTCTGTAGCCAGGGCACCCCATTAAACACTAGCACTAATATTTAACTTTTAAATTACATGCAAGCAGCATAGGGCCTTTTTCAAAATTAGTCCCAAAGAGAATCATATTTTTGATTCTTTTTTTTTTAACTAACTGTTTCAGAAAGAGTGAACAAAAACTAATTAAAGATTTAACATGAGGATATTGGCTAAAAATGACAGTGAGGCTCTAGTATCAGCGGAGCGTCTTTCAGTGTGTTACAGTCGGTTTGCATATGAACGCAGTGGGAGGGAACACATTGATTTTTGTGTCACCAGGACAGTTTGGATTTAAGTATCTGCATGCATTGTTTTACATTTATGATTAGTGTTTTTATAGCATGCTAATACAGCAATTAAGTCTTCTGTAGTTCTGTCATTTAAAATTCATTGCATACTTGAATGTATTCCATTTGCATAATTTCTAGTCTTGCTTAATTATCAAGAGGCCTGCACTTGCACATGTGTTTTTTTCCTCTAGGAAGGGGATGGCAGGAAAATGGGTGGGCCTTTTATGATGCATACTTGCCTTTTAGAATTTGTGTTTCCTTAAGTTAACATTCTGGGAGCAGGAGACCTCCTGAGAGTGCTCATTCTGTTCCCTAAGGATGCTGGTAGCCGTGGCTATCTACGCCTTCCCGGCTGACCACTCTGGAGCTCCAACTCCTGGAATTGCAGACTGGGCCTGGGCTCTTTGCCCTGGCTGTTGAACGCAGTAGCCAGCCTTTCATCTGCCAGGCTCTGTTTTGGTCTTTGCTCAGCCTGGACCCATTTCCTGCACCCCTCCGAGCTCTATGTAGTTTCCCAGTCTCTCTACTGTCTCAACCAAACCAAGCCAGGAACCTGTGCTAACTTAAGTCTCTCCCTAAGACCTTAGTTCTGTGTCATCTCTCTTCAACTTGCTAACATCATCCATTCATCCAGCAAGCCTTTGCTGAGTATCTGTTATGGGGGACCATTGTTCTAAGCCCTTGGGTATATCTCTGAGATGAAAGGGAGAGCTTACATTGTGACTGGAAGAGATAAAGTACATTGGGTAGGAGAAGTTGGCAGAGGTGATTGATGGGTGCTGGTCACGATAGGAGCAAGATCAGAGTGCTGTTTACGTGCGTGGTCCTTACTATTTCAGGGCCATATTGAGTGCCATGTAGATCACACTGTCCCATTGATCCCCAGAAGGGGTCGGCATGGATGTTGACGAGGGATGACCAACGAGTTGCAGAAACAATGGGTCTGAGACCTGAGACAGCAGAGGGAGAGTGGAGACTGCAGGAGGTGTGGGATTGTGGAACGGTTGTCACTGGCTGCAGACATCTGAACAGGACTTATCAGACTTGATCCTAAGGTGCCAGTCCGGTCAGTGTCGTGGGCCTGCTTCAGGTCCCAGTGGAGGAAATAGTGAGTTCAAAGGGAGACCCTTAGGCAGGAGGTGTGGTGTTTGAGGCACGTTTAGCCAATTAGAAGGTAGAGAATCTGTCCCATCAGGGAGGAGCATGTATGCTCTGGCCAGGGAAGAGGAGAGGCCAGTCAGGGCCCAGGCAGCCTGGGATCATATCTTGAGTGTAACAAGAGGCTATTGAGAGTTTAAGGGGCTGCTATGGTCAAGTGGTCTCCACTTTACCATATGTTGTGGTAAAGTGTGGGTCTCCAAAGCCATAGTGCAGAGATAAGTCTCACCAGGATGGAGAATGGAGGGGGTGGGGCATATATCTCTTACATGGACAGCTCTCTGCAATCTGGCTTCACCCTAGAGCCACCTTGTTCCACACATTGCACAGAGGACACAGGTGTTGCTGTGTGTGTGACAAGGCCTCAGTCTGGGCTGTGCCTAGGCTCTCTGTGAGCCGGAGTCAGCTGGCATCCCTGACAGGTGTGCGATTGGAGGTTCAGGGCGGGGTGATGTTGTGGGGAGGCCTTGGCTTGAGTCTGACCTCACATATCTGTGGCTCTGATCATGCCACCATGGTTTGCCAAGTCTGTTTCCCCGTCTGAAAGTGGGAACCTTGACTACCTCTGAATGGCTAGGACTAAAGGAGCACCGAGGTGCCCTGTGCCTGGGGGTTGCACCTTCCTTGGAGGCCCCGTGGATGGGCAGTTACCCCACAAAGAACACAATGTATTTTAGGAAATTGTTATTCTTTAAGTTCATATGAACAGAAATCTGTACCCTACCCTTGTAATTTTGTGCCAACTCAGGGTCAGTCTCTGCTCTACAGAGAAGAGGGGAAGGGAAGGGAAGGGAAGGGAAGGGAAGGGAAGGGAAGGGAAGGGAAGGGAAGGGAAGGGAAGGGAAGGGAAGGGAAGGGAAGGATCTGAGGGATGTGCTTTTCTGTAGAGAACCCTGTGTCATGAGCCTTTCTTCCCCTTGAAAGCAGCTATACACTATTCAACAAGCAGGCACAGTAGTTGGCGTCTCCTATTGTCAAATGGCAGTTAATCACAGTACGGGTATGCCTGTGATTTTATTTTTTGGTTTTGGGTTTTTAGAGACAGGGACTCACTATATAGCTCTGGAACTCTCTGTGTAGACCACGTTGGCCTCAAACTCACAGAGATCCATCTGCCTCTGCCTTCCAAATGCTTAAAGCCATAGGCCACAATTCCTGGCTGTGATTTTCAAGTGCAGCGTATGAACCTGAATGTTGGGTAATGGGTGTTTTCCTAAAAGGATCAATTGTACATCAACAACTAGGGCCATCTCCAAGTGAGGCCCTGCTCTTCATCACAGGACATTACGGGGTACAGCAACCCTCCACAGGCCTCACCTGTAGACCTGGAAGGAGACAGTGCCTGACAGACCTGACTGGAAGGAGACTGCATCTGTGCTTACCCTTCAGCATTGCTCCTTGCTGTGTCACCCACAGCCTCCTGGGGAATGCAGATTCTTACTGCGTTCTAGCAAAGCAGCTAGAATGGAGGAGACTGTGGGAACTTTTGTTGGAGTAACTGTGTGCCAGCAAGGCTGTGCAACAGCTTGAGCCTCACCCTTGTGCTCAATCTGTCGCTGCACAGATTGCCTGTATTCACCTGGATTCATGGAGGCAGCAAAGAACAGCCCTGGGCTTGGGGTTACCCAGTGGTGTGTCCAGTCAGTGCTGGCTGGAGTGCGAAAGGGTGTCACCTCCTTGGAAAAGATCAGGCAGTTCCTTAAAACCGCTGTCTACATTCTGATGCGGCACCTCTGCCCCTTGCTGTTTGGCTCTGAGAAGTCAGAGATGCATCCCTCCAAAGCCTGCAAGAATACCCACTGAGCTTTGTTCATTCTTCAGGAGCTCACCAGAATGGCCTGACATGTGCCATGCACACTCAGACCCAAAGTGGTCTCAGAAGAGAGGGTGCACAAAATCCTGGGTTTTGAGTTTGTGTTTGGAGAGTCCAGACAGACCCAGTCAGCTTTAGTGAGAAACTAGCCCTTCCAGGGCCCAGGTGGGATGGTGGGAATGGGCTGCAGAGAACACCATCACTTTGGGCAATGGAACGTGCCTTCTGTCTTTCTGGAAACAGTAGTCACCTGCCTGAAGCTTTCCTTGAGGCCATAGGCCTGTGCTTAAAATTAAAAAAATGTAAAGTTATACCGTATATATCATATTATAAGATTAACTTAAGACACAGACAAGGAAACAAATAAGAAGCCACATAGAAAACTGTCCATTTGATGTATTTAAAAGTGCCAGGAGCCCCAGAGGCTTTGGAGAAGAGGTACATTTGCCCACATGACAGCTCTGTGCACATAAATGCAAAGTGTGTGTCTATGTGTGCATGGTTTGAGTGTGAGACCAGACATGTTCCCTATTTCTTTTTCTTGTGGATGTAAGTCCTGTGGAGAAGGGCTTTACTGTCTCCATGCTGTGTGCCAAGAAAGCATTGTGTCTGGGTGTCATGAGATGACTTTTGTTGGAAGTGAGTGACTAGGAACTGGCTAGTGACACTGGTAGGGCGTGCTGGTGCTGCATGCTGTCCTGATGTCCCACTGTCCTGCCTCTTTGTTCTGTCTGCCTGAGCCGTACTGGATCACAGTAACTACAATGCCTGCGTTTCTTTGTTCCTCCAGGGTTACCTTCCTGCCAATGTTGACCGAAGAGCAGCCACGCTGCAGAGGAAACAGAAGGAGTACTTCGCTTTCATAGAGCATTATTACAACTCTAGGAATGACGAAGTTCACCAGGACACGTACCGCCAGGTGTGTGGGGTCTCTCCCTTTTCCATGTATCACCCAGCACTGGGATTTGGAGGTGGTTTGCAGGGCGTGTGTTTCATCTGTCAGGAACCTGATAGGCTTACAGATTTATAGTTTCTAACAATAACCATTTGAAAGCAATTAATATCAATTGGCTACCCGTGGCAGATCTGACTTGTTTGTGTTCCTTCTCAGAGGTAGAGCATGAGGCTTCAGTCACATTACAAAATAGATGCTGAGATCTGTTAGTGATGACCAGCTCTGCCTTGGGTGATGGTTGGCATGTGATACCTTGGCCTGTGCCCAGCATTCTATAGCCTGCTTCTGTAGGGCAGTGCCTTGGCCTGGGCCTTGATCTAGTGCCTTCCTGCACTGGATTATTGAGTCTTTACTGTCTACTGAAGGTTATATCCAGGGCACATGGAGGTAGTTAGTGATAATATTTGCCTGGCTTGCCTTCCTCCCTGTAGGTTATTCCTGCTGATATTTGTGGCCTTTTCCCAATTTTTTCAGGCCTGTTATTGATGAAGCAGGCCAGGGGCAGGACATAGGGTATGATGCATACACTGTTCTGGCTGCATAAGAAACACATTGCCTGTGGATCTTTGCAGTATCTGGTATAGAGGCAGGTCAGGCTTGCTTCTCATCTTGTAGGAGGCCAGCACACAGTCCATCTGTTCATAGGACTGTCACCAAAGGGAACAATGCACTAGCATTGGCTCCCAGGATGCCTTGCTTGTGGACCTGTGCAACCCTGTTCCTCGCCTATACCAGGACTCCTACATGTGGCCCTCCTGAGTCTGTGTAGGTGTCCCTCAGCAAGGGTGTCCATGGGGTTTCTTTCCGAGTGCTCTGTGTATGAATTAATCTCATCTTGTTCCCTTGTGCTGAGGACTCAGACTCTGTCATCAGTAGCCCTTTGAAGGACACAGAGAGCAGGCTTTTTGTAGGTGGAGAGGCTGAACCTAAGTGGCTTTCTCTTGGCCACAGGCTGTAGTGTCAGAGTGAAATGGTGACCCTATTTACTAGGTGTTTGCTGCCTCTCTGCACATGGATGAGGATGGAACTAAACTGTAGAGTCCCCTTTGGGTTAAAATATGCTGTCTCCCTCAGTTTGTGCAGGCTGTTTCCCTGGAGCCCCAGAGTGATGCTAGTGTTACTGGTGTGGGGTGTGCTCCTGGGATGTGGAGCCAGCCTGTGGTGTGTTCAGCTGTGTTCAGAGCACCCCTGGTGGGTCACCTCTTAAACCCCACCCTCAGACGGTCTCCACTGCAGTGCTGGCAAACACTGTCAAAACTCTCATGTCAGATGGTGCTCAGACAGGAATCTGCTGACACCAGCAGAGACTTTCAAATGCTTCCTTTAGTGTGTCCTAGATTCCTCATGGACATTGAGAAATAGAAGAGAATGTGGCCTATGTTACAGACAGCGCTGTCACTGCTGAAATAGGGCACTGTCAGTGTCCTTGAATCATGCCTAGTGTCAGGCTGAAAATCAATGTGCACTGATTGCATTGGCTTATGTTACTGAGGAGCCAAGGGCCCACTCTATTCCTAACCATACTGTGAGCGTTGCTAGACGGTGAAGGGTCAGGCATGCCTGTCACCTGAGGACAGTCTAGCCTAGCCAGGGGGAGTGTGTTTCTGGGTGCTTCCTGTGGAAGAGCCTGGTGACAGTTCTTTCAGAGCAGGTTAAGGGCAAATCACATGTGTCGTCAAGGACTGTTCTCATTCTATAAGATAAATATACGTCTCTCCTGCATCTGCAGATCCATATTGACATCCCACGGATGAGCCCAGAAGCACTGATTCTTCAGCCCAAGGTGACGGAGGTAAGAGGAGCGCTGGCCAGGTGGGCAGTTTCTGTTGATGCCTGTCTCTGTGTGACCATTGCTCACTGCACTCGAGGGGCCTGATCCAGGAAGACCCCAAAGTTCATAATTGGTGGACATGTGAATCACTGATTGTTCTCAATTTTTTTAATGTATACCAGAAAAATTCAGCAAAAAGAATATATGCAATGTGTGTGTGAGTATTTATAGTAGAAACTTATTCCCTTGAATTTAGGAGTTAGAACCTCTCCAGTGCTGACCTGCTGCCTCTATTGAGTTTGAAACTGGTAGCATAGAAACTATTTCTCCATGCCCATGGTTCTGCTATGGCAGCTCCATTTCTGTCCCCCATCCCCACAAAAAAGAGGTGGACTATTCATCTCCAAATTATATTTTGCTGTACTTTGTGACTTCAACACTAAGGAAGCAGTGTGGTGCTATTGTTGTGTCTTGAGCTGTGTGTTCCTTTCTTTGTGCAATTCAGTCTCTGCAGCCTGTGCTTTCTTTTACTTGTATGGCAGTCGGGGTAAATGTTTGGGTACTTCCTAGTGCTCTGCAGTTGGGACAGTGTCACTAGAATCGTCACATCCATTATGCAGGTATACCCCTGTGAGAATTTCCCCAAGGCTTTCTGGATAACATCAGCATGTTTTCTGGTGGGTTCTGCAGACAGGGCTCACCTGAAGTGCTGGAAACCTGGATTTTCAATCCTTGGCACTTTTTGGAACATGGCCAGGTTCCTGAGCTTCTATGTCTGGTGGATATTCCCATCATGCTCCTGGTTTCACGTTCCTTGGCTACTAGTGGGTAAAGAGCCTCTCTGTATATAGAGATGAGCATTTTCTTTGTCCCCGTTCTGTTAAATGCTTGTTACTGGCTTTCTTGTTACCTTCTTTCTTGTTTTTACCATTAAAGAAAAATAAGTTTGTGATGTTTATACATCTGGGGTTCTAATTCTTTGCCGGGTATTTGATGGGACAGGCTTAGCTCTGCTGAGTTGAATGTGATGCCCTTGTAGGTTATCATGGGACACTTCCTTTAAGAACTCTTTTCCCACAACATCTGTCTCATAAATGTTCTCCCATCTCCTCATCTGGAAGTTTTCTTTCTGCATTCTGTGTTTAATATGTAGCTGATAGCAGCACCTATGGACAGTCAGTCACAGTGGGAGCTGTGCAGGGACTTGGGCTTATAAGCTCAGTGTTGGATCTGTCTACGCACACCACCTTCCTAGGCATCCATAGGGACGTCAGTGCCACCTCCCTCCTCTTCCTAGTTGCCTGGATTCTCTTAGTCTTAATAATTCAAGTCATTTTCTGAATCATGTAGCCGGGGTTTTTAAAGTCTGTTTGATTTGTGAATGGGATTGCTTGGAGTCTTTAGATCTGCTCAGCAGGCCCTCGTCCACTGAGCTCCGTCTCCCGTCCTATTTTTACGTGTTATTTTGAGATCAGGTCTTTCAGAGTTGCCCAGGGTAGCCTTGAACTTACTGTAGCTTGCACATACCCTGAGGTTCTTGCCTCATCCCACCAGGTAGCTGAGACCACTGACCTGGGCCACTAGACGGAGGCAAACCTTTATGAAAGGCCTTATGTATGTTTTATTAGATTTATTCTTAACCTTATATTTTTGTCACTAAAGTAAGTGGTATCTCTTTAAAGTAGACTTACTATCTGAAATACTTTGTTTTTCATCTTTATTTTCCCCCAGTAAATGCATTTTGAAACGTGGACATCTCTTGCCTGCGCAGTAAAGCTGCTAAAAATCCTGACATTGCTGAAGTAAAAGTGCTCATAGATTGTGGAGCACAAAAGGGGAGAATGAGTTTCCATAGGAGCGCCCGCTCTGAGGCACTTGTCTTTGATTGCCCTTCTCAGTGGTGTGCTTACAGTGGCCGGAAACAAGGGTAATGCATTATGACCTCTTCTTTACTTAAGTTTTTCTTTTAACATGGAAAATAGACCTTGGTGTGTGTGTGTGTGTGTGTGTGTGTGTGTGTACGCTGCTCATAGAGCTGGCCTTGTGGCCTTTGGCCACAGTTATGGTCCAAAGTCACTACCATTGCCTTGTGATCAGGCCTTAGCCCTTTTACTTAGGACTATCTTCCTGGCAGTGGGTTTTGCTCAGCCCTGGGACTCCTCCAGAGGTAAGAGGTGTGTATATTTAGCAGTTGGCAGGGTGGAACAGGGGCTGGGCAGTCTTTAGGACAGGAAGACCTCTGTGGGGAAGACTATCCAGGCTGGCCAAGTGTGACCATGGATCACTTGAGCATGAATGTGTATTTAGGGATATGAAATGAGGAGCAGGTCCTTGAGGAAAAGCATGGGATGGTGTTGGCCAGTATGCAGGAGCCAATTAGATTTCTGGCAGCTTAGAAGTTGGGATGTGTCTATCCACAAATCTATTGCCATGGTAACTTCATGAGATAGAAGTTGACGACTGTCCGGAGCTAGTTGTTTGTCTGACAGTTGGTTGCCACTGTGTGCTTGGCTTTAACCTCAGAGTGCAAGCAGCTGCCTGGTTCTCTTGTTCACATTTGCTTTCCACTAGAGGGAGTTATAATAAGACACAGGTAGGAAAGAGCAGGCATATCGCTCTGACGTCCTGGAAGTTGGCAGTGTGGTACTACTTGTATCCTGGTCACTTAGCTTGGTGACCTGGAGTTACTCCACTGGATGGAAGCTGGGAAGGTGAGCCTGGGTCCTGAGTGTAGAAGCTCATGTGACAGCTTGGGGAGGCTCTGTGGTGTTTCCTGAAATCAGCCTTTTTTTTCCCCTCCAGTATTGTTATGTGAAAGAAAAATCACTTTCACTTTTTAGTCCCCACCCGTTTTGTTGATGAACTCCATCTTAACATAACCTGTGACATTTAGCTGTTTGCGGCTAGTCTTGTGTGTTTGGTGAAGATGCTGCCAAGTTCAACATCTGCCCAGTGGCCTTTCCTTCGTACCTGTCTTGTTGTCTGCCTTCTGCTTTTTTAGAGCAGTCTCAGGTTCAGAAGTAAGGTTGCTGCCAGGGTGTGATGTCTTGTTACATATGAACAGACATAGGGTAGTGAACCACACAGGTTTTGAAACTGAATTTTTGACCGGAAACTGCGAGTGGCTATAGGAGCCACCTGTGACTGGAAAAGAAGGGATGTTCTTGCAATGAAGGTACCTATGGAGCATCAGCCTCTTCTGTCAGGCTTTTAGGTTTCACAAGTAGAGGTGGCAGCCTCCCCAGAGCCAGATCTGGTCCCCGTGTGCCTAGGTATGGTTGGGGTGGGGGTAGGGATGGTGTCATGTGCTGGTCCCTGCTTCCATAGTGCTGTTCTCCTGCCCTGTTGACAGGCCTCCTAAACTGCTGGTACACCTGTGCTTACCAGGTGGCTGAAGGTGCTTTGGGGACCTGGCAGCAGTCCCCCCTTTTGCTGTGACTGTGCTACAGTCTCCCCACCCGAAGTTCTGTAAGGCAAGAACCTCATTGGATGATTCCTAACCTCACCAGGGTCTTCAGGCCCCTGCCAGGGAGACGCTGGTTCCTCTTTTCATTGCACCCTGATGTTTCTCATTGGGTTTTCTTCCCCCATGTGGGCATGCTGCATTTAGAGCAATGAACTGGGCATCTCTACAGCCTCTCAATACTGGGGCCAGTGTCTCCCACATCTGTTTTACCCTTGTCACTTTACTTGATGTCTTAGTTATAGTTCTATTGCTGTGAGGAGACACCATGACCAAGGTAGTTTATTGAAGAACATTTAATCAGGTTGCCTTACAGTTTCAGAGGGTGAATCCATGATCATTATGACAAGGATCATGACAGCTGGCAGGCAGGCATGGCGCTGGAGCAGGAGCAGAAAGCTCACGTCTGATCTGAAAGTTATAAGCAGAGAGAGGGGGTGAGACTGGGCCTGGTGTGGGCCTGTGTGAGACTACCCCTAGTGACACACCTCCTTCAGCAAAGCCCCACATCCTCATCCTTCCCAAATGGCCCACCAACTGGGAACCAAGCATTCAAATGTATGAGCCTGTGGGACCATTCTCTTTCAGACCACCACACTTGGTGTCATGCTCCCCACTTCTAATTTACAAGTGGGGCCACAGTTTAAGAGTCCAGAAAAATCTTACTTGCTACCGAATCAGTTCTTCACACTTTGCTGGTGTCTGTTGGTGTCATTCATTTCTTTTCTCTGTTTTTGTGGCAAAACCAGAGGCAAAAATCAGAAGGCTGCCCTTAACATGTATGTCATGTCAAAGAAGTCTAAGAGTTTTAATCTCAGGACCTCACTATCAGGCACAAGGTAGAGAATGGTGCTGGTGTCCTTGAAGTCTCTTCTTGTACCACAAGCTCTTCTGTATGATGTAAGTAACTTTTACCTCTGTGATAATGGTGGCTCTCTAGTTCTTTGTCATGTCTTTGCCAGTGGCACAAGTATGGACTGTCCTTCTTGATGGTGGGCATTGATGGCCAATGCCAGCTGCGTGCTCATGTGTAGTGCCCCTTGGGCAGTGCAGCCTTGAGTGTGTCTGCCCGTCATGATGATGGACATTGACAGATGGTGCCAGCAGTGTGCTTGCTAGGTAGGAAGTTTCACTAGGGTGTTTTTGTTCATATATAAAGTGCATCAGTTGGATTTACCCCATCATTATCTACTTACCTGTTCACTAATAATCCCAGTTTTACTTTCTTTTAAAAAACTAATAATATGATATGATATAATATATTTCACTAAAACATTTTACACATGTAGGTGATATACTTTGCTTGTGTTTCCTGCCATTAATTATCCTTCTTATTTTTTCCTTTTTCTGTTCTTCTACTTGTTCCATTCCCCTAACCAATACTCTCTTCCAGTCTTCTTTCTCTCTCTGTCTCTCTCCATCTCTGTTTCTCTCTCTCTTTGTTTCTCTCTCTCTGTTTCTCTCTGTCTCTCTCTCTCTCTGTCTCTCTCTCTCTCTCTCTCTCACACACACACACACACACACACACACACACACACACACACGACGTGATCTAGCTTATTTCACTTAACATGATGCACTCCTGTTCCACCCATTTTATCCTTTGTAGCTGAGTAAAACTTCATTGTCTACATATACCACATTTTCGTTACTCATTCATCTGTTAATGGATATCTGGGGTGATTCTGTTACTTGGCTGTTGTGCATAGCGTTGTAAATGTGCTTAATTCTCTCCAGCTAACTAGCCAGAAGTGGTGTCACAGGATCATATGACAGTTCTATTTTGGGTACTTTGAGGACTTTAGACTGATTTTCACAGCGGCCACCCCAGTTTATATCACCAGCTGAGGGATGAAGTGCTCCTTTCTCACCTGCGTTAGTTGTTGTTTTAAAGGTAGCCATTTTGACTCAGGTGAGATAGACTTTAAATGAAGTTTGGATTTGTTATTACCCTCATGGTTAAGGATGCTTAACTTTTGTTGACGTATTTATTGGCCCTATCTCTTTCCTTTTTAGGGACCTGTGTGTTCAGTTCATTTGCCCGTTTATTGACGGGATGAGTTTTTGGTGTTCAGCTCTTTGTGGTTTTTTAGATTTTAGATTCCCACCCAGTCAGATGGCAAAGACCTCCTGCTGTCTGTCCTGCAGGCCGTCTCTGCACTCTGCTGAGTTGTTTCCTTTGATGCATTATACAGTCCCATTTATCAGTTTTTGCTGAGGTATCCTGACCCCTGAAAGCCCTAGTCTTATGTTTTTCTCTAGAAGTTCAAAATTTGATGTCTTATGTCTATGATCTATTTTGAATTGTTTTTTTTTAATTGGGTGAGAGATAGGATCTAAGTCATTCTTCTCCAGTGGTTTAGGAAAAGGCTGTTTTTCCTTCTCTGTATGCTTTGGCACCTTTATGGAAAGTCAGGTGGGAGCCGGGCAGTGGTGGCGCACGCCTTTAATCCCAGCACTTGGGAGGCAGAGGCAGGCGGATTTCTGAGTTCGAGGCCAGCCTGGTCTACAGAGTGAGTTCCAGGACAGCCAGGACTACACAGAGAAACCCTGTCTTGGAGGAAAAAAAAAAAAAAAAAAAAGAAAGAAAGTCAGGTGGGTACAGCTGTGTGGGCTTGTTTCTGAGTCTTCTGTTCCCATGGTCTGTGTCTGCTGTTGTAGTTAGTTAGTCAGTACCTTGCTGGTTTTGTTACTGTGTCTTCATAGTGTAGTTTGAGGTCAGATATTGTGAGACCTCCATCATTGTTCCTTTTCTCCTGGCTTGCTCCTTCTGCACCTCCACTTCTAGAGTGGTTCCCACTTCTGGAGTAGAGAGCCAGTTGTGGCCCTGGCCCCCAGCAGCCATACCTGTCTGCTGTCTCTCAGGATTTCCAGGGTACCCAGGCTCCTTAGGCTGATCTTGGCTTCCGTGGTTTGTCTATCTATATTTTGTTCTGAGTTGGCCTTGATTATTGTAGTCTTGAGTCCTGTGGGCCAGGTCTAGGCTGCCTGTTCCTGGTTATGTTTCTTGGCCTTTCCTTGTGTGTTAAAGTCAGCTTGTTAGGTGTCTTGAACTCTCTCAATTTTTGAGTTGTATTTGTTGTTCAGTTTGGAGGTAATTAATGTTTTGTTCTTGTGTTTACTTAGTTTTTCTCTTTATTTTTTAACGATTTATTTTTATTTTGTGTGCATGAGTGTTTGCCTGTACCACATGCATGCAGTAGTCTGCCAAGGCTAGAAGAGGATGTCAGGTCCCTTGGAATTAGAGTTATAAATAATTGCGAGCTCCCCACCTCCCTTTCTCCCTTCCTCCCTTCCTCCCTTCCTCCCTTCCTCCCTCCCTCCCTCCCTCCCTCCCTCCCTCCCTCCTTGCCTCCCTCCCTCAGTGCTGTAATTCTAGTCATTCTCCACGTAGCTTGACTTCTTTTTGGTGGGTGCTGGGATTCTGAATGCAGGGCCTCATGTCTGCATAGCAGACACTTAACCTACTGAGCCCCGGCCAGGCCTCTTGGTTTCTTCAGACCTGAGGGAACATGTGGTAGCAATTATTTTCATTACAGAGTTTCAGAAATGAGCCTTTGGGAAGAGTTCAAAGTTTGTGCTACTTTTAATGCAGCCCCCTCCTACAGACATGGAAAACAAGATTGGCGAACAGAACTCCAAGGGCTAGTAATATCTGTGAGTGTTCATAGTTGAAGCCTCTCAGACCAGTCTGTTTCCAATAGGCACATCCATGGTCCAAGGCCTCTGTACATTATGCCCTTTGGTGGATCATGTGTGCTTCCCCACAGCACTTCAGCTTGAGTTAACATTCTGCGCCCAATGCGATTTTCTCCTCACATCTGCTTTTTGCTAATCTGAGCCTGCCGCCACCGACAGTCCTATTCAACTGAACATGCTGTTTCTGCCCTTCTGCTCAAATTGCTAGAAAAATCCAAGGTTTTTTCATGGAGTTGTGGGCTGTGGCCCCATGAAGAATGACCCCTATTCCCCAGAATGTTTTCAGATGATATGACAAAGATGTTTCAATAGATATTAAGTGACTAGGGGGTCAGAACTGGTTTTGCAGTTCCAGTCACTGCTCATAGACTGGAGTCAGTCTTAGCTTATTCTCTGGAAGCCTATGTCTGTGTGGTTCTAGAAACAAAGCCTTAATTAAGGTAGAAATTTCAGATCATTGAGAGAGGTCCAGTGGAATTAAGTTGTGAACAGCTGAGCTGACCGTGAGCTTTCTTTTGTTGGAAACTGAAATATTTCTGGATTTTTCTGCATTTTCAGGTACTGTATAATGTGCTGGGTCACCAGCAGCTGGCAGAGGCCTGCTTTGAGGCTCCTTCAGGGGATCACTGTTGTGTCTCTGCAAAGGAACAGGAAAGCATTGGCCTCTCATTCACAAATTGGGCTTCTCTGTCCTCAGCATACACTCTGTGCTACTGGTTTGCCTTGTTCCTCTCAGGAAGGTGCTGGTACTATTGGGTGGTCTTGAGTCTACCTTGAGTCTCACTGATAGAGGCTTGTGCTTAGAACCAAAGTCTTAAGAGCCCCAGCTAGCCCAAGTCTTTTCAGCCTTCTCAGGCCTTTCATGGTGTGTGCAAGGCCAAGGCACAGCATATGTCTTGTTTGCCTTGTGTGGGTGTGAGCAGATGGAGCTCTGCTTCTGGGTAGCTGTGACAGCCTCCTGTATACTAAGGGCCTCTGATGAGGTTCAGATTTTGAAGTGCGTGCGTGTGTGCGTGCGTGCGTCTGTGCGTCTGTGTTACTGTGGATTTGTGTATGTGAATGGGTCCCAGGTCAGCACAGAGTGTCTTTCCTTGATTGCCTCCACTTTTATGTTTTGGAGCCAGCATGTCTCACTAACCTTGATGCTCTCAGATTCACCTAGGCAGGCTGGACAGTGAGCTGCAGGGATTTACCTGTCTTTGCCCTGCTCGCCAGGGTTATATGATTATATGATAGGGATTATAGCTGCCCCTGGCTTTTCACGTGTGTTCTTGGGATCCTAACTGAAACCCTTGTGCTTGCAGGGTGGCACTTTGCAATTGAGCCATGTTCCCAGCTTCTGAACTTGTTTTTATTTTATTTCAATTTTTTAGTAGTGCTAGTGATTGTTTGCAGGGTCCTCACGCATGCTAGGCAAGTGCTCTGTTAGTAAGCTGTACCCCAGCCTCTGAACTTTGTTTAAATATTCATTTCTCTCTAGGAAACTGTTGACTGATGAAAAATGTATATGAATCTATATGCATGAGCGTGTCACTCACTCAGCAAATATTGAGCTGGTGCCTGCTGTGCTACAGGTGGTGGTGGCTTGTTATTCACTTGAGCAACGGGGTGATGCTGTACTGCTGTGGGGGTGGGATCTGAGTTTGCCCATGGTAGGCACCATACCTTAGATCAGAGGCTTTGCTTGTCAGGGCTCTAGGCCTCTCTTTTGTAAATCCTGGGGTTCGTGCACTTTAAGGATTCTAGACTACCAAGCCCATACTTACTTAGCCCAAGTCATACTTAGGGTGGTAGGTGATGTAGGAAGGGGCTGACTTCCCAGAGTGTGCACCCATTGGCTTCTTCAGCTTTGGTGTACCTAGAGGTTCTGGAACACCTTTACTCATGTGACCATGCGTTCACTGCTTTACTCTACTGCTTGCCTATGCGAATCTGGGCAGAGCAGTAAGGCCTGGTTTTGTCAGGCTTTGGAGCCCAGTTCCAAGCAGGAGGCACCAGTGAATGACAGTGGGAAGGAGGGAGACCAGAGAGTCACAAGGTCGGATGTGACTGGCTCTTCCATAAAGAAGGTGGGCAGAGAGCAGACAGCACAGAAGGAAGTGCTTGGAACTGGTCTCAAATACCAGCAGTTAAGCCAGAGGCAAGAAGAGGCTCTCAGCGCTGTGGGAGCTGAGATGGTAACCTGCTGAGTTCTGAGGAGGGTACAGAATGTGGGTGCTGGTTAGAAGGGGCCTCTAGGGCAGGGCCAGAGTTTGGGGAGACGTGGGCGAAAAACTCATGGATGAAAGGAAGATCTTTAAGCCATCAGTGTGTGTGTGTGTGTGTGTATATACACACACACACACAAGGTGTGTAGGGTGGTGTCCAGCTGCTGTACCTTGATAAGATTAATCTCAAAATCAAAGATGGAGAAGAGCTAGCTGGCTGAAAGATGGTGAAGAGGAAGGATCAGCCAAGTGTGAGTGTCCTGAGGAAGAAGGAAGCTAGGGTACTCAACACAGTCATGACTCAGGATGCCTACCTGTGTCTGCCTAATGAAGATAACATTCTAGGGTGTTAAGAAATCCATTTCCCTTGTGGGGCCATGGATGCAGGCACATGTGCCGCATCCCTCTTGCCTTCCCATCTTCCTTTCCTTCTCCCTCTTCCCTGCTTGCCCATCTGTCATTAAGGAAAGAGCCATTGTCTGCCAAGCTGTGGTCTGCTCTGTGTCCCTGTGACCTACTTGTCTCCAGGGAGACTAGCAGAGACGCTGGTGCTGCTACTGGGAGAGAACTGGACCCGGGGTTTGGTAGAAGACTGTGGTGCTTGTGAGTCAATAAAACTAAGATTGGGGGACTTCTGCAAAGGAACTAGAATTGATATCTGTCTGTGTTTTGTGCCCTGGTGTTGGAGACAGTGAGAAATATTGATGGCATATATTTTAATTAAAAACGTGAGTGCATTTTAAATTTTTACCATGTTATTTCTTGCTTTACTGCCAATTCCATTTTCTTTCAGATTTTCGAAAGGATCTTGTTTATATGGGCTATCCGACACCCTGCCAGTGGATACGTTCAGGGAATAAATGACCTGGTCACTCCGTTCTTCGTGGTCTTCATTTGCGAGTACACAGGTAGGCGCATAGCACTACACTGTGCCTCCTGGATATGCAGTGTGAACATCCGTGGATTTGCTGTGCTCACTGCCTGCTTACACCAATGCTGAAAATTGCCTTTCAACATCGCAGTCCTAAGGAATGGCAGGGTGCTAGTCAGGGTTCTCTAGAGATGCATTCTGTCTGTCTGTCTGTCTATCTATCTATCTATCTATCTATCTATCTATCTATCTATCTATCAGTCAGGCAAGGGCATTTATTAGAATTGTTTACAGGCGGTGGTCTAGCTAGCCCAACAATGGCTATCTACCAGTCCAAGAATCCATTAGATGTTGAGTCCACGAGACCAGATGTCTCAGCTGGTTTTCAGTATATGCTGGAATTCTGAAGAAGTAGGGCAGTGAAGGATGGACTTGCTAGTAAGAATTAGAGCAAGCAGGCAAAAAGAGCAGGCTTCCTTCTTCCATGTCCTTCATATAGGCTGCCAGCAGAAGGTGTGACCCAGATTAAAGGTGGACCTTCCTACCTCAAAGATCTGGATTAGAAGTGGAGCTTCCCCAACAGGGTCAATTAACCTGGACCCTTGGGGTCTCAGAGACTGAGCCACCAACCAAAGAGCATAAATGGGGTGGACCTAGGCTTCCCCACACACGTGTAGCAGATGTGCAGCTTAGTCTTCATGTGGATCCTGAGCAACTAGAGCGGGGGCTATCCAAAAGCTGTTGCCTGTCCATGGGATATGTGCTAGCTGGGCTGCCTTGTCTGGCCTCAGTGGGAGAGGATGTGCCTAACCCTGCAGAGTCTTGATATGCCAGGGTAGGGGGTATGTTGGGGGGGGGCTCCTCCCTCTCAGAGGAGAAGGGAAGGTAGGGAAAGCATTGTGGGAGGAGGTGATCAGGAGGAGGGGCAGTGAGCAGGATGTAAAGTGAATAAATTAAAAAAAAAAAAAAAGAAGTGGATCTTCTCACTTGAAATGGTTTAATTAAGAAAAAATTCTTCACAGGTGTGTCCAGCTATTTGGGTTTTAGTTAATTCCAGATGTAGTCAAGTTTGACAACCAACAATAGCCATCACTAATCCTGGAGAGTGGCAGTCTTATCCTGGAGTCCAGCTTTAAAACCTACCTTTAAATCCATACTCACTCACTGCAGATATACCCACAGCTGACAGTATCCCGTTTTAAAATAATATATGGGAGAAATGAGTCTATTTGGGTTTGGTTTCTTCTAGTGGTCTCAGCGCACTGGCTTTCAGGGCTGGGTTGATGTACTAGTACTTGTAGAGTATTACTAGTTCAGTGTTTTTTGTATATCTGTGAACTAGGCGAGCTCCTGTTGGTTTTCAGCATCTCCTGATCCTGACACCAGTAGTGCTGCTTCATGAGAAGGTGGATCACATGCAGACCGGTTAGCTGTGTGAGAGGTAGACTGTGCTGTGACTCAGAGTTCTGCATGTTTACATTTTTTTGAGCTTTAGTGTGTGTGTGTGTGTGTGTGTGTGTGTGTGTGTGTGTGTGTAGGTAGGTTGGTAGATAGCATAGGTACATGCCTCAACATGCCTGTGGAGGTCAAGAGGGCAATCTCTGAAAGTCATTTCTCTCCTTCTGGTATATAGATATTGGGGATTGAACTTGGTTTGTCAGGCTTGGCAACAAGCCTCTTTACCCACTGAGTCCTCTTGCCCACTCATGTGACCTTTTCTTTCATGTATGTTAGAGTAGCAAACCGTAACATGATATCACCTGCTTTGAGCAGTTTAAAGTTTACTACATGTCTGACTAGTAATGTGTGCACTTTCTGATTCATGTGTGAAAACGTTAAGCACATAGGATGGGTCACTCTTCAGTTTGAACGTTGATTTAAAATTGACACTGTCTGTTCTCATGAGACCACCTCTTATATGGCGCTGCCTTGTTTTTGTGTGGCTATAGATTGGACATGTGTGTATTACTGTATTACTGCCCTCAGTAATACAGCTGCAGATCCTTCCTTTTGTGGTCATCTGGAGAGATGGGATCAGTCAAGGACAGGTCACATTGAGGATGGCAGTACATCCAGTCAGTGAGCTGCTTCTATCACAGGTCATTCCTAAGCAATGGAGGAGAGCCACTGTTCACCCCTAGCATCTCTGTCCTCTCAGGACCATCTGAGAGGTAACAAGGGTCCTGGAACTATAGGACCTCTGTCTGTGGCCCTCAGTCAATGGCGAAGTTCAGCCGCATGCTTAGAGGATTGATGGTTCAGGCTAAATGGGCCATTTGATTAATGTGGTAAATAAGTTTGTTTTAACTGCTTTACCACCGTCTTGTGTTGTAAGACCCAAGTGATTCTTAATGCATTTCCTGGTCATTAGCAGACAGGGTGAGTGGCCATGACTGTGATGTTAATTGTCTAGGAGAAACAATGATCAGAGGAGGTAGGAACTGTGCTCTGCAAGTCAATCTGGACCTGGGCACAGAGCTGCTCTTGCAAGACCTCCCTCCCCCATTTGCACACACACCCCTCCCCCCACATGAACATACACATGTAAAGATAAGATGAATATGCATGCATACTAAATAAAAGTTAATTTTTTTTTAAGCTACAGGACTCAGAGAAATAGCCTCATGTGGAGGAGAAACTCTGGGCCCAGGAAGGATGGATTGGTGACCATAATAGTGTATTGGAGAGCTTTAGAGAGATGGACTGTTCTTACAGAGAGCGCCCTGAGCTGTTGGTGGAGGCTATGGATGACCCAGGCTTGCAAACCTGCCACAGTTGATTCTCCTGCAGGCTCTGAGGAGAGCTCTGTGAATGGACTGCAAATCTTAGTTTCGAGAGGAGCGGGTAATCACTGCTGTGGATTAGCTGTGTGAAGGACAGGAGAGGGTCTGCATGATCTTCAAGATCACTACAGATGAGGGAAGAGGCTACAGGCTTGGAGGCCACAGGATGGGAGGCAAGCAAGCAGCTGAACCCTTTAGCTTATGCCTCAGTTTACATTCGTCCTCCTGAGTGTCTGCCTTTTCCTTGCACTTAGGACTGGGCAAGATGGTGTCATGCTGTACACAGAAGGAGTTTGGCAACCCATGTGGATTGAATCCCTAAGATGGCTCTCTGTTGTGCAGTTAGGAGCCATGGCTTTTAAACTCATGTAAGAGAAAGAGGGTTACCACTTTTGGAAAGTACAGATTAGAGGGAAAGAATCAGTGGGAATACCTGACCTTCCTGTCGGTGGGACACTCTTTTGGACTTCCCTCCACTAGCTAGCTCAGACAGAGGTCACTCAGGTTCCTGGGACACAGTAAACATTATCAGATGGCAGCAGGCTTGTTATACAGGCAGCCAGCGTCACTTGTGGGTGACAGGAATTTTGGTGCTGAATCCCTTTCTCTGAATTTTTTTGCACACCTGTATCACTGTAGTTGGCAGTGTACTGTGTGCTCAGTGCTTTGCTTGCACCGATAGTAACATATGCTTTCCCCATTGAATTAAGACATCTTCCTGCCTCGATCTCATTTCTGCCTCCTGCATGTGGCATTCTATGAGATAATGTAGTATAATTCATGGACTCATTCTGATGGTATTGAATTTTTTTAAAAAGCACTCCTTCCCTCATGGTATAACTTTTAAGTAAATCCTGTACTTTTAAAGCAGTCACTATCAGATTCTGTCCAAGAATGTTAAATTTGGCTTAAAATTAAGAAGCATTATTCTATCACCTTGGTTTACACATTCTCAGCAGAGGATATATTTCAGTTTAAATAATTATTTTGAGTATAGGAGGGGAAAAAACCAAAACTCCAAAAAACAAAGATGCATTCCCCCCACGCGTCTTTGCTATTTCAATTTAGAAACAATTTTGACCAGGCACTTTGGGCTGATACCTTAGGGTAATTGAATGTTGGTTGGCTGCTCCGGAGGAATGACGATGACTGTTCTGTGCGAGGAAGACTGTCTCATAGTGGATTCTCGCTCAGAAGGTTTAATCTCAGGTTGATTTGATTCTGTATGTCATCTTCTCATAAATTACTCTTGAAAGCAAACATGGCAGGGGACTGGAACAAACAATGCATTTCCCCATGGGCATTAAGAATATTTATGTCTTTGTTTCCTTGTAAGCCAGAACTTAAAGTACAGCTTGCTCTTAGCGTTGCTTTCTGGAGAGGATGTTTCTGAATATGGCTGAAGTATGTGGTACTTGCCAGGCTGTAACCACACTGGTTACACAGGACTCACATGGAAGCCAGAGGACTAGACACTGGCTGGGTTTCACGCAAGGTCGCCCCTCCAATGTGCATTTCCACAGAAGAAGGGCTTTGAGGGACAGTGGTGAGAGAATGATGCTGAGGCCTCTCATTCAGCATCAGTTTCAGAAGTGTGTGCTCTCACGCTGGCCTTCAGTCTTACCTCAGTGTACCAGTCTTTCCCATGTGTGATGTGAGTCTGTACTGTAGCTAAATTTATCGCCAGGCTTCCCGGAGTGCTCCTCAGTGGGGAGGTTCTGCTGCCGTCCACAGTTTGTTGCCAAGCCTGCAGAGGCACGATAAGGAACATCTGTGCATAGTGCAGCTTCTGTGGCCGTGTCATCTAGGAGGAAGTGCAGACGGGGTGTGAGTGGGTAGAGTATTACCGACAGGTGTGAACCCCAGTGCCTGTGAGTTTACAAACATTTACAAAATGCCAGAGCAGTGGGCTTCTGCTGACAGATTGGAAAACAAATTCAGTCACACAGTGGCCACATGGGCCAGAGGCTGTCACTGGGAGGTTTGGAGTTTTCTTAGGCCTTGTCAGTGCACTTGTGTACATGGCAGCTACGATGCACATATTATGTGCATGTGTGAGCGTATTTCAGGCCTGCCTGTCTCTGTACTATTCAAGTACTAACAGAGTACTTTCAACATTTGAAAAGAAATGTTTAGAAATCGGTGGCATAGTGCTTGTCATAATGGATGGGAAAACTCAGCAGAAGACCACCGAGGGTCTGGACTAGCAAGAACATGCACTTCTCAACAGCAGAGGCCATGCTCTTTTCTAGAGGGCAAGACTCTTGTTTCAGGCAGGACAAGTACTGACACAGAGAGAGAGCCTGTGCAGTACAGGTGTGCTGTGTTCTTCTAGACAGTAGCATCAGAGCAGAGATCAGTGGCTTGTCTGAAAAAATTGGAAATTTTGGAACTCAGGACACAAGAAGCCCCTGTGAGATGCGGAAGGTCAGAATAGACACAGACCTGAGGGTGCAGCCAGGCTCTCCCCCAGCAGAGACCACTCAGACACTGTCACAATTGCTGGCACTGGAAGAACAAACAGAGGAGGGGAGGGGTATGCTAGCACAGAACAGAAATAAGTGAATTGGACAGCAGACCAGAGAAGGCCCCCACAGCTTTAGCTCACCTGAGCAGGTTTGAGAAAGAGTGAAAGGAAGAGAGGGTTACACTCAAGCAGGCAACACTGTGGTAATTTCAGAGATGCAGAACACCAAGGGGATTTTATTAGTAACCCTGCACAGTAAGTTCAGAATGGAGGAATTCCATGCAAGACACTGGTAACCAAGCTGTGTTTACTAATTCAGTGTAGCCAGGCTGATGTTAGACACCAGTGTGTGTTGCTGCAGATGGGAATTCTGTGAGCAACATTTAAATCAGTTGCCTTTGGGTAGAACAGAATACCTCCAATGTGTAGGTGGGCCTCCTCCTTTTGGGCACTTGAAGGCTGTAGCCGGGAAGGGTGCTGTGCCCAGGAAGCAGGGATTCCGCAAGTGTGTGTCTGAGTAGTTCTGCCCTACATACCTTTACATTTCAGATTTGCTCTTTCCTACAGTCCCATGAGGCACTTCCTGGAAACTGGGTTCTTTCCTTCCCCCTACCCCCTCTCTCTCATACACATTTGTAGCTATGACACACACCTATATCTTACATATATATGAGATTGCATTAGTAATATTTAAAACAGTCCCATCATGCCAAGACAATATGTATGGTAAAGAATTAACATGGCTGTGTCACAGAGTTTTTCAAACAGAAGAGGGCGGAACAGTTTAAACTTACCACTGGAGGCCATTGTTGCCCCATGAGCAGAACCAGGTAGGAGACTCTGCCAGAAGAAAACTACACACTGAGATTCTGTAACAAATGCTAGCAGCCCGACGTAGCAAAGTCGAGAAAGGATTCTGTATTATGAGAAGTGGAATTTATTCCATGACTACAAGAATGCTTCAGTGTATGAAAATCAATGTATTACTCTTTATCTACAGACCAAAGACTAAAACCAAGTGATTATGTCATTCAGTATAGAAAAAAATATTGACAGAACCCAATATAAATTACTCCTTTGGTGATAAAAATATTTTACAAAGGAGTACTAGAAGGATGGTCCTAGAGCAGCTGGATATCATCACTCGAAGGAGTAAACCTTCAGCCCTGCCACCCAGAGGACAGCAGCAGGCGGACCACAAACCCAAGTCTAAGGGGTCATGAGAGGCCAGGATGCACATCTTTAATCCCAGCACTTGGGGGCCAGAGGCAGGTGGATCTCTGAGTTGAAGTCCAGCCTGGTCTTGTTCAAGATGAGTTCAAGGCCAGCCACAGCTATTTAGTGAGACTCTGGCTAAATAAATAAATAAATAAATAAGAAAAAGATAAAAAGGGGGTTTTCTAAGACGATGGAGAAGAGGAGTCAGGCATCATGACCTGGGTTAGACCATGATTTTTCAGATGTCTTGCCAGGAGCAAAGACAAAAAAGAAAAAAAGGGGGCTTTCTCAAATGAATAGCTTTGTATTGTGAACAATACCATCAAGAATAAAGTGACAAGCCAAATTGAGAGAGTGTATGCAAATAGTAAGTATGCCAAAAGTCTTCTATAGAGAACTCTTAACTCAGTAAGACGGCCTGTTTCAAAGAAAACGGCAAAATGTTTCCATGGACATTTCTCCAGAGACAATTTGCAAATGGCCAATAAAAACACGTAAAAATTAATCGCTAGGGAAGGCAAATTGGACCCAGAGAGCCAGTTCTTCATATCCACCTTAGAAAGGGTAGCTGTGACAAGGGTAATTGTGACAAGGGCTGTGGTTTCAGTGTGAACTGTCCCTATAGGTTCATGTGTTTGAACACTTGCTCTCAGCTACTGGTACTGTTCTGGAAGCTTGTGGAACATTTATGAGGTGGAGCCTTTCTAAGGTGGGCCAATGGTAGTAGGCCTTGAGATTTTGTAGTCTCAATCCACCCCTTGTTTGTCTTATGCTTTCTAACTGCTGATACAGTGTGACTCTCCTGCCACCTTGTCTTCTGTGCTGTGCTGGTCTGCACTCTCAGCCTGAGCCATGGTAAACCTCCTAAGTTGCTTCATGCCAGGCATTTGGTTGCAGCAACAGAAATGCCTGAGATAGAACAGATGTGGAGACCCAGGATGTGGGTGTGGGGATTGCCTGGGAATGAGTACAAGATGTCCTTTTGAGGTGTAAAATGCTACATTAGACGGTGATTGTGACTGCTTTATTTAGTGTGTATACTAAGAATACCTTTAAATGACCTAATTGAGTGGTATGTGAATTTGTGAATTGTATCTCAAAAAGAAAATGGAGCTCCTTATTTGTGAAGAGAGATCACAGTTTGGTAGTTTCCTGGTGACAGACACATGTGTAGCTTCTTTTTCTGTTGTGGATAATACACCGAAGTATTAGAATAAATATATTCTCAGTTGCATTTGTATTTTTTTTTTTTTAATTGTAGTATCAGAGGCACCAAGAATGACTGACTCATTCTTGGAAGAGGTGCTACTGAATCAATGTCTGCAGCCATTTTTACATCTTGACAGCATTTACTGGGTGGTTTACCATAAAGATGACTGACTACATATTTTCATCAGCCATTTGTGGGATTTCCATTTCCCCTTGTCTTTGGTGTGATCTACCATGATTGACTGGAGAGAGCTCATCTGTGTGTGCGCTTACAGACATGATAGTATCCTTCAAGGCTGCATGGCCCAGGGCTCAGATGCTCAGTGTCTCAGAGGGTTTGGAGACCAGCAGCCGTTTGTGTTCTCACTAGCATTCACATTTGCCTGTTTGCCTCAGATAAGGTAAAGGGCCTCTTTGCCTGCCCTAGAAGGAAATGCAAAGAGACACGCATGCTTGTGTGCATGTGTGCATGTGTGTGTTAGTGCGTGTGTGTGTGTGTGTGTGTGTGTGTGTGTGAGAGAGAGAGAGAGAGAGAGAGAGAGAGAGAGAGAGAGAGAGAGAGAGAACACACACGCCACAAAACAGCAGTGGGTTGGAACCTGGTGACGGCAGTTGTCTGGTGGATGTGTGGCAGTGAAGCAGAAGTCAGCATGTGATTGACAGTCTCTTGGAAGTGTTACATGAGTGACTGTACCCACGGGAGTGCTCTAGTTCTGGGTTAACAGGTAGTGGAAGGGTGGCCCGTTTGGGCAGCTTTATAGCAATGTAGCCTCTGTCTTGGTTGCATTGCGACAGCCTCTGATAGATGTTTTTGGAAAGGAAGCATGCGAAGGCTGTGGTCCTTCTTAGGAAGATGTCTGGCTTTGGACTTGACCTTGACCTGTGCTTCCAGAGTTTCCTGCCCGGTCTGACTTGGAGTCTGTAGTGACTACCCAGGCAGGAGCTGCCAACAGTGTCTCCTGGGGTGTGGTCTTGCTTGCTGCTTCCCTTGTGTGCTTTGTTTGTGTTGGGTCACAGGCATTCCCTTGAGTTATGAGGTCCTTTCACTGTGTTCTGATTTGTCACTTTGTGTTTCAACTGACAACCTGAGAAGACAGATGTCTGCCGGCACACTGATGGATTGTTATGGAATTCTTACCCTGGTGTTATGATGCTTCGTTTCTGGCTCATGCACGAAGCCATTTGTGAGATTATTGAAGGTGTAAGTGCTTTGCGGATCGAGGCTTAACTGCTGTTATTAACGAGCTCACTTTGGTGGATGCTGTGCTAAGTGCTTAATTACTCTGAAGCCTGCATGCTTAAAAGCTTGGGTCCCAGCACCCTCTTCCTCATTGAGCACGTGGGGCACCATAAGCTCTTGCAACTTCCTGAGGCTGCTAGGGTGCATGAGCCCCTGGTATGAGGGCCTCAGAATTTAAGCTTCATCCACCTCATTGGGCCACAGGCAAGGGGAGCACATGGAGAGGGCCTGATTCCTGGCATGGACGTTTGTTGTGTAGGACTCAGGCTGACTTGTGACACGTCTGTGGGGTTGGTGCTGTCTTCTTGTCTCAGGTCTAGGATCCGTGTTGCACCAGGAGCATCCGCACGCCTAGTTCAGAGGGAGCCCTTCGCTCCTCTTGGCAGCACTATCCTCTATGAAGCTTTGAGGTGGCTGCGCCTGGGAGGAGTCTGAGAGAGGTGCTGCCTGCTGGGCTTTCTGTTGGTACCAGCAGTTCTTTTGAATCCTGCTTCCTCTGCTTCCAGGAGGTACTGAGCACATAGAAGCTTGCTTGATCTTGCTTGATCTGTTATTTTGGAAGGGGTGGGGGATGGTATTGGTAAACTGTGTTTGGTGGCAGCCATTGTCTTTCTCTCCTGTGTTATTTTAATTTTCTGTTTCAACAAAGTGAAAATAAAATCACTAACTCAAAAAGCAAACTAGCAAAATTTCCTTAAGTGAACAAACTGCTCTCTCTACACAGTCTACTTTCCAGACTCTGGCTGGTTTTGAAGTCTATAAAAGTGGGGTATTTTCTTTTAAAATTTTATTTTTCACAACTTTATATATACACATATAAAATGTTCTTTGATCCAAGTCCCCCCAATTATCCTTATTCTCTTCTCCTGCCACCAAATCCCTTCCTCTTATTCCCTTTCCTGCTTTCCTGTATGTGCATGTTTGAATGTGTATGTGCGCATGTGTGTTCGTGCATGTGTGGTCATGTGTGCACATGCTACTGCATTTAATAAGGGTTGCCTGTGTGAGCTTGAATTGGGGGTTATCTGCTTGAGCAAGGGCAGTGTAGCAGTAGCTGGACCACTCAAAGAATGACTTCCACTCTCAGCAAACAACAGTTGCCTGTAGTTCTTCCAGGATGCATAGGGCTTTATGAGACTCTCCTCCAAACAGGATGCAAAGTGTGTGGGCCCCCTGAAGTTCTTCTTTCATCTCTGACCTAAAGTTGGAATTCATATGCAAGCAGGCACTGCTGCTGTGAATTTGTGGGTTCGATAGCTGTGCTATGCCCAGAAGGCAGCATCTTACAGCTCCTCTCCAAGTTTGCCTGTCTTCTAGTTTTTTGGGTTTTGTTGTTGTTGTTGTTGTTGTTTCCTCTCTGTGATGTTGTTTGACATTGACCAGTCATGGTTCTCTGAATTGAATACTTCCCACTGCAAACAGAAGCTTCCTTGACCAAGGTTAGGGTACCTAGATCTATGGATAGAAACATAACTGTTTAGAAGGCAGTTTGACAACACATCCATTTAGCAACACAATAATAGTCGGTTCTCCCCGAGTCCTATGATATTTCCAGCCATAGGCTTTTGATCAGGTGTACAGTACCAGGGACTGATTCTTCAAATGGAGTGGGCTTCAAATCTAATCAGAAAGTGATTGATTACCCCTGTAGCAGTCATGCCTCTATTGTACTAGTGGACACACTTTAGCTGGCAGATTATAGATTGCACACTGATTGTAGGGGCAGATTCTGACTCTGCAGCCTTAGGGGATGCTGTCTTTAGTGAGTACACAAAAATCTCAGGGATATATAGGGAGGTGTCTCCTCACCCAGTTACTCCACAGGAAGGGCTCTGTGCTCTTTAGTTTCCTTCACTGGTCCAAACACTGGGTTCATTCATTAACTTGCAATAAGAAAAGGTCTGTTTAGGTTTATAGTTGTGCAGGCTGAAGGTCAAGATTACCAGGCTGTGCTGCTGTGTGCTTGCGGTGAGGCAGCACATGATTGAGGCACATGCATATGTGGCATGGCAGGATCCATGACTTTGTAAGTGATGGGCTGGGGTTTCATGACCCTATCAGAAGCATTCCCTCAATGACCTATGGTCCTTCCATGGTGCCTTGCCTCTGAAAGGTTCCACTACTTACTAGTAGCTTCCTCTTTAACCCATGGATGATTGGGGGCAGTCAGCATCCACCCTCCAGCAGGCAGTGTCACATTGCATTTTAGAACACTGCAGGAGCATCCCTTCTTCTTTCTAGTGTTTTCAGGTCAGATGTAATAGATGCCATTCATAGATGGCTAACTGCTGAAAGGGGAGGTGGAGGTGCAGAGACGAAGACGTCCAGTGCTCACATGTGTTCAAAAACCTAGAGGTGAAAATCCTGTGCAATATAGAGAAAAGAAGGTGGCATCGTCAGAAAGGTGGTAAGTCCTTAAAATATTGAAAAAGTAGTGTGCTTAGGTGATGGACATATAAGAAACAGAACCCTATTCATTTGGAGTCATGACTCCATCTCAGCAGCCAAGTATGTGAGGAGCCTTATGCAGGTGGGGTCTGTCCACAGTGAATTTGGAATGTGCCATCAGGATTTGCAATTCTGAGATGGTTCAGGTTTAGTCAGGATGGTTGCTGAGCAATTGCAATCCCTCTGCATCTATGGAGATTGGCTCCTGGGCCCCTGTGGACAGTGCAGTCTGCAGATGCTCACATCCATATATGCATGCGTAGTATTTGCATGCAGCCTTCACCTCCTCCTGTAGACTTTCAACAGTCTCTAGATGACTCATCACACCATGCATGTTAATGTGCTGTAAACAGTTGTTTTCCTGCATTGATCAGGGAATAAGGACAAGAAAATGGCTGTGCCTGTTCTGTACAGACAGAAATCTTAAGCTGTGATTTTTAGAATCCATAAATGTGGATCTCATGAATATGGAGGGCCATGGACAGTGAGTGGCAGAGGGCCTGGCTCACTGTCCTGAATTCCAGGGAGATGATCGCTCAGGCAGCCTTACACTCCAGAGTGATTGGCTCAGGTGATGGGGTAGGAGCAGTCGTCCCAAATGGGCTTGTAACATTTTAGGTCTGGAACATGTACAGGCTATGCAGATTGCCAGCTGATTTTCAGATTTGAAAATAGGTTCATGGGCTGGAGAGATGGCTCAGTGGTTAAGAGCACTAACTGCTCTTCCAGAGGTCCTGAGTTCAATTCCCAGCAACCACATGATAGCTTATAACCATTTATAATGGGATCTGATGCCTTCCTCTATTATCCGAAGACAGCTACAGTGTACTCTCATTCATATATACATATACATATATATATATATATATATATATATATATATAGTCTTAAAAAAAAAAAAAAGAAAATAGGTTCAGTGGTAAAGGAGTACCCTGGTTAGTTTTTGTTAACTTGACATAATTGTAGGCATAGCTGGGAAGAGGGAAACTCAGTTCAGGAATTGCCTCCATCAGATTGGTCTGTGGGCGTTTTCCATACATAATGGACTGTAACCTGTAAGCTGAAATAAACCTTAGGACAATGAGTATATAAATCCTGGATGCAAGCCCATGCCCTGCCCACTTTAGGAAGAAGATGAAGGTCTGGCAACCACCATGCACCACAGCTGTACCTTCCTGCTGTGGCCTGCACACACTGCACCCTACATCTTACGTACATTCTCTCTAATCTTTAAAGTCAATCCCCTGTCACAGTCGGGAAATTGATGCCGGCGAAGTTCAGGAACATGGCAGATTCCAAACTTTCTCCTGTTGAGAAAATGTCTCTCACGGTTCTTTCATTCTTTTCTTGGTTTAGGACATCAGACAAGATGTCCTTCTGTGCTGGTCACCTTCAGGCACCAGTAGTGGAGCTGTCTTTTGTTTTCATTTTGAGTACTTTCTCACTCAGAGTGATGGGTGGGAAGAATGTGTCTGTCTATGAGTGAACAGCTTGGCCTTATGAAACTCCTTCTTCACTTCCAAAGTCCCAACCTTAGCCATGGCCATCTGTTACTTCAGGGAAGTCTCTGTGAGTCTCTTGTGGGTAATTAGAAGTGGCTAGTTTGGCCATGCTTTCACGGTTGCTTAGCGATGCCAGTGATGTCAGTTGTCTGCAATTTTGCTCCAGTAATAAGCATTGAACAGTATTCAAGAAGAATTCAAACTGCATTAATATTTAAGAGCCTTTCTAGATCCAGAAAGTGTCTGGGAACCCCTCCTGAATGTAATGTATACAGCACATGTCAATTAGGAAGAGAGATGATGTGCGCTTGGCTCCCCGTCCGCTGAGGCTCCCTCCACTGCATCCCAGGACGTGCTTCTCGCTGGAACACGAAGATTGCCAGTCTCCCAAAGGGATTCTCATGGAAAAACAGACTTTCCATTACTTTACTGTTCCTAATAGATCTGTGTCCCACATAGGAAGGAAAATCAATTTAATTACTTATGAAACTTTTCCTTTAGGGTGAATGAATTATGAGGAAAAAATGAAGTGTCTGTCTGTCATCAGTGACTTTATTTCAGGCTGAGGATGAGAGATACTAATTTACTCTGCAGCCTAGGTGTTGGGTCACTGGTGAATCTAGAGAAGGCATGCCAAGGTGCACATACCCAGGGCTGCAAGGCAGAAGCTCTCCACTTCAGGGACTCCATGAAAATGGGCCTGAGGGCCACTGGCAGCATGATGGCAGTGAACTGAAGCCAGAGGTCTGGGCAGGTGTCAGAGTGGGAGAATTGTGAAGGAGGACAGAGTTAATTGCAATTAATGTAATTAGGAGGGGACCACATGCTTCGCTCTGGCTGCTGCTCCCAGCCTCTCTGTGGCATCCATCTCCCTGTAATTAATGAACCTCACCTCCCATCGGAAGCTGTGAGGTGCTGCGCTGGCTGGAGTATGCTTAGCGGGGTCAGAAGGCAGCTCTCAGCTTCCTCTCCACATGGTCCAGCGTTGCAGTGTGGCCATGTCTGAGGCAGGCAGAAAGCTGGTTTTTTCGCTGTGAAGGACAGAGCATTGCTAGGTGGCCAGGCTGGAACACTAGGGATGGTGACTGAAAAGACTTTCAGGGACTTGTCTTATCAGCCTTCGGCCATCGACACTGGCCTGCTTTACCTCCCACAGGGACACCATGCTCCATCTGTGCGTTCTTCCCAGGCTCTGGCCACTGCTCATCTCTCATCACTTCTTTTTGTGGATTTGACACATGTTTAGTCATTCACTGTGTGACCTTTTCTGATTGGCTGCTTTTGTGCATCTACGCTTCTGGACCCATGTCTGGGCAGCAGCACATGCCAGCATCCTTTCTATAACAGGAGTTCTTCTGTGATGAGGACTCACCAGCCAGTCCTCAGTAGGTGGGCACTGGGGCGGTTTCACCTATGATGTTTTATACTGATGTGATTTCATTTCTTGAGTGGAATGGCTGGTCATGTGGGACCTCTGGGCTAACCAAACCCTTGTGCCATTTTACAGTCTAGTTGGTAACACGATACTCTTATTTAACCACATTCTTGTCAGTTCTGGTCACTATTTTTTTTTTTTTTCTTTTTAGTCATCCTAGTGGATACAAAGTGCCATTTAATTGTAGTTTTAATTTGTATTGTTTGGTGACTAATAATGTTGATTATGTTTTATGTGCTTATTATTTTCTACATAGCAATTTTATTTCATAATGATTAGATTCATTTAAGAACCTTTTAACTTTAAATGTACTTTTTTTTTCTTTTTTGAGACAAAGTCTCATAAGGCAGCTTGGGCTGACCTAGAATTTCCTACTCAGTTAAAGCCGTCCTTGGACTCTTGGTCCTCCTCCCACCTCAGGTCTGCCAGTGCTGAGCCACCAGCACCGGGGGCACACTGTTATCTTAAAAGTAAACTTTTCCACCTGGGCTTTTCTATCTGCTATAAATGGTTTTGAATTGTCCTTAGATTTTATGCAACGAAGAGACTTGAGTATCTGTAGATAGGACAGAGAGGTGTAGGCCTGCATATGCAGTGTGTGAAAGCCATTGTCTGCCCATTTCCTGTCTGTCTGTCTGTCTGTTGAACATTTCTGGCTTTCTTTGAATGGGAGCTCTGGCCCTGGCTGGTATGATTGTTCCCTTCCTTGCTCCGGGTGGTGTGCAGGAAATGAGGTCACCTACCCTCTCTGTGTCTATCTGCTTACAGCTTGGCTGTCCTTTTGGGAGAGTCTGCTGCCCCTTCCATTGTGTGGCTCATTTGGGGTACCTATTTGTTGAGCTCTTTCTTCTCCAGAGAGATGCAGAAAAACTGCCAGGGCTTTTAGACTCCTGCTCTCACCTGATAAACGTGCCTTTTAATGCCAGCTGTGACTGAGAGAAGGATGCTCTTTGTACACTTGCATAAATGAGGTGTTCTGAGCAGTGTTGTGTTGTCTAGGAAACATGCCTTTGGAGGTCCGCAAGGACAGAGGGCTGGAGCGATAGAGATGAACAGGAGAGATTGACAGAGCACACTGAGGACAAAACCACCTGCATGCCATCAAGTGGAACCGTTTAGGTGAACAAGAGACATGAAGTCACTGCTGCTCAACCAGTCCAGGGTGTCCCTTCAGCTGTTGAACTGACAGGATGTGGACCTCACTCATTTCTCCTCTTGCTAGTTCTGCCCCAAAGCAGGCTTTGTTAGCAAAGAGCAGCAGTTGCTTCATAAACTCCTGGGTACGCTCCAGTAAAGACATACTTTAGCATGTGACTGAAGCTCTGTGTGCGAGACCCACACCCTTTGGTTGTCCCATGGGCTGGGCCTCCATGGGACAGGGTCCCCTCCTCAGCAGAGCATGGTCCCTCTAGCTCATCATGGGAGCTGGTGTCTTTTGTTCTGTAGTGTTGGCTTCAGCTCTCATTAGCTTGGGACTCGGTTGATGCAGGCACAGTGGTCTTTGGCCCAGGAGGAGGAAGTCACAACCTTTTAAGAAGAAAAAAGTGGCATAGTTCAGAGCCTGAGACACATGTGGGCAGTGTGTTTCTCCATTTTGTGTCACTTCCCTCTTGTGGCCATGCTACACTGACACATAAAAGTATGTGTCAGCAAACTTAGAAACCTGCCTGACTCAAGAAACTTTTATTCTTCTGGTGGCATTCAACGTATTTAAAAACATATTGTGTTAAAATGTATTACAAGATAGAGAGAAGGTGACTGAGTGAGAAGAAGGGGTTACGGGGTGAGGAAGGTGGTGATATGTGGTCCCATTGATCCAGAGCTAGTCTGTGCTTCTCCATAAGTGGGTTCTGGAAGTGTAAGCAAACCATGTACTTCACCATAGAGAAGCCTGCACGGAGCTGGAGGAGGCCCAGACCTCACAGTGGTGAGGGGGAGCTCTGCCCCTGTGGCTGGAGCTCTGGCCCTGTGGCTGGAGGCCTGGGCAGGAGATACAGATCCATGGGCAGAGAAGGCAATAGTAGGACATTGGAAATGTGCTGAGACTAGGTTTAAGGAGAAGCTAGCCAGACTCAGGAGACTAGTTCGGCCGTTGTGCTAGTCTAGGTGGGCAACCCATGATGGTGGTTTGAAGTTAGGGGTTGCTGAGGAAGGTGGTGATGTCTGCTTAGATTGAGCTGGGGCCAGAGGATTTGTTGATGGTCTGAGCAGTGGATGGAAAAGCAGGAGGGAAAGAAGATAATGAGAAAGGCGATAGGGAAGAGAAGGAGGTTAAGGAGGTGGTTCCACAGACATGCCACAAGGGGTGAGGAGGGTGGGCGTTCCTGAGAGAGGTATGACTTTTGGAAGACCAAGCTTAGGCTTAGATGTGCTGTGTGTCCTGACCTTATAGTATTACTTTTCTATCAAGCAAACATGGAAGCCGTTGATCTGGCCACCGTCCTTCTGCGTCTTTGTGTCTACTGTCCAGGCAGCCAGCTGGAGGCTTGTGGCTTCTTGACTTTTCTTTTCCTGCCCAAGGTCAGAGCTAGTTGCCAACAGTCTCAATGCTGGCCGGTCATCGTTTCTAGTTTGGGTAAGGTGACATCTGAGGACCATAGAGAAGGGCGGTGGCAGCGTGTGGATCAGTGTAGTTGCCTTGGACCTTCCTGAGAGGAGATGAGTGGTAAGTGGGGGACCGTGCTGCTGAAAGGGAGGAGAAGGAAGGAGAGGAGTGGACCTTTACTGTCCTTGTGCCTTCCATGTGCTCATGTGTGTAAAGCCTAGGGAATCGCAGGAGCACTGGAGCCCACCCCTGCCTGCTCTGCCTTTGTTCCAGTTTGCAGACAGACTTTGCATTGCTCCTCGTTAGAGAAACTTTTTGCAAGTGTTTCTGCCTTGTGTTCCCTGTAAGATACAGACGTGACATTGCCCTAAGAGGCATGGGGCGGGGGCTGCATCTGCACCCATATGTGCCTGCATCTGTGTGTGTTTGTGGGGAAAAGCCGCCAGTAGCTTCCCAGCCCTCATCTGTCTGCCCTTTGTCTCTGTGTGGACTTAGCATCTGCAGAACACAGACAGTGCCAGCAGCTTCTCTGCTCGAGGAGGTTAATGACTGAGATGTGAGTGCTGGGAAGTCTTTGAAATAAAGTTATGTGCATTATGGTTATAGCTCTGATGGTATTTATATTTAAATCATTATTACAACAATAATGTACCAGTTTGCCAATAAAATACAGAATCACTTTGGAAGAACAGTTTCCATACCGGTGCATTACTGAGGCTGGGCTATGCAGTCTAACATTGGGCCTTTGCAACTGGATGCAGGATTCATGTATTATGTATTTCCAAAGAGTAATGAAGGTTGTGCGCTTTTGCCTAGGGCACTAAGTATTGAAAATATATGGCCAGTCCAGTGGTGCTGAAGGACAGATTGGAAGTCTACATTGACAAGGCTGTCTTTCATTCCAGGTTGGGCGCCACTGCCTTCTATGCCTTGGAGTTTGATGTGGTGATAATGCGCCATTAGGGACAAGTCCTCATGCCCGCTGTCCAGCTACAGTGAGGCAGGAAGTGGACAAGCATCTCAGCAGTGACGGATGGCTTTTTTCCTTCACATCCATACAAAATTCATAAACCTGATTTATAACAAATGAAGTTTGAAGCAGAAGGCTCAAGTGCACAGCTTTCCTGTGCAGGCAGTGGCTTTTGTTTCTGTCCCCAGTCCTGGTTATGCTGTGAAAGCACACACTGTCTGTGCCACAGGTGCAGGACAGACAGGTCTACTCACTTCTTTTGCGCCTTGGCATCACATCTTGGAGCAGTTATGGTAAAGGTAGGAGTCAGCCAGAGGAGGCCGTTCATTATGGCTGAGAACAAGATGAGCCACGTGGCCAAGGCAGGGGCATCTGCACAGGCCAGGCAGAACTCCGTGTGTTCTCTGAGTCAGCTCTTTCTGAGGCCACTTGTGACCATTTGCCCAGCAGTCACTGTGTTCCTCTGTGGTATGTCCACTTGTCTTTGAAAGCTCTTCCCTTCTGGCTCCAGGCCAGTGAGCTCTCCTGGCAACGTCTATGGACCCCTTGCTTGCTGTCATCTCTGACTCCTTGTTTTGCTACTGACATGTCTTCTACTGCCTGGCGTTTGTTTTCTCTGGGCTTCCTTTTCACCTTCTCTGTTCTCTGCTCTGGCATGCTAATGGTTTCACTGTGCCATGTGTGTAGATGCCCATTAGTTCTTTGTAGGTGGTTTGTGAACTTCAGAAGCTAAGCCACACACCGCACTTGTGGTTTTCTGGACACCTGGGCCTTCTCACCACATTTGCGCAGGGGTGCAAGGATAAGACCTAGTGTTTGTTACTTTTATAGTCCAACTTGCCACCTGAGTACCCCTCTCTATATCACCTGGCTCCTCGGCCAGCACCTAAAGACATAGGTCACATACCCTGATGTCAGGGGATAGGCCTGTGCTCTCTTCTCCGATTGCTGCATCCACCTAGATGCATAGACAGCAAAGACTTTGCCTTACACCTCGGGTTCAGGTCCTGGGCCTATGTTCTATGCTCTTCCATCTTCTACATTTGGACTACTTCCATGTCTCTGGCTCTGGCTTCCCTGGTACCATGTCATTGGACACCAATGACACTGGTTCTGGTTTGACCACAGCCTGCCTCTGCTTTCTGGGCTGGGCACAGTAAGCAGGAGTATCGATTTTTTCCCAGAGACATCTTGTAATGCTGTCCACACCCCCATCCTTCCACAAATGGATTTCCACTTGTTCCTTTTCAGCCCTTGCCCAGGACCTGTCCCCACACAGTGGACTTGGCCATGCTGTTTGCTAGACCTTTGTACATCATTCTGGATTCGGTTTTCTGTGGTGTTTTTCTTATTTCTGGGGTAATGGGCTTCTGGGAAGAGAATAGAGAAATAAGCATGATTTTAATATGTGGGATCAAGGCTGCATACTGTCACCATGGCCTCAGTACTGTTGATGCTGATGGTGATCCCAGGCTTGGGACAATTGCTTTCCAGTTGTTTCCGGGGTGCACCTGTGCTCTCGGTTCACATCCTGTCTTTGGATTGTAGTCATTGACCAGCCTTCATTTAAGGGAATTGATGCTGTTCTCTGCCTCTCAAAGGGTCTATATTAGTGTTTGGGTTTCTGCACGGGAGGTCTGTCTGTCTCTCACATGTGTGTCTAATCCCTAGTTATTTGTCTTAATAGGGATTACAGGGTATTTTACGATTTTGGTTATAGTCCAGTATTACATTTTTATTTATTTATTTTTTTGATTTACTGGTGATTCTTTCATTGCAGTCTTTGAGAGCCCTTTCAGTTGGCTCTCAGGCCCTGCTGACCTCCTTTATACTGTCTGTCTGTCTGTCTGTCTGTCTGTCTGTCTACTTCAGGAATTTACTCTGGATGTGGTGGCACATGCTTTAACCCAGAACTTCGGAGGTGGAATCAGGCAGAGCTCTGAGTTTGAGGCTAGCATGGTGTACACAGTGTGATCCAGGCTAGCCAGGTCAGCATGGTGAGTTTAGGCCACCCAAGCATTCCCCAACCCTCTTGAATTTTATCATAGTGCATGTTTGGAAAAAAAAAAGGCTATGTTTAAAATACATTTTCAGTAGGTGTAGGATTATGTAGCCAGTTTCTTCTGTCAGTGTTTAAGGATGTTCTTCCTTGTTTGCAGTGTCAGGCTTCCCATTGGAAGTCTGCTGTCAGCATTACTTTTACTCACTTAGACTGGGATTCGGTGGGAGTTCTCAGAAACCAGTTGATACCTTCTTCACATTTGCCAGATGCTGACTTGTGTCAGGCTTTGGTAAGTGGACCATTGCTTGTGTGTCTCCTTCAGAAACCCGAAGAGGAGCAGGTGCTGCCTTACAGTTTCTAAGTTAGGAAGCTGGGTAGAGAAGCCTGCTGAGCTGGGCCGTGGAAGCTCCTGCATTGAGTTTGTACTCTCCACATGGGGAGATCTGCAAGCTCATGCTGGCTGAGTCCAGTTGACCTGGCGGTCGAGGGGCGAAGGCGTTCTTGTTGGACTCCTCAGCTCTGTCTCACTCTGCACCTCACAGGCCAGTGCCTTGCTGAGTGCCTTCACCTTGGAGTAGGGGAGCGTGACTCCCTCGCTTCTCGCTGTGGGTCCAGATGGAGACATGTAACACTAGCAGTGTGAGCACTTTGGTGGCCCCTGGAAGTTTTTCTTGGTTGTTGCTCCAGTCTTGTCTGTTGCATTAATTAAAGGATATTCAGGTCAGAGGGCACAGGTTCCCCACTCTATACCAAGAGCCATGGCCACAGCAGACCCCACTAGTGCCCTGTCCCCTTTCCTCCCCTCTGTGGGCTCCTGAGCTTCCTTGCCTGCAGAACCACTGTATCAGCCTGACTGCCTCTTCCCACTTGACTTCCTTTTTCTGGCTGAAGCCTGAGGACTTTGAATATGGACCCTATATTGCTTGTCTCCATTCCTTAGTCTCATCCATATCACCAGGAATAAATACCTCTAATACCTTGTGTGACAGGGACATTTGCAAATGTAACACCCTGAGTAAGTGCTGCATGGCTTCCCCATTATGTCTGTGTTCTGCCTCGTGTCTTCATGTGCCTATGATGGGCAGGACACTGTGCTAGGTTCTAGGTTCCTGTAGAGCCTGTGAGGACCTTGATGATTGGGGGCACCGCTAAGAACTGTGGTGCAGGGCAAGGTTCATGTGAGAGATCTGTGTGCCTGTGGGGAAGCATTGCAGACGAGTGGAGGAAAGGTGGGGAGTGAGGCACGGAGTTAAGGAAGGTCATATGAAGGAGGGCAGGGCATGCAGTGCACAAGAAGGCTTGGAGTATAAGGGTAAGCTGGTAGTGCCTCCAGGGTATCAAGCTAGTGACTGGAAGGGGGATAGGGGGAACAGCAACTCCACACTCTCTAGACAGGCCTCTGTAACTCCTAGTGGAGAGCATTATGGGCCAATGTGAGTGCCTGGCTACCAACAGGAGCACATGAGGCATTCAGGGAGCTGAGGTGATGAGATGCAGTTTAAGCTGAATGCTTTCTTGTTGCTCCAGACTTAAGTTACCTGAAAATCTACTTCCAGAAGCCTCTGTCTCCTCTGTCCTTCAAGTAGGGTGGACATCAGCCCCCTTCTTCAAGCAGAGTAGGGTCTGTCATCTCTGACAGTAGTCTGCTTTGAGCCTCCTTCCATTCATTCTGCTTCCTGTTGCTTACCTGGGTGTGTGGTTCTTATTCCCATCTTTCTGATGTCTGTGACTCCATTGGACATAACTCCCAAGTCTTGCAGCCCACCCCTCATCCCACTTCTGTAATTCTAGCAGTGTGCATTCTCACAGAGGACAGGAAGGGCTGTGTGGTGCATTGAGTGGTGTCTAGTAAGACCCCTCTGTGGGTTGTTGGAGCTCTGTGGTAGCAGGGCAGAGGGAGGTGAGCACTGGCTCATACATATAGGTTATGGCAGATGGAGCATGAGGTCATGGTCAGAAGTAGAGCCCTGCCTTTAGTTCCAAGGCTTGGTGTGTTTGTCTTTTGTCCCTCCAATATGGTCCTTGGAAAGGACCACTCTTGGTTGCCCATGTTTGATGCAGCTCCATCTATGCGTGGCAAGCTGGAACTAAGGATCCTACTGACTGAACTGGAGGGTGGACAGTCACCAGCTCTGAACACTGTTAAGCACTAATGTCTTCATTCAGTCTCATGAGAGCTACAGTGAACTGGGTTGTCTGCATGCTAGGGTCTAATGGGAGATAATGCTGTGTAATTTATACAGCTATAGCATAACAGATTGTGTATAAATTAGCAAAAATGGTTCGAAATACTAAAAGTAGGTGAAATGGAAATGACTGAATTCCAGATAAAATCATCCCTGAATATCCAAGAAGAAAATTTGATCAGCTTGGGAGTGAAGGGGTTATCCCTGGTGGTATTTTATTGAACCACAAATTGTTATTTATAACCCATGTCAGGAGCAATTAAACTGATTGATGATTAAGAAAGTTTAATAGTTGAATAATAAGATGCAGTTCTTGACAGCTATTTTTTCTCATTCTGGAAGCATATTTTATGAGTCTAATAACAGTGTTGAGGATGGGCTGTATAGCATGTTGTGGTGTAATTATGTGGTGGTAATATAATATTCAGTCTAGTGTTACGTGGTCCATTATGTATAAAAAAATTAAAATACTAATTACAGTTTTTGATTTATCATTGAAGTGGTTTATTAATTTTGGCTTACCCCAAATTTGCATCCAGAAGCCTTGTTGCTGGTCCTCATTGCCCTGGCTTTCATACCAGTGTGATTGTCTTTACGAATAACTTCTTAGGTTGGTGGGGAAAATACATGTCTTAAAAATTGCTTGAGATATAGATGATGATGATGATACAAAGTAGGAGATATGAATGCTTACAACTAAAAGCACATTCTAGCTCCTCAACAGCATGTGTATATATAGAGAAAAGAAGTTGGATTCCCTAACAGACAGGGAGTATGGTGTAAGCTGGTGAAACGTTTGGCTGTGCTTCAGCAGCAAACAGCTGCAGTTGCTGTGTAGTTGCTCAGAGGTGTTCCTTGTGTGTTTAGAATGGCTGGTGCTGGTGTAGGGGTAGTCTGTCCAGCTGCTTTACTCACAGTCCTTTGCTCAGAGCAACCAATGAACCAGGAAGGAGTCTGGTACCCTTTTCCCAGCAGTCTGGTACAACCAGTTCATTTTTGGTAGCAGATTTTTTTTTTCTTTGACATAGTTTGTATTCATTATCCCTTTGAGTGTCAGCCTGCACTGCTTTTCTGGAAGGCTCTATCCTTTAGCTTATGTATCTGTTTCTCTTTGATGCTGTCTGACTCCTTAGCCCATTGAGCTGACCTGTTTCATTTGGCCTTTCCAGCATTCCCTCTCTGGGTATCCCTGAAAGCTGCCTCCATTTTTATCAGCAGGCTCCTGTTGACTTCTGCCCAAAATATGGTTCTGATTCCTTGGTAGTGGGGGATTGTGTCAAAGACTCAGGCTTGTTTTTTCTCAGGCCCTTGGAGGATGGAGAATCTCACAGAGGGACTGCCCACTAATGATGAATCAAGGCAAGGCCACAAGTCCAAGCTGTCCCTCCAATTACGGAGTTCCTTTTCCTGCCTCCAACAGAGGAGCCTCTGAGTCTGTTTGAAACCTGGCACCAACATGATGTGTACTGCTGTCAAACCTTAGTGTGAGTCACGGTGTTGGACCCAATTTAGAAATTGTGTTATCCTTTGTATCTTTTTGATGCTTGACTCAAAGACCCTCAAATGGACATACAGTGGACAGGTCTAGGCCGTCTAGCTTGTCAACACCACCTGAACAAAGTACAGAACAAGATTCCCAGTCAACTTTTAAGAGAATGAATTTTCTTAAAGATGAGAAACGAAAGCCTTTGGCCAGGCTTCCTGTCACAAAGAATCTTTCATAAAATTCTGCTAGAAAATATGGGTACCTATGTTACCTATCTGAAACGCTGGGGCCAGAGGTCTAGATGTTAGTATTTAGGGTTTGCAGTTTTCCCACAGATATTTCAGGTAGAACACCCTATACATGAAACTCAAAGACCAAGGTGCTCTGGAGTTGAATATTTTGATTGCTGCATGGTACTTTGAAGTCTCAGGGCCAGGAGCCCTTAGATTTGGAGGTTGGGGTCAAGGGTGTTCAGGCCTTTGCCCTTGGTTTTTAGATAACTTGCATTCATTCTGATAGTTAACCTTTTTTAATCTCACGTAGTTTTAGTGTTGATCCTAATTTCTTAACTGCTTTTGAATAAACATAGATATTCATTATACTAATTTATGACAATCTAGGTTTTGAAAATCCACTGAAAATGTCATGGAACATGACAAATGAATGTCAAGGATGTTTCCAAGTTCTTTTTAAAATTGTGTCCTCCATTCACTGTGAGTTCTGGCTGTGGATTGACACTGAGGCTCCTTCTCACGCTCACCCACCAGAACCTCTGCAGCTTAGATGACGAGGTCTGTCTGTCTGCCTCTACACTCAGGTTTCTTTATCAATCACACCACATTGATTGACCCATCCTTAGAGTTGATAGACACCTGGAACAAGCACAGATCTTAGGAGCCAGGCTCCTGTCTCAGTAATATATCCTAATTTCTCTGTGGCTTGAGGCTTTCTAGGCTCACACCCCAAATTCTGCATTTTATGCATTTAATACAAACATGAGGTAGAAGAAAACTTCTCTATGTAATTTGGTTGATAGAGACCACATTTCTCATAGGTCTTCTCTTAGTGGCCTTGTGCTCACCCCAGAAAATTGAGGCATCAGGTTTTGACATGTGTCAGGAGGCCTTCCAGGGCCAAGTGCTAAGGACTCAGTGTGAGTCCTTAGAGTCGGGAGGTAGGATAAATGCCATTAATTCTTCTCTATCTCCATCTCCTTCCCCATCCCCCTTTAAAAAAAAAATAATGCCTCTCCATATAGCCTAAGCCAGACTGGAATTCACTCTGTAGGCCAGGATGTTCTCAAGGTGTTGATCCACCTACCCTAGCCTCAAGTACTGGGATTTCAGGTGTGCACCACCATAAGTGGCCACCAGTGTCCTTCTAACTGACAGAGGTGATTTGTAGAGGTTGCATGTTAGGTTGTATCATGACTGTAGACTGTGATGGGTTACTTTGCAGAGAAAGATAATGGGACAGCTTCTCATTTGTGTGTTGATGCAGCGTCCCTGAGCCCTTTGAGGTGCTGAGCTAGACCAATGCTTGCTGTGAAAAGAGAGCCAGATGCAGATGTCTATAGGAACCAGCCAGGGAGAGCCTCTGGCAGTGAAAAATACAGACATGTAGACCCTGCCTTATTAATGTTGTTGTTTCACCTACCAATGAAAAGGAGCAAAGGAAAAGGGCCCCATTGAGGAGCGGTCTTCAAGGTAGCCAGTCTCAGTCCCTACTGGCAGCCTGAGCTTACCTCTATCCAGTGTGGGTTGGGAGTCCCAGCATGGTCTGCTCTTCTACCTTCCACCCGAAGTTGAGGTGGTTGCCGTGATTGCTTTAGGTAATCCTGGCATCTTTGTGTAGAAAAGATGCCTTGTGCTACATTCCTTATAATAGTAGGATGTAAACCAGAGAGATGGTTCAGTGGTTTAAAGCATTTGTTGTTACAGCAGAGAACTTGGGTTTGGTTGCCAGCACCCACATGGTAGCTCAAAACCAGTTGTAGCTCCAGTCCAGGAGGTCCAACACTCTCTGGCCTCTGAGGGTACCAAACACTCATTCAGAGCATATAGGCATGCAGGTATTCCTACATACACAGAAAATAAAATACGTAGTGCGATATGGGATTTGATGTCTACCTCCAAAAGAAAGGGTGTGGCTGAGCAACTGGATCAGCGTCCTGGAAGACTGCAGCAGCTTCTGCAGTGGTCAGATTTCCCTTTAGGTAGCATTTTCTTCTGTGCTGATTTTTTTTAAAAAAGTACCTGGTCATTTTACTCCACGGAGAACTTGGACCTTCCCTGCAGACTCTTGTATGTTAGTGTTTGTGATGGTCAGTGTTAATTGTCAATTCAACAGACTCTAGAATCACCTGGGAGTGAGAGTGTTACCTCATTTATGTTAATTGAGGCAGGAAGACCTGCCCACTGAGGCTGACATCATTCTCTGGGCAAGGAAGCCTGCAGAAAGGGAGTTGAGCACCGGCGTGCATTCACTGCTCTCTTTCTGAGGATGCCCTGTGGTCAGCTGCTTCAGGCTTCTGCTGCCTTGATTTCTCCATCATGGTGGATGGACCTTTGACTCTTTTTGCCAGCCTGTGCTCTGAGACTCTCCTCCTGAAGATCTCAGTGGATTTTGTTAGCCCCTCCCCACAAAGGCTTCTTGAACATCGTAATGCTGAGAACTATGTTTGAAGTTGGCCTGTGGGTGCTAAAAGTCTACCTCTTAGTCCTTGGATTGGGCAGGCACCATTCTAACTGAAGTGAACTTCCCAGTGTGGGGGAGCAGTATGTCTTAAGGATCTGTTGGTTTTACTTCATGGCTCTAGCTGGCTTCTTTTCTACAAAGCTGTTTGAAGGTGTTTTCTTTATTCTCAGGTGGCTTACTGCCATGTATTTCTTACTGAGAAATAACTCTTTGTAGATTATTGTGATGAGCCGTTGGCCTGTAATAAATTTGTTGGACTTTCCCTCTTACAAGCACTTAAGAGTTTTTACATAAAACAGTAGCCCTGTTTTTCCAGCTGCCTTCCTGACCTGCCCGTGGGGGTGGGGGGTGGGGGTTAGGGTTTGGGGGGTGGGGGGTGTGGTTAAGCTGCATAGCTTCCCCAGAGCCTGCACTGGATTGTCACTGGTGTGAGGTGAATGAACTGTCTTTGTGGGGCTAACAGCAAGGATTCAGGATGAGCAGCCTGGGTACTGAGCAAGGATTCAGGATGAGCAGCCTGGGTTGCTGGTCTTCTTTCTCTGCTTTATTTATTTATTTCCTTTATTCTCTCTGCTGCTTTATTCACAATCTGAACCAGGGCTGTTTTGCAGGTTGATACGAAGACCTGCTTTTGCCTTAATTAGACAGAGGTAAGTCAGTTTAGTGGACTGATTTATGATCAGTTTGTGTCCTTAGAAAGTTTGTTTTCCATAGATTCTTATTGCTGAGAGGAGGGTGTCTGAGCAGTCTCCTAATTGGAATACAGCATCAGAAAGAAGGTCTTAGCTGAAAGTCCAAGACACCTTTCCTCATTAACGAATAACAAGAAACCCAAATCTCCTAATACCACATTCAGGCAGGCATCCTGTGAGGTGCCAGGGTGCTGAGCCTGTTCTCAGCTGTACATCTTGTGGCTTAATGACCCATAAGGTCTGGGGATTTCCTGCTGTCCTGCTGTCAGGAAGAGCAGAGTTAGGGTTGGAACCCTCCTCTCTGAGACAGTTAGGATCCCCTAGGGACATATGAACACCCTGCTTTCCTGAGAAACTGTGCCTATACTTTTCAAAGACAAACTTAGCTTTTTAACAACTGTAGCTTTTTGAGGCTTTCAAAATAGCCAAATTGTTCACCATCTTCTGAGAGAACTGAGTCTTATTGAGGAGGTGGTGAGGGAGAGTTAAGGGGGGATGCTGGGAAGAATGCTTGCTTCCTTCAATTTGAGTGAATTCCTTTTTACTGTAGTGTTGTCTTGCTGTCATTGGCACACTCAAACGAGAGTTCTGATGCACTGCCGTGAGTTCAGTAATAGCCTGAATGTTTTCTGTAGCCGAGAAACTGGGCTGGCGCCTGCTCCTCATTCCTCAAGGAGTGGTTTTTCTCATTATGTTTGTAATTAGTCATTCCTCCTAGACCACAAGCTCTTTGAAGGAAGTCTGTTTATTCCCTTGTCATGTATTTAATGAGCATCTGCTCTGTGCTACGTACTGCTGTAGGTGCTAGAGACACAGGCTTTGATGTCCTCTTCTGTGTGGAGGGTCAGTGCCAGAAAGGCATAGATGGGAGATAGGGCTTGTGGCACGTGCTGTGTGGGGCCTCTGCAAGCTACGTCCTGTCCTTTGTGGTGGGGACTCTGACTGTGGAATTGACCTGCTCCCCTGTGCAATTGCTGACTATCGTGGACCATACTCATTTGTGCTGCTGGGGGCATTGTCCAATGGCCCTTGCCTACCTCAGGGTCTCTGAATCTTTCTCTGTCCTGTCCTATGGCCACCTCAGTTTGGGTTGGCTCTCAACTTTCAGTATCTCTGTGATGATAGGGATTTACATGGGTCAGCCCAGATCCAGTGTCCAGGCTCTATGAGTCTCACCTGTCCCAACATCACCTTCCTTCTTACCACCATGAGCTTAGCATGGCCAGGCATCTACACCAGCCAGACACCCCTACACTTCCATTTCTGTCTCATTTGCTTTCTTCTGTTTTTTTTTTTTTTTAAATTGGCAGACATCCCTACAACGAGCAGCCAAAAACCACCAAGTCCAGAGGGCAGCGAAGGAGCAGTTTTCTTTTTAAGACATTAAAGATGCTCTTGTCTTACCCTCTCCCTTCCTATCCAGTTTCTTGTTAGTGCTTCAAGCTTGCAAGACAGTTATGCCTTCATCGAGTAGTTTTTCCATGAACAAAAATACATACTCACAGTGCTGTTGTGAAGCCAAGAGTCCAGGTACAGTAAGAGTGCTATGTTTTAAAAGAACAAAAAGTGTCATCAAAGGCCCAGGAAGTACTTTTCTTTCTGTGCTTACATCCCCACCAGCATCCTGCATCACAGGTCCACCCGCATCTTGAGTCTTGCTTTCCTGCTTGTGTGTTCTGTGAGGTTGATCAGGGTTCTGTAGGGCATGGAGCGTGGGGGTTGGGGGGTAAGCATTGAACTGTGTTGCTGTGGGAGGGGCCTTCAATTCTCATCAGCCGGGGACTCTCTTCCAGGCCACTGGGCTGCTCCCTGGTCTGGGATATGCGCTGGTTCACCCACCTCACCCTTATCTTGTGTTCTTGTCTGTTTACACCCATCCCTCCAATTGTAACTTTGTGCTATGGCCCCGCAGGTGGTGGCTGAAGTTTTCAGCTGTGGACAAGAGAGGGAACGGTGACCGTGGTTTCTTCTATAACCTGAATTGAACATTATTTATATTAGAATTAAACATTCCCACTGCAAAACCAATTTGATCACTGTGTTAGTTGTTTTTGCTGAACCAGAGTTTTGTGAATTTATAGTCTGGAGTTGTGGTGCTACCCTCACCAAAGCAGGACCCTTTCTCCACAACAGAACCCAAATCTGCGTAATTAAGTGGTACAATCTCCATCACCGAAGTGTCAGGATTTCAAATTTAAAACTCCCAAGTTGGGAAATGTGAAGATTAGATCCATAGAGCAATTCCAGCTTGCTTATAAAGAACAGAATATTTTTGATTACCAGTTAAGCTCCTAATTATGTGAAGAGGTTTATTGCAGGGTTTGTGCAGCATAGGTGATTAGTGTCGTCATGACAACAGCCTCTCCCTCCTTCCTACCACCAGGAGCTTGCTCTCTGCCAGGTGCTGGCTCTTTAGTCTACAGCCTGGTATACTAGACATCTGTACCAGTGTTGAAGGATCCTTTGGCAGGAGGAGAGACATATAAACTGGAGTCATTTTCCTCCCTTCCAGTCACCACCCTGTGTTATGTGAATTGATATGAAAGAGATCCCAGCTCCACTCACTGCCTCATATTACAAGGTAAAATTCCAGTGCTCAGGTACCTCTGCCATTTCAAATCCTGACATCATCCCTGGAGGCCTCCTCACCCAGGAGCCCTTAACTTGGAGTGATATCACAGCATCAGTTCAGTCCTTTGCTTGAGTGACAGCCCATGTGCTGAATGTTTTACCGACAGTTTCTACCCACTAAGTCCTACTTTCTAAAGTTGTAGCTGTATAAGCTTGTTCAGTTAGCTCTTACAGGAGCTCCTCCATTCTGTGCCCCTGCCAGAGGCTACAGTGTATCAGAGAGGCAGGAGACATGTGGAGGGAGTGCCCAGGATTCATATCAGGCCCTGAACCTTCCTAGACCTTGTCCTGAGCGCATCACTGCTCCGTAGGCCACCGCTGTGCTCTAGTAGACGCTCTTCCACTAAGTGGGGTGAGTGGATGCAAACAGAACAAAGACTCAGTGGTTAGCAGGTGGCAGATGTCCTAGGCAGGCAGCCCTCATCACTACTCTGTTCTCCATTTTGAGCCTGTCTCACCTCCTGTTCTTCTTTGATTCTGAGTGTAGGAAGATGGGCAGAAATGTTCATTCTTTGTTTCCCTAACATAGCCTTTTTATATTTCAGAATAACAATTAAATACCTGTGCCTGCCTCCTGTCTAAGTCACTTAGATTGTTTCTTCTATCTGTCCACCCACCACTTTACACCTACCTCCTGTCCGTCCCCTGCGGCTTTCTGTCTACACTCACATCAGTGCAGACTTTGGTTAGGGCTTCCCCCAGTGCTGTCCCCTCCTTATACCTCTGGCCCTGTCCATTGAACTCAGTACCATTCTTCACTTGGTTCTGACCACAGGGGCCTGCATATGTTCCAGTCATGCTGTCCTTAGCAGCCCTGGAGAAAGATAAGCTGTTGAAATGGCTCCAGTAGCATCGTCTCTCCTGCTCTCTATGAGACTCTCCATTCCACCCCGACCCTTCTGCAGAGAAGGCCCTAGGTCTCCATCCTTGCCTAGCCACAGTGTATGCGGCTGCTGTAAGGGCTAGGGTATTTATTCCATTCTAACAGTGAGGGCAAGCATGATCCTCATGGCGTTTAGAAGACAAATTGGCAGAGGGCTTCTTGGAGTTAAATGCCATTACATCGTTACACTGAAGAGTAACAAATGACTTGCTGTGAGAAATGACAACCAAAATAGGCTGCTGACATTTCCTTGAATAAAATAATAGGCTGGCTAAACAGACTAAGAAATATTGAGGCTTCTGCCTGCCCCACACAGTGCCGGTTTTATGCAGGTCCAGGTTGTGCTAGCCCGGCTGCTTCTGTGAACCAGAAGTCCGAGAGGGCCCTTCTTGGTGTTTACTTTTGATTATGCCTGAGGAAATGTTTCTGTGCTTGGAAGGTCCTTGAAAAAGGGTTTGTCAATGGAAAACATCTCAGAAGATGTCCTCTGAATGTGCTTGTTGATTCAATGCCCTGAGACTGGAAAATAAACTGAGACTTGCTACTAGTCTCACAGGATGGGAATTAATTCTGCTGAAGAGTTTTTCCCAGGGAGCAGGAGGAGACAGTTCACACCCACATATGCATTCTTTTTTTTTATTGGATATTTTATTTACATTTCAGATGTTATCCCCTTTTCCCATTTCCCTCCACCCAGAACCCCCCTATCTCATCCCTCCTCCTCCTGCTTCTATGAGGATGTACCCTCATCCACCCACTTCTACCTCCCTGCCCTCATTCCCCTACTTTGAGGCATCCAGCCTTCATGGGACCAAGGACTGCCTTTCCCACCTATGCCCAACAAGGCCATCCTCCCCTACATATAGAGCTGGAGCCATGGGTCCCTCCGTATGTACTCCCAGGTTGCTGGTTTAGATCCTGGTCCCCTACATATAGAGCTGGAGCCATGGTACCCTCCCTATGTGCTCCCAGACTGCTGGTTTAGATCCTGGTCCCCTACATATAGAGCTGGAGCCATGGTTCCCTCCCTATGTGCTCCCAGACTGCTGGTTTAGATCCTGGGAGCTCTGGTTGGTTGGTATTGTTGCTTTTTCCATGGGGCAGCAAACTCTTTCAGCTCTTTCAGTCTTCTCTCTAACTCCTTCATTGGGAACCCCATGATCAGTTCAATGGTTAGCTGTGAGCATCTGCCTCTGTATATGTCAGCTCTGGCAGACCTCTAAGGAGACAGCTATATCAGGCTTCTGTCAGCATGCACTTTCTGGCATCCACATCAGCATCTACCTTTGGTGACTGCACATGGGATGGATACCCAGGTGGAGCAGTTTCCAGACAGCCCCTCCTTCAGTTTCTGTCCCACATGTTGTCTCCATATTTGCTCCCATGAGTATTTTCTTACTCCTTCTAAGAAGGACTGAAGCACCCACACTTTGGTCCTCCTTCTTCATGAGCTTCATGTGGTCTGTGAGTTGTATCTTGGGTATTGCAAGCTTTTGGGCTAATATCCAATTATCAGTGAACACATACCATGTGTGTTCTTTTGTGATTGGGTTACCTCACTCAGGATGATATTTCTAGTTCTATCCATTTGCCTAAGAATTTCATGAATTTATTGTATTTAATAGCTGAGTAATACTCCATTGTGTAAATGTACCACATTTTCTGTATCCATTCCTCTGTTGAAGGACATCTGGGTTCTTTCCAGCTTCTGACTATTATAAATAAGGCTGCTATGAACATAATGGAGTATATGTTCTTGTTATATGTTGGAGCATCTTCTGAGTATATGCCCAGGAGTGGTATAGCTGGGTCCTCAGGTAATGCTATGTCCAATTTTCTGAGGAACCACCAGACTGATTTCCAGAGTGGTTGTACCAGCTTGCAATCCCACCAACAATGAAGGAATGTTCTTCTTTCTCCACATCCTCACCAGCATCTACTATCACCTGAGTTTTTGATCTTAGCCATTCTGACTGGTATGAGGTGGTATCTCAGGGTTGTTTTGATTTGCATTTTTCTGATGACTAAGGATGTTGAACATTTCTTTAGGTGCTTCTTGGCCATTTGAGTTTTCTCAGTTGAGAATTATTTGTTTAGGTCTATACTCCATTTTTAAATAGGCTTATTTAGTTGTCTAGAGTCTAATTTCTTGAGTTCTTTGTATATATTGGATATTAGCCCTCTGTTGGATGTAAAGCTCTTTTCTCAATTTGTTGGTTGCCGTTTTGTCCTATTGACAGTGTCCTTTGCCTTACAGAAGTTTTACAATTTTATGAGGTCCCATTTGTCAATTCTTGATCTTGGAGCAAAAGCCATTGGTGTTCTGTTCAGGAACTTTTCCCCTGTGCCCAAGTATTCGAGGTTCTTCCCCACCTTCTCTTCTATTAGTTTCAGTGTATCTGGTTTTATGTGAAGGTCCTTTATCCACTTGGACTTGAGCTTTGTACAAGGAGATAATGTGTATTGTTGAGCTTCCCACTTCAGTCAGTAGAAAGACACTGGGCTGAACTGGCTGTGAGGCAGGCTGTGGTGTTCTCTCTATTGCATCTATCACCTGAGAGAGGTGATAATTTCTGCCACTGCAGCCCAAGGGAACAGGGAGAGAACACCTTTCTCACATCGTCACTGAACAGTGTCTTGACTAAAGGGTGTACTCAGATCAAATGCTGGCTTTCCGACATTAGACATTTTCCAGGAGTGGGCCTCTGAGGATTGACTGTGAGGAGAGGATTCTTGTTTCCTTGCAGGCAGTAGGGGACAAAGCTGCAGGAGTGTATGACTGTCCCAAGACAACTTAGGAGGGTTAGATGAGGTACCACAGTCATGCTTGTCAGTCGGACCTGTATTCAAGGGAAGGGGGAAAGTTGATGACCAGTTGTGTCTCTTAGGGCTGTGAATTCTTTGGGTTCCATGTGACATGAGTGACAGCTGGGTCTTCTCAGTAGTCACTGACCCTGGTTCTGGTTTTCTGCCACCTGGCTGTTCTGGCCCCTGAACATATGTTTTCCTTTAGTGAATTAGCCCTCTTGGTGTGTGTGTGTGTGTGTGTGTGTGTGTGTGTGTGTGTGTGTGTGTGTGTTATTGTCCATCTTATCTAGCTCTCTGCTCAGGGCTTGGTCTGTAGTGATAGCTCCCATAAAAGGTATCAGTCCAGCACCTGCTGTGTCCTTCACCCCATAATCTAGACAATCCACTGTTTGCCAGCTTATAGAAAACAAATCCTGCTCAGTCTTCAGCACACACCCACCCTGAAGGCCACAAGGAGTGGGCTCCTCCCTACAAGGCATCCAGAATAGGCACAGATGCAGACAGGAGTTGGTGGATGCTGCCAGGAATTGGGAAGAGGGCAAGAAGCGAGTGACTCCTAAAGGATACAGGGATTCTTACTGGAGTAAGGAAAATGCCTTGGAGTTTATGGTGGTGATCTCACAAGCTCTTTCCACAGACTTGCACACATGCTTGCAGTATATAGGTGTTTTCGCAGTATGTAGGTCCTGCTTTTACTCATTTAAAGAGTAGATTTCATGGTATAAACTATGTCACATTTCAAAAAGAAAACCCCAGACCTAAGCAGTGCCACAGAGAGAGCTGGGGCCCTAACACCGTTTCTTACAGATCCAATATCACTGTAGGTGAGGTATGAGCTAGTGCCAAAGGGCTGGGTCCTGCTGGTGGTGTGTAGGACTGTCACCAGCTCTGTAGGTCAGCACACAGAGCCTGCCTGTCAGCTTCTACCTAGGGACTTAGATGTGACAACTCTTTCCCAACACCTTCCTGGTCTCTGTTTATACAAAAAACCAGAAAGGCAGTGTGCTCATCCTTATGTGTACCAGGAGGCTTGCAGGTGCTGGAGAGGAAGTCATCACTGAGGATGGTTAGGAAGCTGGTGGGCCTTGTGGGGAGCAGTTAGGAAGGTGGTCTGATGTGATGGCTCAGGATGGACAGAGGCCTGGTCCAGGTCTCAGGTCCCTTGTGGGCTTCCTGAATTCTAGGCTGTTTACCTCTGCTGTGCTGTTGTTTTTCTGCATGCCATAGGCTGTTAGAGACCCTGACAGTGGGAATAGAGTTGTGGCAGGTTGCCTGAGTGGGCGTGTCTGAGACATGGGGTGCGGGGTGATGGGAAAATGATAAGCTCTTGATAATTGTTAGCATTGCTGGGCTTTGCCTAGACTTTCAAAATGGATGTAGGCTAAAGTGTTTTCTTCTTAAAGAACATTTTCTTTATAAAGATGCACATGTGTTTGCAAATAAAATGAAAATAAGAAACTGTTAAAATGGGCGGTCAATTTGTAAACTGTTTCTGAGCATTTTCCTGGGTAATCGTCCTTCTCAGGGTCCAAGATGAGTCTGCTCAATATCTGATGAACTATTTCAATTAGGCATCTGGGTTTTCTACTTTCAAAAGGAAATTATGTTGAATACCACTGTCCTCCTGAAGCTCATCTGTTCGTCTGCCTTCTGGGGTAGTAGATAGTAGCACAGAAATGTTTACCCGGAACAGTTTGGGAAGCTCTACCTCAGAAACCGTATTCCAGAGGAATTACTACCAAATGAATATGTAAACTTATTAGAAGCAGAGTTTTAAAAATTCTGATTGAGAAACTTTCAGTTCTGTTAGGGCTTAACAATGTATGGTAGGTTTTCTCTTTCTAGAATATGAGCTGTCTGAGAAGTAATAATTTACAATATATTAATTATGCTAATTAATCTGAAAGAATTCAGAATATTAATTATCTGCAACTAATTAGGTTTAAAGTTGAGAACCATTAAGTGATGAGGTGTGGGTCTCATGAGCCATTTGTTTAGCATGTTCAAAACGTGGTGGAGGGAGGCTGGCATGCATGCACATGGCAGCGTTCCCTGTTTGTTTACTTCCCATGGTTGATTGCTTTTTGTATCTTCCATATTTGATTCTGCACAGACCAGGAGGACTTGGACAAGGTCGATGTCTCCAGTGTGCCTGCAGAGGTGCTTTGCAACATCGAGGCTGACACCTACTGGTGCATGAGCAAGCTTCTGGATGGCATTCAGGTGAGCCTGCAGCTCAGGAGGCTCGGGAGGCTCGGGAGGCTTCAGACAACATGCTGCAGCCCACTGGGGAGGCCACTGGGCTACACTCTACTAGCTAGCTTCTCAGTTGAAGCTATCTACCTGAAAAAGTAGGCAGCCTTTTTCTGTCTGGAGCAACACATAATCACCTCAGGGTCATAGGCATGAGATAGGTCATACGTGCTCCTGGTTCTGGGAACAGTCATTGTGTCCTGCCAAGTATTCCAGTACTTGGTATGTAGGGAGTTTGATTCCCATGCTCTGATCTCCCCATTGCTTCTGCTTGTATTCTCTAGCCTTTAGCAACACTGTGGGCACTGGTTCTAGAGTCCTTGGCAAACTACTGGGCATATATTCCTTAAAGGGCATCAGGTCCAGGCACTATCCCTTGACTGTACCTTCTAGGCCTGTGAGCAGCCCACAGCCCTTCTAGCTCTGGTGGCATGGTTCTGTATAAATGTGTCACTCCCACTGTGTCTGATCCATGGGGAGGCTCTAGCTTTTATAGTCCTGAGTACCTGGGCATCATGATGGGGACATTGCTGATCTCCATGTGGAAGTTAGGGTTAGGGGCTCTGAGGTTCACGGAAAAGCCCCATGACAGCTTGGTTTTATGTAAACAGTGTTTATGTGTGTATTGAAACCTGCACAGTACCTAGGATGCATCTCATTAGCTGATGACTTAAGAATGGGGACAGCAGCTGGATAACTTGTATAGCAGTGGCTGAAGTAGGCAAACCAGACCTCAAATGCCCTGTGGAATGTTTTTGGTTTGTTTTGGCCCAGAATACCTTTCCTAAACACCTTCTTTGTACCTGGCATTGTGTTCTGTACTTGAGGAGGAGCCTTGAGCAAGGCATGAGGCATGCCTGGAGGACCACACTGTGGCCTGGGGCTCAGATGTTTCCTTACTGTGTGTGGAAGCTGCAAATACAGGTTCCCAGGATTAAGTATGGCTAAAAGAGAGTCTGTAGGAGGACAAGGAGTTTTGTTGACAGAGGAGGGAGAGGGAGAAAATCCCAAGATTTTCTCTAGGAGCCATGCAAAGAAGGCCATGACCTGTGCCATGCCAGCTAAGGGAGAGTCTTAGTCCTCAGGGCATCGGGAAACCAGCTGGCCACAGTTGCCTTCATCTTTCTGAGTAGGTGGCTCGGCTCATCTATTGGCCTTGAAGGTCAAATAATGCTTCAGAAAATGTATGGCTTAGAACCCGAGGCTTAATCTGCATGGATCAGCCAAGTGGTATGTCAAGGAGACTTGAGTTTGTGTTGCTTTTCATACCTGAGGCTGATGGGGAGAAATTAGGATCCCCTGTGTAACTGAAGAGCAGAAAGCTCTTCTTTGCTCTTGATGCAGATGGCCCTTGACTTATTTTGTTTCTTGTAAAGACAGATGTGCTCACTAGAGACTTGTTTGGGCCCAAGCATCAATTCATCACTTCCTGCCTTTGTTAATGTTTTCATATTTACTCCTTCTTCAGGAACTTCAGACCTTTCCCTGTTAGAGAAGGGATTGAACTGTAATGTAAAAGTTTATAAATTATCACTGTCGCTTCTCTGATTGTGAGTGATGGGACTTGTGCCATTTAAATACAAGATTATCTGGCTTCTGTTTGTAAATAAGATTGCCGTACAACAGAATCAATGCTGGCCTTTCATTTTTCACCTGAGCTTTGTTGTTGGCAAAGTGGTTTATTGACGGGCTGACAAGCAGAAGGCACCACAGTCCTCTGGTGCCTATGTTTATAGCACGTTCACAGCTCTGTGGGAGCTATCTGTCTTTCCCACACATGGCTAGGATTGATTTCACAGGAGCCTCCTGTGAGCTGAATTAGAAGGCTCTCAGTTCTACCATTTGGGATTTGGGAGCTTGACTGGATTCTTGTGGCTCAGGCAATGCCAAGAGCCTGGAAACTTCAGGGCTCTTCCATGCATGAGCCAGTTTTGTTTTAGGTTAGCTTGTGAGGGTGTGAGCTTGGTTAAAATACAGGCTTGAGTGGACCAGCAGCCTTTTCCCCAAGGACTTGCCTGGCTTGTCCTTTACCATTGGTGGCTTGTTTCCTAGCCCACTTTCTACTCCTGGTCACACCTCTCTCTTCTCCATTCTTTTTGTTCAGTTGGAGTGTTTTTCCGTAAATATCTATTTCCTTGTTCCATGGTCTAGGTTGAAAGACTTCAGAAAATAACTCCTGTTTTGTTGAATGCCGAGTCTCCTATCTGGCCTTTACCTGTGTCTCTAGTTATTCTATAAGGCTAGGTTGACTTATCAAAGTATTTTGACATCCATACCACTTCCTGAGGGGCCTCCATGGAGACATGGTTCCAAACTATGGACCAAACTAGGGCCAGTGGCTTTGTAGATACCGGGCAGTGTCCTCAGGGATGAAGATGGGAGTTGGGTATATCTCCTGCATGTGGCCATTGTGCCTTATATCAGAGCCAAGGGCCTACCTGTACACCAGGTGGATGCTCAGAGAGAAAGGCCACTGCCCCAGGTTACACAGCCTCTGAAGGAGCCCACATTTGGACCCCCATAGCTCCTATGGCTTCTGCTTTGCTGAAGTAGATAGAGTAAGTTGTTTTGCAGGGCAGATTCTAAAGCAGTGGTTCTCAACTTTCCTAATGCTGTGTCTCTCTCACAGTTCCTCAGGTTGTGTTGATCCCCAACTTCAAAATTATTTTCATTGCTACCTCATCACTGTAATTTTGATACTGTTATAAATCATAATGTAAATAGTTTTGGAGATAGAGGTTTGCCAAAGGGGTTTTGAGAGCCTCTGTTTTGGAGGGTAGAAACCTCATCTGTCTTTTGTTTTGTTTTGGACACTCTGGGTAGCTGTAGCTATATTTGGTTCATTGTGGACCTCAGTTGGAGATTCTGTGCCCACTAAGTTATTGTAATTGATCTGCTAGCTGTTACTTCTCTTTACCAATAATAACTTTTGAACTTCTAAGTAAAGATTTTGAGTTCTGAAAGATTATGGTTCACTACTCTGAGGAAGAAACAGGCTAAAGGAATGCAACTAGTGACTGTCTAATCAGCATGGCAAACCTGTGCACTGAAACATATGGGCATTTTATGTATTTCATACATGAGCAGCTCTGCTCAGAGTGTGGCAAACATGCCTGTGCAAGTGCTGAGGGTCACTGTGGTGGATATGAATATTATTAGCACTGCTCTTGGGGCCCAGATCTGAAGTCCATTGGGGCTTAGGTGGGAGACAGGCGAGCAGTGGGGGTGAGCAGCAAGAAGTGGCCAGGTACTCTGGCCCAGGAGGAGAGCAGACTTTGGGAAAACTGTTCCCACTGCAGCTGCCTGGAGATGACTGTGTACAGAACACGCGTGACTTGCTTTGATGGCTTGTCAGCAGCAAGGACAGTCCTCCAGAAAGGAAGTGTACTGGCCTGCTAAGAGCCAGCCAGTGCATTTGAGGAGAGTCTGCAGATGCACTGTGGCCTAGGTTTTCCTGCTCTGGAAGGTAGGAAGTAAAAGAAGAGCTGGCCCTGCCCTGGGAGATGTGGGTGGCAGGGTGTACAGAGCAGAGCTGCCCATGCCCATGTGTTTCAGTGCACAGGTTCGTCATGTTGATTAGACAGTCACCAGTCGAATTCCTTAGCCTGTTTCTTCCTCAGAGTAGTGAACCATAACCTTCCAGAACTCAAAATCTTTACTTGGAAGTTCAAATGTTATTATTGGTAACAACCACTAACTGTTATCTGAAGTGATAGAGGAACCATTCATTTTGGGGAAAATAACTGGTAACTTCCCATATTTACATAGCCAGTTTGCCTCTGAAAGTGAAGGGGCACATCCTCTTTAGTTCACAGCTATGGTAGCCATGTGGAGCTTTCCTGGAGGATAGCTTGGCTATCTTCATATACAAGGCTTTTCCTGCCCTCCATCCTACCTCAAAATATTGGAAGAGGTGCTTCTTCCAGACAGAGCTTGAGTACTCTCAGTAGTACAATTAGACTTAATTAGTTAATTAAAAAAATTCGAGACAAGGTCTTTCTGTGTAGCCTTGGCTGTCCTGGAACTTGCTCTGTAGACCAGGCCAGCCTTGAACTGTTAAGAGTTGTCTGCCTCTGTCTCCTGTGTGCTCAGATAAAAAGTGCGACAACCACGCCTAGTTAGATTTAATTTTATTGTAGCAGTTAGATTCCTACTTCATGAAGGGTGCTCTTCAGTGAGGCTGCCTTTTGATTGAAGTCACAGAGCTTTGCGAATACACTGACCACCAGCAAGGGTTGGTGGTGCTGCCTAGATTCTTGCCCATGTGCTGGTGTCTACTCACCGTGCTGTGTGTTTCAATACAAATGTAAGCACAGTGAAGAAGGTCATCTGTGCCCCTGTATTGTTATAAAAACAGCTTTGTTCTAACAGACAACTTGAAAGGGTCTCAGAGACCCCAAAAGTTGGCTGGCTGGTCATTGAAGGCTTCTGAATGAGACTCATGATTTCTTAATTCAGGCACATGGCAGTCTCACTGAGAAGCCCCAGAAGGTGAGCTCAGAGAAAGTACCAAGTGATCTGCCCAGAGTCTTGGCAGAGAGGACTAGGAGATGAGAAATAAAGGAGGTAGGAAAGTTTGTGATCAGGGGATCTTGCACAAGCTGATGGCTCATTCCAAGCATGCCTATTAAGAAGCACAATGTCTTATGTACGGTTTGCAGGGGAAATGGGACAGAATCAGTAGAAAGCTATCATTCAATGGCCTGAAGTCAGCAGGAAGCTAATCAGGCAGTGTTGCACAAGGAAAACACGGGATATCTCAAGTTCATCATACACTGAGCACACAACAGCCTTGGGACTGATAACTACAGTTTGTTAGGGAATAAGAGTTGAGTTTTAGGATCTAAAGGCCATGGTCCTCCAAGACCCCAACCCCAAGCTATCAATGGCCTTGCCAAGCATGTTCCTGGTTTTAGAGTAAGAACTCTAATTTTTCTTGGTACCCCAGGGCCGTAGGAAATACTCCCAGCAACAGAGCAGGCAGTGAGCCTGTGTGGTAGGAAGCTCCTGCATCACTGTTGACAGAAATGGGAGTCCTAGTACATTGACTGAAAGGGGTATAGTATGTGAAGGGCAGAGGCATAGTTCGCAACCAGAATACAACTCTGAAGGCTTTAAACAAACTAACTAGAATTACAGTAGCTAGAATTACAGTCATTACATTTTGCAACCCATCAGACACAACAGAGGAGAGGATTAGTGGACCGAGAGGGTCTTGAGGAGATGAAGGGGCAGAGCGAACCCAGACAGAGAGAATGGCTGGAGGGAAGCGAGCAGTGGGAAGATGATGACTGAGAAGTTTGGGCTTTTGTTTTATTTTATTTTATTTTATTTGCAATAAGTTACAATGTGGGCACCACACTCACCGTAGCCTTGGAATCTTGATGCTTGTTACTTAGAGTCAATAAATAAAAACCAATCTAAAGTGGGAGGGAACCAAATGCAAATGGTACAGATGTGAGGTGGGAGGTGTGGAACACAGATAGGAGGGACTCGCAGAGAGTGGGTAGACAGTGAGTACAGACTGGAGATGGAACTAGAGGTAGGTTAGAAACAGCCCTAGAAACAGCAGAGGCTGGAGAAAGCGGGAAGATATCCTTGATGCTATGAAGAAAAGACACCCCCGAAGTAGACTGGGTTGAAAACCTGAGAGCCAGCCGTACACTGCTCAAGTCACACCAAACACAATGGTGCAGATGTGCAGCCATTAATGCCCTTGCCCTAGCATGTCTCAGGTACCTCCTAACTAGATTGTGGCAAATTGAAATTTTGGACCCTTATGGTCTGGGTACTGCTCATCTAACCCCCAGGAGTCAGGACGAAGGATAAGAACTCATTATATGGGGGTAGAGATATGGCTCCCTGGTTAAAGGCTTTCTGGATGACCACTCAGGTAGTTCACAGCCACCTGTAACTCTAGCTTGAGGGGACCCCCCAGGTTAAAAAACAAAAACAAAACATGAAAGTTGGACATGATGATACATACTTTTCATCTCTGCACTTGGGAAGCAGAGTTCAAGGCCAGCCTTGTCTGCACAGTAAGTTCCAGGTCAGCTAGGCTATATAGTGAGAGCCTGTCTTAAAAACCCAAACCAAACCCCAAACCATGAAAGTCTAAGGAATCTAGCTGGGAGGAGGGGCATGTAAGGAGTGGGGGGGGGGGAGTGAGGTATATGAAAATATACCAAACCCATTGTTGTGTATAATTAATAAACACTAGTGAAAAACTCGAAGGGTTCCTAAGACGAGGAGCATTTATACTGCACAGTCTTAGGCTTGGTCAGTGCACACCTTGAGTCCTGAGGTAGCCAGAGAGCAAACTTACTCTTGTAGCTCACATGGGATGTATGTGAGAATGGCTGCCCCAGGAACCACCAAGGGACTGTATGGCTCACAGCCTGGGGAGTGCTCCACAGGCTTAGAGGAGTGTTCTGGACTGTGCTCAGGCCTTCTCTGTGGACCCACCATATTGTTGAGGTTAGCAAGGCTCATGCTGGTAGGAATTGCCGAAGAAGCAGAGGCCAGAGGGTCATGAGTTTGAGGCTAGCTTGGTTATGCCTCTGTGGAGACAGTAGATTCTAGTGCCTGGTGGGATCTTAACCCCATCCCTGGAAGGAGCACTGTAGAAAGACTTTGGGTTTGCAGCCAACAGACACTTTGAAGCCCATGCAGGATCAGTTGTTTCTTCTCCCAAGTACACTTAGAGGCCAGCGAGGGGTGTAGAGTTTAAAAAGAACTTGTTTTGTCTAGTTTTTTCCAATTGTCTTTCTGTATAGCCCATGCTAACCTGGGGCTTGTGATCCTCCTGCTTCAGCTCTGTTTCTGACACACAGGTTATCTGTAAATGCTGCTCTTGGTGTCTGTAGCTTCCTCTGGGGGATGACTTCTGGTGTAGATTTGGGGAATATATATGAACAGATTATGCTGGCTGGATAGTTCTTCACAAAAGATTGCATGAAGACAGGTAGCTGGCTTCTAGCCTGGTGAAGCTGGCTTGAATGTTAGTGGTCTGCGGGTGCAGGCTGGTGATTGACCCCTATGGAGCCTCAGCCCTTCGCTGTCATGGAGTCCAAGGTCTGGGTAGTTAGGAGTTCCGGGCTGCCTGTGCCCTTCTCCAGCTCCTAGGGGATTATTCTTGCGCTCTAGCCAGTCTGTTCATTTCCCTAACAGCACTCATGCCAGGGTTTGTCGGCTGGCCATTACTTGCTGAATTACGGCTCCGTGCTTGCCTACCCTGAAGTCATACTATTACTCTTGGACTCATTACTTAGCAGGACAGCTTCTTTGAGGAGAAAAGAACCGTTGCCTTTTATAATTAGTCATTTACATTTCCTTTTCCTTGGGGAAGAATGATTCAATCTGAGAACTGGTTGGTGGCCCTGGTGGAATAGGAATGGGAGGGAAAGTAGCTCCATTATCCTGGAACTTGCTGGTGAGAAGGCCACCAGAGAAGGCTGGTGCCTGCAGTGGGTTTTGTCCTGACATGGGAGGTGACCTTCAAGTAGAGCTATGGTGACCCTCAGGAATGAGCTCAGACAGCCGGAACTTCAAACTGTGTCCTAGGGGCTGACTCCTGCTTACTCAGTTCAAAGGAAGGAGAACAAGGGAGGACCACTGTGCTCGGACAGGAGGCTCTGACCTGGCCTTTGTGGACCGTGAGGAGAACAGCCTGAAGGAAACTCTACTGACTTGGACGGACCGCATGCCAGCTCACAGACAGGAAACATAGACCTCACTTGGATACCTGCCGAGGCTGGCTCTGTCCTGAAGAGTCAGAAATGTGATTTGAGTGAAAGTCTTGGTCAATAAAATGGAGGTATATTAAATGGACAAAATCATTCCATACCTGGGCTACTAAGATTCGTTAAGAACGAACAGTAAGCAAGCCACAAATGAAATAAAAAATAATAATTTAAAATAACATTGAAAAAACATAAAAATCCACATTCTTGCCTGAACAAAAGGGGCATTCCTTTAAGTCACCAGGCTCTCCATTGCCTGAATGTGCCAGTCAGCTGACCTCCTGCTGAGAGAAGCCAGGGTGTGGCCATGCTGGCTGCTCTGAGGTTTGTGTGGATGCTCAGCACATACCTTCTACAGACATCTGCTTCTCTTGAGTCCTTACTAGGAGTGGCTGGGTCTCAGTGTGGAAGGAGGGCTAGGTGTTTTAGAAAGACAAGCCTCTCTTCACAAGACTGACCATACTACACGGGTTCACAGAATTGGGTGCACCACGCCAGGTTCTCACCAGCTCTGCTTGTTAATCCTGCCCATCTAACTGGCAATGCTATTTCTTCCACAGTATACTTCCTCCATGCCCTTCACTTAACGTTTTATAGCAGTAATCCTTTGTCAAGACATGTATCTGGAGAGCACTCTCTCCCTACTATGGCATATCAGCTTATTTTCCAGACAGTGCTTTCTAATGAACAGAAATCTCTTAGTTTTGATAGAATCATGTCAGATGTGTATTATTTTCTGTGTCATGACTGAATATCCTTTGCCAGCTCACAGGATGCCTCATGTCTCTCTTTTAGAGGCCACAGATTTTGTTTTTTTTTTTTTTTTTTTTTTTTTTTCTTCCGTTGCTGTGATAAAATGTTCCAACAAAAGCAACATGAAGGAGGAAGGGCTTATTCTGGTTCACAGTCAATCATGGTGGGGACATCCTGGCTGCAGGAGCATGAGCTGGCGGGTCACATCATATTCACAGTTAGAAAGCAGAGAGTGAGGAATGCATTCACACTCAACTCACTTTGTCTATTTTACATAGATAAGTCTCCTGCTCAGGGTTTGGGTTCGCCCATAGTTAAGGTGGATCCTTATATATCAACATCATTAATACCTCACAGAGGTGGTCAGAAGCCAACCTTTACTTAAACAGTCCCTCACAGGTGCCCAGAGGACCATCTCAAAGATGATCCTACATTCTGTCTGGGCTAATCAACCCTAACCATCACACCTCATTATTTCCTTGTGTGTCTGCAGCCTGGCTCTTGCATATGCTATGAGAGGAAGAGGGAGCTTGTTGTTTCTGGGTAGACTGTGTAGTGACTACAGTGCCATTGGTTGAGAACAGTTTTGTTTTTTCTTCTGCATTAGATTGTTTCAGCATGTCTTCTGATTTTTAACTGTCTAAGGGTCTGTTTCTGGATTTGGTTCTTGTTTATTGCCAGACTTCTGGGCCTTCATTATGTAACCCTTCCTTTTGTAAATGCTGAAACATTTCTTCAACTTTGCTCTTTAAAGAAACTGTCTTGAAGATGTTTGGTTCTTTGCATATAGTCTATTGTTAATCTGCTATTTTCTTAAAGACAGAACAAGTCTGATGGAATTTTCAGTGGGATTGTTGTGAAGCTATTAGGTGTGTTTTCTTAAAGTTGATATTTGCAACATAGAATTCATGAACATGGTATAGTTTTTAAATTTAGACTTTATCAATATTTTGTGGTTTTCATTGTGTGGGTTTTTGTTGTTGTTTATATGTTAAGATTACTTCTGATTGGGGGCTTGGTTTTTCTTTTCTTCCCTTCTTCCATAGGGTTTCTCTGTGTAACAGTACGAACTGTCCAGGAACTCACTTTGTAGATCAGGCTGCCCTTGAACTTACAGAGATCTGCCTGCCTGTTCTTCCCTTCTGCTGGGATTAAAGGCATGCACACCACTGCCCAGCTTGATTTGGTGTTTTCAATACTGCTTTAGATAGTATATCCCTCTTGTACTTTTTCTCTGCTGTATATATGATAACAGCTGGTTTTATAGCTGATAAAGATTGTTCATTCTTTCTGTACATCAGATTGCTGTTTTGCTGTTTGTGTTCATAGTACTGTGGGCCAGGGTTTCAGTCAGGTACGATGTGGACTGTTTATCTGCTTACTAAGCTAAGAGAATGTAAAGTCCGGTCACGAGTGAGTGCCAAAGCCTTATTCATTTACCCCAGAGTTTGGCTGTCAGATATTCTCTACTCCATGCTTCTAGTTTGGGGAGCTGCTTCACAGAGAGCAGCAATAGCTGGGAGGAGAGATAGCTAGAGCAGCAGGCACAGCATATATATATATATATATATATATATATATATATGCGCACATGTATGTACAGACACACACACACACATATAATTTTCCTCTCTCCTCTCTCTTAGCCCCCTCACATGTTACTCTATCACTCTTGTTCAAATTTATGACCTCTTATTTTTTATTTATTATTATTGATGTGTGTGTGTTTGAGTATGAGTCCATTTAGTGTTGCTTATATGCATTTGTTTTTAGGGCTGACCACTTGAGATTGATTAGCCAGTCAGGGTGCTGTCTTTGGGGAAGGCTAATCCCCGCCCCCCCCCCCCCCCAAGCAGTTTTTAATTGGCCAGTGCTTTTCATCTGGGGGTAGGACCATATAGCCAGTTGTTTTGGACATTATAGCTGATTGTTGCCTTTTGTAATGGTTTCTGTCTGCTGAGAAAAGAAGTGTCTTTGTATATGTCAGGCTCTAGCAGACCTCTAAGGAGACAGCTATATCAGACTCCTGTCAACATGCACTTCCTGGCATCCACATGAGCATCTACCTTTGGTGACTGCACATGGGATGGATACCCAGTTGGAGCAGTTTCCAGACAGCCCCTCCTTCAGTTTCTGTCCCACACGTTCTCTCCATATTTGCTCCTATGAGTATTTTCTTACTCCTTCTAAGAAGGACTGAAGCACCCACACTTTGGTCTTCCTTCTTCATGAGCTTCATGTGGTCTGTGAGTTGTATTTTGGGTATTGAGAACTTTCGGGCTAATATCCAATTATCAGTGAAAACATACCATGTGTGTTCTTTTGTGATTGGATTACCTCACTCAGGATGATATTTCTAGTTCTATCCATTTGCCTAAGAATTTCATGAATTCATTGTATTTAATAGCTGAGTAATACTCCATTGTGTAAATGTACCACATTTTCTGTATCCATTCCTCTGTTGAAGGACATCTGGGTTCTTTCCAGCTTCTACCCATTGAAGTGATCATGGGGTTCCCAGTGGAGGAGTTAGAGAAAAGACTGAAGGAGATTAAGGGGTTTGCGGGCCCCATGGGGAGAACAACAATACCAACCAGCCAGAGCTCCCAGGGTCTAAACCACCAACCTGGGAGCACATAGACCCATGGCTTCAGCTGTATATGTAGGGGAGGATGGCCTTGTCAGGTATAGGTGGGAGAGGAGATCTTTGGTCCCGTGAAGGCTGGATGCCCCAGTGTGGGGGAATTCGAGGGTGGGGTGGTGGGAGTGGGTGGGTGGGGGCACATCCTTATAGAAGCAGAAGGAGGGGGGATGGGATTGGGGGTTTCTGGGTGGGGAAAAAATGGGGAAAGGGGATAACATCTGAAATATAAATAAAATATCCAGTAAAGAAAAAATATACAGACAAATGAAAACAAAACAAAACAAAACAAAACAAAAAGTGTCTTTGATGTGGGGTGAGAGCTGCGCTTCTCTGAAGTTCTGGAAGTCCAGGTTCACACTCCAAACGGAGGGAATATGTGTGTTCCTCTTTGTGGGTGAGGTTTGTGTCATTGCCAGGTCACACTGCTGGATGTGCTGCCCCAGGCTGCTGTCCTCCTGGTGCTGCTGTCTGCTTTCCCTGGGTTGCCGAGGACTTTGAGACTTTCAGCTGTAGTTGGTGTATCTTGTTCTTTGGCTTTGTCAGCCTTCACCATATAACCTGAGTCTTAGTGTTAGCCATGCATTCGAGGGCCACTGTGCTGTTTTGGCAGATTGGTATGTTACAGATGGTGTCCTGTTATGTGGCTTGGTTCTTGTCAAGGTCTCATCATGAGTCCTTTCTTGTCTGATGGCACTGAACATTGTAACCTTTGGGGCCTCTTCTCTCCTCTTTCTCTGGATTGCTTGATTTATTGAAAGTGCTCATCTTTTTGTCTTTCGTTCCTCCTCCTCCTCCTCCTCCTCTTCCTCTTCCTCCTTTTCTTCCTCCTGTTCTTCCTCCTCCTGTTCTCCCTCCTCCTCCTCTTCCTCCTCCTCTTTTTCCTTCTCCTCCTCCTCCTTCTTTTTTTGTAAGGCAGGGTCTCACTACATAACTCTGACCGCCCTAGAACTCTCTCTGTAGAACAAACTGGCCTTGAACTCAGAGATCTACCTGCTTCTGCCTCCCAAGTGCAGGGATTAAAAGTGTGTGCCACCACTGCCTGACATCTAGTAATTGCTTCCTTTTCAAACTTCCTTTTAGTGGCTGTTTTAAAGCAGCTTCAGATAAAACATAACCTTGGAACGTTCCCATGTAATCACCCCTCCCTGCCCCCAGCCACACTTCTCCCATTCTGAAGAATGCCTGCATTAACGTAACACACTTGTGACTGACAGGGCACTGGCAATGAGTCATGACCAAGTGAAACTCATAGTTTAATTAATGTTGTAACCATGGGTTTGGCAGATGCCTAACAACATGTGCTGTCCATTAGTCCTTAGTAGACATCCGTGTGCCACCTGGTCATCCACTTTGCCTTCCATCGGAACCTGGTCCCCATGGTTTTGTCTTTGCCAGAATGCCACATGGTTGGCAGAGTGGCCTTTCCAGCCTGGTTTTGTTCATGCTGTTACTTCATCTCTAGTCCATGGCTGTCTGTCCTTTATCCTGCGGAGGCTCTACTCTGACCACTCTGAACTGTGTTATTGAACCCTGCCCAGTGTTGTCACTCTGTAATCAGCAGGTTGGGGGCAGGGAGGTTGGGAATATACTTGGGGTAGTGCTGTAGGTTCCATTAGATGCACTTGCTCACCCTGTGCCCTTGTGAGGGGTCATGCTGCCTCTCATAGGTGAAAAGCAGGGGGAAGTTGAGCTAGCAGATGGGAAATAAGGAGTTAGTCAAGGTGCCATGTGTTTTCAGTGGCTGGTCTGTGCTGACTGCACTCTGAGAGGCTTGCCACAAGCCTGTCCTTGTCCTTGTCCTTCCCGCCTCTTCTCAGAGGCTGTAATGGGGACATTCAGGGTATCGCTTTAACCAGTGCTTCTAAGCTTGGAGGGACAGCTAATGTGATGGATGACATAATCACGACTCAGAATGAGTTCAGCTGCCTGGAATACCAGCCCAGAACCAATCAAGTGAGCACGCTAATAGGACTAAATGTAAAACCCTGCATTCAAGTTCAAAACCCAGTCAAACCAGGTCAGTGGGAAGCAGTTGGGACAGTCTGGGTTGACTGCGTCCTCGGTGGGAAGCTCTGTCATCATTTTGTCTCCATTATGGATCTTGCCTTGTAGCTGATAGCCCTCATCCTCTGTAGTCCCACTCTGTTATTTCTACACGGCCCAATCAGGATCTTTCCACAATTCGAGTCTTGTAGCCATGATAGTGGACAGCTGCCCTTTCCCCTGGCTGACGTCACTGGGCAGCTGTGCTTCTTTCTCACCTCCTGCTGTAACTCCTTCAGAACAGCCTCCTCTCAGCTCTTGCCTTGCCCCACACTTCCCCTTTCCTGGACATGCTCCCTAGGAACCCTGGGGCCCCTCTGTGCCCTGTGCCCACTGATAGCTTGACTTAGAACCTTGTCTCATGCAGCCTAGGGCTCACATCCTCATAGTGGTGCTCCCAGCCAGGCCTTATACTCTACCCCAGGGCCAGCACCCACCGTTTTTGTCTCCTGCCTTTGGCCGGAATGCCAAGGCTTTCTCTTTAGCCTTGAAGGTCCTTTAAAAGTAGGACCCACTCCCTCTTTCCCTTTTTTTCTCTTATAGAATGGTATCATTCATGCCTCAATGTTTAGGTTCTGAAAAATCAGACTCCCTTTCTGAGCTTTGAACAAACTGAGAAATAAAACAAAACAGTGGCAGATGGAAGCAAAGGAGAGCTGTCATTCTTGCTGCACAGTGGGCTTGAAATGTTTTCTAGTGTGGAAGCCAAATAACTGGCTAACTTCACACTGTCTCCAGCCAGTGTTGATAGCCGGGGCTGGGCAAGAAGTGGAGCCCAGCCTTTGTCCTCCCATGTGCAGCAATTAGTCTCTTGGATGCAGGTGGAGTTCTCACCATGTAAAGCATACCTCAGGTGGGTGGAGGTTAGGAGATGTGTCACCTCTAATTTCTTCAGCTGTAATTGGGGTAGCCAGTACAGCCCTAGTCAGCTGTGCAGGGAGGCTTGTCAACCTCAGTGAAGTTTGTCAGAATAGAACATAGTAAGTAGTTAGTAAGGCCTTCCTGACCCAGAGGCTACAAACCACTCTTAGCTTGTCTCTCATCTCTATCCAGTTGGGACTGTTCACAAATTCCTCCATGCAAACATGCACCCACAGACTGGAGCAGTGACCTTCTGCTAGCCTCCTAGGAGAAATCAAGTCTCCCAAGTTAGAGTTGGCAAGCTCAGGCCCAAAGACAATGACTGACTGAAGAGCTGTAGACTAGAACCAACTTCTCTATGGCTTTTAAGGTCAGGTTTGTTAGAACTCAGTCCTGATTCTGGCTTCTGCTCCATCTCAGCTAGCAGGATGCTTGGCTCTCTGGAATGAGTATAGCCCCTCGGGGCCTGAAGTTCTGAGCATGAGAATGGGCCCAATAGTTGTTTCTTCTGAGAGCTGACTTCTATGAGAGTGCATAAGCCTGTCAGAGATCTGGCCTTCCAAATTTGGGTAGGAGGCCATCCCAAGGCTCTGGGCAGTTCCCACCATGTTCTTAGATCCTGTCTTTGCTGCTGCCCTAGGTTTTTGGAAGGCCTGGTCTGGCCTGGCCCTGGTGAGGTTGGTAAGCATGGGTCTTCTTGGTCTAACCCTTGCATATGAGTAAGCTGTAAGTTTAGAGGCCCTCACTGCAGTTTTGTCTGGGAGAGATGTCCCAGCATGCTTTGCTCCTCCTGCTGCAGATAGATACCTATATAGCTTGTAGGCTTTGTTACTGAGCCACAGTGGCACCTTAGCATTGAGGACTTCTGCTAGCCAGCATTTGTCCTTAATCCTCTTCTGTCTTCCTGGAAGGTTCCCCCTTCAGGATCAGGTGCTGAGGTTTCCTGAGTGCTATTGGCATGTTCTGAAGGGGATCGAGGACTGCTGCTTCTGACTCTGCTCTGTCGCCTGCTGACTGTGGACACTTGCTGCTCTTGGGTGCAGGCCGCCTGGTACTCCACCATCTGTGAAGCTGCAGATGCTGCTCCCTGTGGACTGAGAGGGAGTGAGCATCCTTCCCTGCCCTCTCACCAGTGCTCCATGCCACTTCTGAGTGTTCTCTTAGGTTTGAGGGCTGCATTTGCCCTGCCCATGTTTCATCTGAAATCCTTTCCCTCCACTGCTGGCTTCTGTTCTGTCTGAGGCTCAGAACAGGCCAAGAAGGCGGGATGTTGAAGCTCCTCCCACAGATGAGGAGACTCATACCCAGAGAAGACCACTCACTGTAGATGTCACGTAGCTCCTAAGTGTTAGCTATACTTCCATTCCAGGTCCCTCTCACAAAAGCTCCCTCCCCAAATCTGCCCTTCCACCTCTGCCTCCAATCTGCATGAGCCTCAATCACTGAGAACAGTCACATGTCACCTCTCATGCATGACTGGTTCTTAGCACCTGAGTGCTGCACTGTCAGCACATTTGCCGATTCTCATTGGCTTCCTGGTGGGCTGGGTGCTGACTGTCCAGGTGCCCAGCGAGGTGGTCATTCCAGCCGGTGGTTCTGCTCAATGAGCCAGACATGTGCGTGCTGGTTTGTTCAATTTAAATGTAAATAGCCAACATTAACAAATAAAAATGTTCCCTGAAGCGTTGCTGGGAGCTGGGAGTGAGGCCTGGCGGACCTGTGCTCCATTGGTGCTATGCACAGTGTGCCCGCCTAGCAGTGTGTAGTTGCTTTGTTTATAAAATGGGTTTTCATTAAAAACTTTTCACTGCTTTTTTTCTCTTTGGAGTGTCTGGGTTATTGGAGGGGGTGGCGCTCATGTGTGGTAAGTCTTTATGTGTGTCCACTCATGTGTATGTTTATAGTGGTATTCCTGTGGACCTGGAGTTGATGTCACTTGCCTTCCGCAGTCGTACTCCACTTTATTTGGAGGTACAGTCTCTTAGTTGAACCCAGAGCTCATCAGTTGTGGCTAGTATAGCTAGCTAGACTGATCTGGGGATGCCCTGTCTCCATCTCCCAAGTGCTGGGATTACAGGTGGCCTCCACAGCTGCTTGACTTTTATGTGGGTTCTAGGTACCTGAATTTAAGGCCTCAAAGTTGCTTTATTTTATGTGCATTTAATATATGTTGTTATTTTTTTCCCCTTAGGACAACTACACCTTTGCCCAGCCTGGGATTCAGATGAAGGTGAAGATGCTGGAGGAGCTTGTGAGCCGGATTGATGGTAAGTCTGTGTCCAGCGCAGCCCCTCCCCGAGGCCCTGCAGCCACCACCATCCTGCTCTCATCCGGCCGGCGGTACCTCGGTCGGCTAGCCCTCAGCTAAGTGCATCCGTAGCAGGAGAAGGTGCTGTTCTGCCTTTCCATTCTGTGCTCCAGTCAGGATTCGTGGGAAAGGAGACACAGTGCTCTTGGCAGCCAGCCTCCCTCCTGGGTCAGCTGCAGCTTCTCATCTGGGCGGCAGGGTTGTTGCTGCTGGCAGTCCTTTGCCTTGCATCCCCTGCCTGGGTGTATCATTTGCTATCAAGGAGGATAGAATAATTTCTCCATGGAATCCAATTAATTACCAAGTCCAGAAAGAACATCTTCAATATTATAGAAAAATTATAGTGTGTGCTCGGGCAATTTTAGATTATGCTTTCATGTTTAAGTGAGGCCTTTGAAATACTTTTTACCTTCGTCCTTAAAATAATTCCCCCTGCGATGTGCTGAATGTCATATTGCAATAGCAGAGTTTAATTAAATGAAACTTGAGAGATAATGCTTGCCCATTCCAGGCAGAGCCTCCTGATAGTTTGTTAAATTAATGAGCAGAGCATTAACAAAGTGACGCCAAGCAGAACCAGACCTGTGTATATATGTGACAGCAGGCTGTCAGCTGTGAGCTGTAGAAGATACTCTCTGTTTCCCAGAGTCCCGACTGAGTCGGACAAATCAGCTGACTGAGGGTGCAGAGAACTCTATTGAGATGTAGTCCTGGCTGCACACCTTCTGTGTGTGCAGGCTCCTTCCCAGCCTTCCCCTGGCTGCTCCCATGGCAGTAGAAAATTGTCATAGCCCTCTTCATAGGAAGACACTTGGTTTGGGAAATGACTGAGTGACATTATAAACCAGAGCCTAAAAACCTCGAAACTGCACTGCGTTCCTTGATTGAGTCTGGGAGTCGGCTCTGTATCTGATGGTTATTACCTCATTTCCATATTATGAAGTCTCACGCACTTCCAGGGATGCTTTATTGGACTCAGTGTGTTTAGCTGCTTTTCAACCTCTCTCCAAAGTGCTGCTCTTTCTCCCGTCAGTGTACCCTGTGCATTTATTCTGTACTCACGATGCGCTCGCTCTTTCTTGGCTCCGGTTGAAGTTTTTTCCTACTAGCGATTTCACAAGTGTCCACGGCCTCATTTAGTTCTTTGAAATACCATTTGCAGGAGCTATGCGTTACACAGATCTAGCAGGTTCTTCTTTCCCTCCTGTGCCCCTTAGAAGGCCTATTTTATATTTTCCATGAGCCTTAAGTTGTGGCCAGAGCTGGCTTGCTCCAGCGCTGCAGTTGGGGAAATGCTAGAATTGATTTCTTCTTGTGCTGTGGTTCAGAAGGAGGCACACTGCAGATTTACACTGTGATTGTTCTGAAGAGCAGCAGCGACTGCTGCAGAGCTGCCTGTGTCTGTGCTCTGGGTAAAGCCTCTTTATCTCTGTGCAAGGATCAGCTCTTAACAGCACAGGATGGACTCCAGTGTCCCAGGGCAGGCTGTGCAACTAGCTGGCTTGTGTTCTCATGACAAAAAGCTCTGAAAATCTGTGTAGCTGCCTCATTGTAAGGATACTGGACTATGTAAGCAGGGAATGCCTAGTCCTTGGGGCCTCCAGCCCTGGCTAGCAGCCTTCTCCTTCCCCTGCCCCTACCAGGTTTTGGAGAATCTTCAGGGCTGCAGCTCTGGTGGGTTCACCTTTAGTGGACTCACTGTAAGCCTTCATCACTGGCAGGATATGCTAGATAGGAAAAAAAACCTAACCTGTTGCCTGGTTTCTGCAGTTCTAGGGAATAGAAGGACGGTATTTGTTTCAGAAAGCATTAACTTGAGAGGGGAATTTGGTTGTGGCCCTGCTGATGAGGGGTTTTATCTTCCAAGTGGGCGGTGTATAAAAGGGCAGTTGCAGAGCAGAGGAGGGAGCTTGGGCATGGGCACAGAGGTCAGAAGAGAGGCAGAGACTGAGAGGGGAGAGGCCCTGAAGGGTGGTGACTGCTGAAGGTGGGTGCCATCCCTTTTTCTTGTTTTAAGGAATAGTTAAAGAATTTTCCAGAGACACTTTTAAGAAATCTCCCATGTTGAGTTATGCCTCCTGAGCACGACTGAACCTTTTAACAAAGGTGCCATGTGGACTTGAAGGTGCATAGGTGAAGGAAGGTCATGTCTTCTTTGGAGACAGAGGAGGAAGCAGGCATCAGCCTTTGAAATAGCACTGTCTGGGAAAGCAAAGACTGTCTCTGGAGTGAGCAGATGGCCAATGAGACATCATGGAAGCCTATTGGAATGGCAGCTTGAGCAGGTAGAGAGCGAGGGCTTTCACTGTAGCAGGTTCCCACTGAAGACAACTCATCAGGCACATAGGATGCTTCCAGAGCCGGCAGAGACAGAGAAAGGAAAGAACTGAAGAAAAGAAAACCAGTGTCTTTTGAGAGAAGGGATACTGTACTGCCAGAGATCCAAGGGTTACTGGACCTCCCTATCAGGCCCTGGTGAGATCAGCCAGCACCAAAGACACTGCCCTCTGGTGGGCATGCCCACTTCCAGAACAAGTGGTCCCAGGGAGTTACACTCTGGCACCCTTGTGAGGTGTTAGGTGGACTCTGGCCTACTCAGAATAGGGGTCTTGGGACTTGCTGCCTGCTTTCTGAGAGCCAGAAGAGTGACACACTAGGGTGTGCATGCTTGTGTGTGTTGGAGGGCTAGGGAGGGTTACAGAGCCTCACATCACCCAGCACAGCTGCTGGTAATGTTGGCACCTGTGCATTTGGAGATTCTGTTCTGGTGTTCTTTCTTCACAAGGCTTATGACCTAGAAAACAATATCTTTTGTAGAGGAAACCTTCAAAACACAAATTCTCACTCTATTCTGTTTTCAATTGAAGTGTCCTATACATAGTCAGAGAGGATCCATTGACAAGGCTTCTGTAGCAGAAGTAAGGAGATAAAAGTCAGGTCCATTAAGTTGGGGAGCTTTGCTGATCTGCACACACACACACACACAGAGCAAAACTATGAAAGAAGGAAACAGAATCAGGACTGTATCTTCAGAGACTAGAAGACTACTCAGTTTTGCAGAAGAAATTTGAAGAATGATCAGCCATGCAAACGTGGTGACTTGGGTTTGATCCCTGGAACCCACATAAGTGGAAGGGGAGAGCTAGGTCCATGGTTGTGCTCTTTGACTACCACAGACATGGCGCTCTTTCTCTTTCTCTCTCTCTCTCTCTCTCACACACACACACACACACACACACTCACAATGATAATAATAAAATATGATTCTTAAAACCCAAAAGCTAACTGAAGAGTGCAGTGAGCTGGGTTACCATCAGATGAAGGTAGCAGAGCAGTCAGTGATTTGCCAGTAGACAGTGGATCAGGGGGAAGCCCCAGTGAAGCAGAGACTTCTGAACATGAGATGCAGAAAGGTAGAGACGCCGAACATGAACTCGAATCTCCACAGGAAGGGAGGATCGAGGTTAGTAATCTGAAGAAACAATGGTGCCAACTCTCAGATTCAAGAAGCCATTAGATCCTGAATGGAACCAACAGAGTAACTGTACAAATACATCACAATAGATTTAATTAAACCAACCAAGGGGAGAAATTTTGCCTTTTTAGAAATCTCTCACTAGGTAGTTTTAGATAATTTGAATCTCTGATCCTCCTGCCTCAGGCTCCCAAGTGTGGGAATGAGTCACCACCAACCTCCCAGAGACTGTTTAAGTTCCTTGGGAATGATCTCAATAAATACACCAGACGGTGTTATCAGTCTGCTAAAGAGAGTCATTCTGGGGTCTGTATTTCAGCAGGTGCATCCTATAAATAAAGGTGGAAAATGAATAAACTCACCTGGGAACTGCCAGGTATAACCAGGAGAATGGTCCCTGAAAGCTTTAGACCCAGTGCAGGACACAGCTTAGCACTGTATCCATCCTGTGAGTGAGAGAAAGGCTGTTCCTCAAGAAGTCTGCAGAAGACCAGAAAGTATTACTTCCAGAGAGGTACAATCTCTTTCTGGCTGCATCTGAAGTGTAGAGGCCCAGTCAGATCACTGGCTCCCAAGGGCATTGGTAAGGGTTCGAGATTTCTCATGTGAGTGCAGCTACATTCATAGCAGAAACTGATTTGCAACCCTTACTTTCCCTATGGGGAAAATGCTTGTAGCCAGCCCAAGTGCCATGGTTTCTGGTAAGCGCCCCAGTCCCTCCTAATCACACTGTTTTGCCCTGGAGTTGAAGGAGCAGCTCCTGGAAAAGGAATTTATTCCGGGCTAGGCCTTGAGAGGCCACCTCCCCACCTCAGGAGAAGTGAGTTTCACTTGGGACACTTGGATTGCTGATACATGGGTATTAGGAGACACTGCCACATAGTGCCAGGTACCCTGGGGCACTGTGTGAACAAAGACCAAGGCATGGCACCTGTGATGGGCTCAAAACAGTGCCCAGTACTTTTCCCCTTTTATAGACACTTGATTTCTTGATCTGCTGTGAGACACACACACCACTTGCTTCTCTGTTGGGAGAAGCGGGTGGAATCTGCAGCTGGACTGTGATTCCAGACCTCCACCCACCTTGTGTGGACTTGCCAGACGGGATGTGTCAACCTGTGTGGACTTGCCAGACGGGATGTGTCAACCTGTGTGGACTTGCCAGACGGGATGTTTTGGAAAGGTGTATGAAAGCATTTATTCAGCAAAATACAGACTCGTGCCCCCACTCTGTAGAGCCACCACCATCAGATAGCTACTGATTGTGCTAGTATGCCATAAAGGTCTTCACCATCTACTGGAAGTGTGCCAGGAGTACTAATGGTCCTGGGATGTTGGTGTGTAGTCTCTTTGGGCTCTTCTGTGCCACGTGAACTTGAGAGGACCCACGTGAAGGACTGTGAGATCACCTGACCTAGATTGCTGTCAAAATAAAATTTCAGACATGAGCAAGCTTCTAGCCTTTGCCTCCCAAAGGCTGTAACCAAAGCACCTTTGCAGAGTCCCAGGCCAGTGCCCACTTCAGGCCTTTTCCTCATGTCATGTCTGTGGTGGCACAGGTGTTTCTGTATAAATGATGTCTGATGTGTCTTCTGACATATGAGACATATGAGCTTGCTTGATGTTAGACCACTTGAGCATATACAGCTCCAGCAGTGCCCAGAGAGATGCTGGTCATGCCCAGTCAGAAAATTAGATTATAGAGAACTAGTTTGAGGACATAAGAGTTAGCCCTTCAGGGAGACACTGGTACCCTCTCCAAGAAGCCTGTTTCTGGAAGCACAGTGACTATGTAGGGTGGCTTCAGGGAGTAAAGAAGAGGCAAGAACTCGAAGAATTCTTTGACTCTCCCTGGAGCCCTGGGTCTACTGGGCTTTGTCTCAGGTTTGTGGAGGTAGCCGAAAGTAGAGAGACACTGCTGGGCCTGGTGGGCTGGGAAACTCTGTGGTGAGCAAGACTGAGCAAAGGTTGTTGAGGAAGGTCAGCCAGAGACTCTGCTGCAATATCATTGAAGCTGTTGCTGGACCACTTAAGCTGTTGCTGAGCTACTGAAAGATGCCTTCCTGGGTTTCTCACTCATGTGGTAAAACAGCACTACCATTGTCTCCCACCTAATCTCTCAACCCCACATGGCTGCTATGGGTCTTAGGGGGCCAGATTCAGTTAGTAAAATATAGCCCAGTGGCCTGTGACCTTCAGGTGAGCACTGACAGGTTTTATTGTAACGTGTCTGGGCAGTACTCAGCACTCACTGAAGCTCAGACTTTCCTGGGCTTCCTTTATGTTACTTGGAACCCTTCCGAGGATGAGCTCAGAGGGGCAAAGTGTAATTTAAGCCCAATCTAAGCTACAAGCTCACTTTTTTTTCTAGACACTTCATAGAATGGGGAGAATATGGCCTTAAATGTAATAGATTATTTGAAATTATACACACACTTGCATACATTGAAATATACAAACCATGTGCATGTACAAAGAACACACACATATGAGCCTGTGTGCACAACATACACACACACATATCTGAGTACATATGCATACATGCCTATATACACACATTTGTATGAATATACAATAGCTGTATACAATTATACATACCCTAGTATACACATGCATATACTCCTGTGAATATATGTACCTTTATATTTATACACATGTCTATATACATATATACCACACCTACACATATCTCTATAGACACTTGTATATACAAAACACTTTTATATACATACATTGTCCTGAGTATACATTCATATACATCTGTACATACACATTTATACATAATTGTATACATATAGGTACATATACACACTCATACATATATGTATGCTTTTGTATACATACATATATACACCTGTACATATGATTATACATGTGTCTAAGTATACACAAATGCATACACATATTATATACTTGTATATACACACATGTATCTGTATACACACATATACGTATCTTTTTACATGTTTATATACACAATATACATAAACATACCTGTATGACATACACCAATGTACATGTATACACATCTACATACATACATATCCACAGCTGTGTACATATGATATACCTACGCACACATGTGCATGCACCCTTTAGATGTGTTGACAGTACATTGGTTATTCATTATGTTCTTGTCATTGTCCTATAGATGTCTTGGTACTGGCTTCAAATACCTGAGTCCTGAACTGTTGAGGGCAGCCTCTCATCTTCAAGGGATTCTCCTCTGTGGCCAAGGCTGACTGAACTCTATAAACACTAGGTCCCTTTGGCTTTTCACTGTGGGATGCTGTACTGAGGCTGGCATCCACTGCTACTCCTTAGTGGAGATCTTTCTTTTCTGCCTTTCTAGTGATTCTTTGTAAGGCTAGCCTAGGGTTCCTGTGCTGTGTTGGTAGATACATTTGTCATCATTCAGAGCCTCAGGAGGATGATGTTGTTTTTATAGTGGTCCTGGATGTTGGCCTCTGTGCTATATCACTGTGTCACTGAAGTCTGCAGGTTCAGCCCTCATGACATTATCTAGCCTAATTAACAACTCCTCAAGGGTTCCATCTCCCAATACAAATACCCTATTAGGTCAGACTGCATGCCAGACACAGGTCTTGTGCTCCAGCTGTAGCTACTGACCAGGTGATGGCAGAACTGGCTCCCAGGATGGGGCAGGTTAAATTGGACAGTCAGCCTTCAACAAAGGGACATTGGAGAGTCCTAATATTGTGTCCATAGCGGCTCAGAGTGTGTTATGTATGTTTATATTAGAAGAACTGTCATTATGACTTCACCATTAGGAGGAGGCAGGATCATGTCTTAGGGAGGTGACATGGAAGAACTTGCTGAGTACCAGATACTCCAAGATAGGGCCTTGATGTGACAGGAAGACCTGAGGGTCCTCCACCCTGTCCCTTGTTTTGGAACAAAACCTGGAAGTTTGCTCAATCTTAGATACCAAAAGTACTGATGGAAACTGCACTCAAAGCTATGTGTTTCAGAAAGTTTTGATGGCACAACTATTAAGGAAATGAAATTCCTTAGAATTTGGAAGTTTGTGAAGTACTGAGCCTGCCTCAGTATGTGGACCACATGTTGAGATGCTGAAGTATGAGTGCTATTTTTATTTTTATTTTATTTTTTGCTCTTCTCATATCCTAGGAGAAGGGGCCACATACAGACAGATGTATGTATAGTTTTGTGGAAGGTACTTGATGTGCCCCAAGGGCTGGGACACCCTTATAAAGTTGTCTGTAGGTCCTTTCTAAGGCCCTCACAGCCTTGTTTGCATCTGCATCTGGGGCAGGCTGTGTGCTGCTGATATGAGAGGCAGACTCTAGTTTGCCAGCTGCCTGAGAAATAGCCCATCCATGTAGTCGGCAGCGTCAGGGGGCCAGGGCAGCTCTTCAGTTTTGTGAATAACTGGCAGCCTGTCTCACAAAAAGTGCTTTCTGTAACTGTATGTAGCATCAGGGACCAGTGTGGTCTGGTGCTGGCATGGAGACAGGATGGAGAGACTGACCATGAGGAATAAGCAGGCTAGTCAATAACCCATCACTGGCAGAAGTCTAAGGGATGGGTTGGCTTCTAGCTTCAGGTTTAGATGAACCATAGATCCCAAGGTTTTAGAGGCTGAGTGTCAGGAAAGATGTTGGTATTGAGTTAAGATAGGGATTGGGCTCTAGAGACTAGTTTAAGTGCCTCAGAAGAAAAGGAGACTACAGACCTGCACAGGAACCAACCCTGAGCACTTTGGGTCTCATTTCCCTGTCCAGTGGGAGGGAGTTCCAGCCTCAGCTCTGGAGGTTAGCTTACCCGCCATCACCTGCTAGTAGCATAGATTAGTCAGGAGTGACCCCATCACCTCTCATTTGTCCTGTTATAAGACGCTTTATAGTGACTGACTCAGTGCAGCTCCTGGGTACCTAGTTACAGTAGGGGCCACTGCTGGGAGCTGGGGAGGGGCCTGTAATCAATATTTTTGCCAATATGCTCCCATTTCCTTAAGGAAGAAAACACAGGAAGTTATTACTGAGCAGCAGTCCTACCTCTGCCTGTTTAAATGGCTTTATCTCCTTGTACATTTTCTCTTTTTTAGGTTTTTAATTCCAGTTAAATGTGATTTTAATGAAATTTCTCTGAAAGCTGTTGTGACTACATTGTAAGGTTAAAATTGACTTATTCTTTCAAGGTAGGATTAAGTTACAGCTAGTAAACTAGATTCAGTTTTATTACCAGCTGAGTGAAAATATTTTTATTACCCTGACAAGGTAAGCGGTAGGAAAGCAGAGAATAAATCAGCAGTGTGGCTCAGGCCTGGGCAGTCCTTACTGTGATGGCCTCTTGTTTCACAGCAGTTCTCTCCAGTATATAGCCTCATTAGGCCTCACAGAGGCTGATTCTAAACTGGAAATGATGATGGTGTTTCATTTGAGACATGCAGATAAGCTGAATGAAAAGCACATGTGTAAATGAAGTCCCTATGGGCCATGCCACAGCCTAAGGAGGTTCCTTTGGGCAGAGGAAGCCCTGTGTGAACCCTAGCCCATGGGCTTTTCCAGGAACATACCACAGTGGTCAGAGCTAGGCAAGAGGCAGTCTTGAGTGCTTGCTTATATTCCTCTGAGGATTGTGTCCCCAGTACTGTGACTGTTGTGTCTATATGCCCATTTATCTACATGCCCCTGGGCTTCTTGGCTTTCCTCCTAAATGGGTATCACTTTGGGCAGAGTGTCATGCTCTCCTGCTTATGCAGTCATGATCTGTGGAGACAGTCATGACATTTGCCACCCAGTGCTATCCCTCTGTCCCTTTGGAACATGCCTGCCCTCAAGGCCTGATTTGGAAGTTCTGTGAATTAGCATAGGGTTCTCTGGCCTTCCTTATTCTGAGAGCCTGGAACCAGCCCATGCTTAAATGTTTTTTGTTTTGTTTTGTTTTGTTTTTTCTGGATTTCTCTTTTACCAGCTTTTGCTTCAAGTGTCTCGTTGCTTCAGTCCACATGGCTGTCTTGGGATCATGGTTTCAGGCCAACAGGCCATCTTCTCCATCTCCGCTTTTAAAGTGGTACCCTGGAAGAGTGTGTCCCTGTCCCTGGGGCCCTCCTTTAGCCTCCACTTCCCTGCTGTCTGTAGGCTCTGCTACCTCTTCCCTTTCCTTCCTAGTACATGCTCATCTTCAGTACTGTTTCACAACAAGTTGAGGGCTCTATTAACACTGAGGGTCAGTTTATCATCCCTATAGAGTAGGGGCACCCCAAGGATCCTGGGACATGTGGCCTTCTGGTCTGCCCATACATAAATCTCCTGCAGGACAGGATTCTTTTCCCTCCTCATTTTAAGGCCTCATACTGATGGGCAGTTGGCTTGTGACTGCAGAGGACGTTCTGCCCTACATTAGAATGTTAATAGTTGTTCTGAGAGCCCTCTCCCCAGGCCATCCTTAGCACAGCTGCAAAGCAGTGCACAGCTGCAAAGCAGTGCCGTTGGAAAGAAAGGTCCCCAGCATGTCTCCACTCCCCACCCAGCCCATTTCATGGTTTGTGGAAAAGCCAAACTGCTTCAGTTTCTGCAAGGTGGGAGGGCAGGACCAGGACCCCACAGAGACCCAGGCCGCTGTCCCTTGGCATTGATTCTTCACTGCCCCTGCATCTTTCTTCTACCATTGAGATATTCTGGGACAAGGAGGCAGAACTATGATGGACACCAAGTGTTTACCACCTGGAAGCACTGTGTCCGCCATGGGCAATAAAGTGTAAGAGAATGTAGCCCAGCAAGCTCTGGACCAGATGATGGCGTCTCTGTGGCCTCCATGCTGAGATTGATCTTCAGGGTTTATTGCTGAGCTGAGACCAGTTAATTACCTTGTAAGCAGAGACTTCCAAGTACAGAGATTCACCCTGACCTCAAGAAGAAAAGTCTTGGCCTGAATGTAGGCCATCAGATCTGCTCTGAAATGTCCACAGCATCCTTCCTGTTCATGGCTGCTGAAAGGGGCTGTGTGTTTTCTCATTCTTGAGGTAAAACCTGGACTCCTTCTCTCCTTCTACCCCCCCTTCCCCACCCCCCCCCCCACCCCCCCCCCCAGTTAAGTAGCTGCATTGGCAGAGGCCTGTGGCAGGGCCTGAGGGGTCAAGGACAAATGAATATTTTGAAGGTCTTGTTCCCTCCCAGCCCTCCAGAGGTGGACTTTTTCAGCACTAGATCTCAGAATTAGTCACTGTGCCTCTTAGGCCTTTGGTTATGATGATGACCATGAGAGATGCTGCCTTAAAATGACATTTATAACAAACTCTCAAATATACATTTATTCTTAAAAATCAAACCTCAGGAGCTCAGTGTTTAGAGGGCCTTTGGCTTGTTGACCAAATGCTGCAGGCATAATCAGCTCTCTGGATGGTGCTTCAACTAGTTGGTGTCTTTGATGGCTGATAAAAAAAAACACTGAGGCTATTCAAGACTAACTATGATGTGAGGTTTTGCTCCTGGATGCTGGCATGTTGGAGATGCCATGTATGTCCTAGCATCTCTGGAGACCCTGAGTTTCATGCTCCATGGCTGGGTCTAGGTGTTGCTGCCATGCTGGGTCTTCACAGAAGGGTCTGACCCTCAAGGCTCCCAGTTTCACTGTAGAAAGTGAATGATGAAGTTCAGGTACTTCTAGGGGCTTCCATGTGGGTATTTCTCACATAGTACTTTGAAGATGCTCCATCCCATCCATCTGTCCACCTTCCTCACAAGCCTTGGTTCTTTCCTCTCTATCTTGATTCATCCACCCTGCAGTTACTGGTCTGTCTGCCCAACTGACCCTCTTGCTACCATGGAAATCTTTTCCTATGTCTTGTTCCTTGGGTCCTGAACCTAGAAAAGAGCCCAGTTTTACAATGAGGTGCCATGCTGATTACCAAGGCCAGCATAGTAGTTACAGATAGTTGTTCCTGTCTGTTCTCCATCGTCCATCCTCCAGGTACTTGGCTCTGTGGGATGCAGGGAAGTCAGGAGGGGGAAGGGCTATGATGTGCTGAGTCTGAACGCTGAGCAAACACTAGCAGCTGGCACAGGGAGGTCTTGGGTCTAGGTTGCAGCTCAGACAGTTTTGTGGTGGCTGTGCTCCTAGCATTAAGCTGGTTCAGCAGAGGGGAAGTGTGTCCTGAGAACATGGCTGCTTCAGCCTCACTGTGGCTGTGTCAGGCTTGACTCTGAGGAGCTGACCTATCATGTGTCTAGGCTCTTATGCTCCTTTGGTTGGGCATTTCTGTGTCTTCCTAAGTTTAGTTAGGGTTTTAGCCTGTCATTTGGAGCTGCCCATCTGGCAGAGTGGCCCTAAACTCTCTCATTCACAGTCTTGGGTGTTCCATGAACTTCATTCTGGTGAGTGAGGCCCCTCATTTGTGCCATGCTGCAGAGAGGAGCAGGCATGAAGTGAACGTGATGGCAGACCCTAAGGTGGCCCATTAGTAGAACTATGTCCTACGTGGTGGTATTCCTGTCTCTTGTGTATCAGCTGTTCTGTAGTTCTGGTGACACCTGTGTCTTGATGGCAGTGCTGGCGGGAGGCCTTTCTCATCACTTCCTCTGAGATTTCACCTTGCAAAGTGGTACTGGGCATGCTCTTTGTTCCTGAAGGGAGCAGCTGGTTGGAGAAGCCCATGTGGCCAGGGCCTGCAGGTGGCCTCAGCCAGCAGCCAGCACAGTTTGGGTCTTTAGTCACACAGCTGTGAGCAAGTGGATTTCGACAATAACATCATTCTATGACGTTAAAGTAGGGTCTCCTCAGACCAGCCTCTGGATGAAAACTCACCTCTGTTTGCAGCTCTGTGAAGCCCTACTTCAAAACTGAACCACAAAGCTGTGTTGTCATCAGTCTGCGGTGATTGTGTCTCTGGGCACAACGAGGAGGGACCCACAAAGACCCCAGTGATCTCTGTCAGATAGCAGAGTCTGAGGAAGGGCGGAGGTTAAGAGGAAACGCAGCATAGAAGATGACCAGATGTGCTCCATGAGGCCTTGCAAGGATAACCACAGAGGCAAGGCCAGAAGCCTCCATGTGAGATGAGTCTGGTCCTGAAAGCCTGAGCTGGGAATGAGCATCATACTTGGGAACACTGAGCAGAGCTCAGAAGGGTTTTCTGTAACTTTAGTTTTTTTTTCAAACTTTATTTTTAATTGTGGGGAGCTGACAGAAGGCGGATATCATCCTTGCAGCCATCTTGAGCCATATACCCTGACAAGAGATTTGATTACAATAGCCTACAACAGCTGAGCACACTCTGATAACATCTTGCTTTAGATACCCAGGATTTTCCCTTGGGTGTGAGAGACTTAAAGGTGTGTGACTTAAGGGTGTTACTTAGAGATCAGATTTAGAGACAAGACCCAAGGACATGATTAAAGGCGTGACTTAGAGGCATGGCTTAGAAGTGAGGCATATAAAAGGCGAGAGGCAGACAGGAGAGTTCAGAACAATTTGGAGTATCAGAGATTCAGACACTAGGAGTAGGAGTAGACATTAGGCACTCGGAAGAGTACAACTTGGAGTAGGAATTAGGCATTAGGACAGTACAACTTGGAGTAGGAATTAGGCATTGAGGAAGAAGAAAGACACTTGGACTAGAGAACTCAGAAGAAGAATTATTAGGGAATAGGCACTTAGCACTTGGAGAAAGAACTTGGAACTTGGAGGCACTAGGGACTAGGAACTAGAAACTAGGGACTAGGAACTCAAGACTTGGGACTTGGACTAAGAAGAGAGACTGAAGAATAAATGGGATTGAATCACACTCTGTCTCATCTCCATTCTTCACGTCCGTCCTCACTCTCTCTCTTGCTGAACCCTGACCCACTGACTGGAGCAGCTTGGGGCAGTGCGAGCTCTAACAGTTTAGCCCCCAAGGCTTTTGGCAGTGCAGGTTCCAACATTGACAGAGCGGTCCACAACATTTTGGCCCCCAAACGTGGGCCAGCTCGGGCCACAACATTTTTGGCTCCCAAACGTGGGGCAGAGTGGATCTCAACATTAAATGATGGTTTTTAAATACTTTTTCTTCCCTTGGAGCTCACTGCCCACCAGAGGTAGTGGGAAAGAAAGCATACGAGGAAGTGGGCCTTTTTCAAAAGATTCTTTAGAGCAAATCCCTTCTGTGTTGTCGGGAAATCAGCAGTTCAGTTCACAGGTTAGCAGGCAGAAGCAGCTCAATCCACTTGCAAACACTTCACTGATACACCAGCAGTCCAGTTTGATAGAATCAAGTTAGCAACAGTGGGTGACATGACCTAGAACAGACAGCCAGGCCTTAGCCTCAGCTGGAGTCAGCAGGAGGGACCAGGAGAAACACCAGGAGAAGGTCTTAGCTGTGCCTTTCTCATGGAAGCGAAGATCAGCAAAGACTCACAAGCATTGCACGGCTAGCTGTACCAGCAAGCCAAGCGCTGTCTCTGTCACCATGAGGAGTCCTGTCAATACTCTCCAAACATCACATGTCCTCCATGTGCCTCGCCTTAACATTTATCTTGCCTCAGCATTGGTCTTGCCTCAGCAGGTACATGAAATCCTGAAAAAATGCAGCTCAACTGTGCAATGTAAGGCAGACCAATACATGTGTGTTTTTAGCAGAGAATCCTTTATCATGTGTCCTTTCACATGCCTGTTTTAGAAGAACATCCTTTCTCTTGTGTCTGCTTCAGTTAAATGTTCCTTTACGAGTCTGCTTTAGTCTTTCACCTGTGTCCACTTCAGGAAAACACTCCTTTATGTTTTTGCCCCAGAAAAACACCATCCAACACAACTGACTCTCTGAAGATCCTTAAGTTTCCATTTCAGTTTTCTTTCCACTGAGGGGACAGGCCCAGGCACTCCTCTGCCCAAAGCCACAAAGAAAGAATTTAAAGTGCCGTGGGTGAAAAGTTAAAAACAAGAGGATACATGGTCAGTACCGAATAAGCCCAGAGTCCCAAGCACCACCTCCCAAGGGCATGGTGGCTGTAGTGGGGGTGGTGCAGGGAACTACAGTGAGCCAGATGTCAGTCAAAACTGAACCCTAAGCTGGGCAGTGGTGGCGCACGCCTTTAATCCCAGCACTTGGGAGGCAGAGGTAGGCAGATTTCTGAGTTCGAGGCCAGCCTGGTCTACAGAGTGAGTTCCAGGACAGCCAGGGTTATACAGAAAAACCCTGTCTCGAAAAACAAAACAAAAACAACAACAACAACAACAACAACAACAACAACAACAAAAGAAAAAAGAAAGAAAGAAAGAAAAAAAGAAAGAAAACTGAACCCTACCCTGCTCAGGGGCTGGGCTGGTTAGACAGGGACACTGAGACACTGATTGTGACCTTGTAACAGGAGAAATAGAGATCATGCCAAGCAGAGACAGAATGGTCCCCACTGAGTTTGTGGAGGAGTCCAGTGAAACAAATGGAAACCACACTGTGCGGATTATGGGAGATTAGACTCTGGAGAAGCTCCTGAGCACAGCAGCAGAGGGCTGTGCAGAATGAAAGAACTAGGAGGAAGACGATGGGGTGACTGACACCTGTGGACTCGAGGAAGGTATAGGCTGTGTACCTGTGATTGGTCTCCATTCTAGGGGAACAGGGAGAACACCCTAGGAGAAATGTACTGGCCTTTTACAAAACATAGATGAAACTATTAAATTCCAAGAACCACAGAGGCAAACGGAAAGTGAACATGAGATGCAAGCAAGTCAGACTGAGTCACCTCATAGTCAACGTGCTTAGGCCCACTGATAAAGAAAACTCTAAAGGGAATCAGACAAATTCATGGCCATGGCAAATGGCTTAGGAACATCTCAGACTGAATGCAGTAGAGTCATATGTTCAGCCCACTGAAAAGACAACCCCGAAGTTGCTAGCCAGAGAAAAAAGCATCCCAGAAATGGAGGCAAAGTGAACACTTTTCAGACCAAAAGGTAAAGAATCCCAAAGAGAGCAGGAAGAACTAGAAAGTTAAAGTGGAAACAGTGACAGTGACAACTGCTGTGTGGAGAGAGGGGGAGGAGAATCAGGAAAGCACAGCACGAGGCCGGCCGGGGAGGGACGGATTGGTGTCACTGGTCCTCATGCTGCACATGAGGCTGTGCAAAACACACAAGGGTGAACTGACAGGCACCTAGGCTGTGAACTGTATGCGACAAGAAAGCTGAGCTGTGGCTAGCGAGCTGTGCTGGAGGCAAAGTGGAATCCTATGGCTGATGTGCTTACTACAGGAAGACAAGAAGAGTGTGAAAGATGAGCAGAGAATGATGGGACAAATGAAGCACCAGGAGTCATGCTCCAGGCTCAGCATGCAGAGAAAGCGCATGTCGATGGCCCTGCATGCCAGTCATCAGGCAGATCTGTCAGACTGGACTGAAGAGTAGGATTCATTATGTGATTCATGGAAGAAGTTCATCTTAAATACAAAGACATGTGATTTAAAAGTAACATGCTCTTATGCACTCTAAACAAAGTGAATGTCACTGTTCAAAGTCAGAATTCATAATGAAGAATATAATCTTTTATGCATATAATTATATATGTATTTATGTATATGCTATAGAAACCTTCATATTTAATACATTAAACATTTTTCATAATGGTCATCGTATAAGAGCAGAAGTCAGTCACCTGCTCTTACTACCAGGTATTAATGCATGTACTGACAGTTTCAAAATACTCAGAACTGAACTCTAAGCTTTTAAGAAGTGGATGGCTTTGTGTCATAGCTGCAGGTTTTGATCTCTTCTCCTGAAGCAGTAGGACAGTAGACAGAGAACCAGTGAGGCCACACAGCACCCAGACAGCACTGTCAGTAAGCTGCACCTGCTTGACCTACATAAGACACACATCTGTACAGCAGACATCTCAGGGAGGCTGAGAGGATTTAAGGAATGTGCAAAATGCTCTCTGAGAACAACGGAGCTAGTGTAGAAATCTGTAGGATATCTGGGAGATGGCCAGTGATTTCTAAATCAATCTATATCCCTTTAAGTAACCCAGTGAGAGTAACCCATAGGAGAAATCACAAGGGACATTAGGAGGCAATTTGACATGAGTGAACAGGAAAATTCAGAAATACAGCAGCAGAGATTTCATCAAACACAAACAAAGCAGTGGGTAGAGGGAAACACTTAGTACACCCGTTCCTGAAGGAGACCTGAATTAAATCAGGGACCTCAACTGCTGACCTAAGGACTTGGGGTGGGTAGTTAGGTGGAGTGAATCCAAAAGCTTGTTTAGAAAAAGTCAATAAACAGATGTTTATAGTCAACAGTTCAGGAAAACAAACAAACAAACAACAAACAAACAGCTTGCCAATATGAGGGCTGGGACAATCACCACTGTGCAGGCCCTCTAGGCATAAAGAAAATAGGGACTGTCGCTCACATTTTGACAATACATTTGACAATGTTATGAAATGAGTATAGTTTTTTAAAAACTGAATGACACAGCCAGCTAGCCCTGGAAGAAGCGGGTGTTCTGAACATCCCCAAACTTCTGAAAGCAAATGAGCCAGAGCTTAAATCTTGCTTCCGAGAAGACTCCGGGCCTCCACTGGAAAGGATTCAGCAAAGAGTAACTGATTCTACCCAGGCTGCTGGGAAAGTAAACAGGGCACATGCTCCCCAGGTTATTCCATATGGTTGGTGTGTTTCTTATTCCAAACTTTAAAAGGTGCTTTTAAAGAAAAAACTACAGACTAATATCTTCTGTGAAAGTAACTGAACAAAACTTTTAGCAAATCAAATCAAACATGGCATTAAAAGAATAATATATCATTGTGATATGTGCTGTATCCTCAAATGCATGGCTGACTTAACTGTTGAAAAGCCTCTGATATAGTCCATTATGTTAAAATATCAAAAAAGGACAGACCCATAAAATTATCTCAGTGTGTGCAGGAGAAGTGTTTGACAAAGCCCAGTGTTCATTCTTAATGAAAGCCGGCAGGCAGTAATCCAGGAGCGGAGGGGAACTTCTTAACTCTGCCAGAGGGCTTCTGCAAAAGCCCGCAGCTGAACTCATACACGCGATGTGCGTCTGAATGCTTTCTCCAGGCCTGTTCATTCTCACTACTTCTATTCAGCATGCATACAGGTAGTCCAGCCAGTGCACAGAGGCAAAAGCAGCAAATGGAAGCCCACACGGTCCATGAGTGGCCCCCAGGCTGGAAAAGGAGAAAGGAAACCCCTTCATATCTTGGGAGCTGATGGAGGCAACAAAAGAACTGATCAGAACCCGGAGAGTTTCGGAAGGCTTCATGACACCAGGCCAGCACACAGAAATAGTGTTTCTGCGTAATAGCAAGAAGAAGTCGGCAACTGAGTAGGCCACGAAGATCGCTTGGTTGGTTGGTTTGGGTTTGACACTCAGAACTCACATGAAAAGAATAGGTTGGACCCATCATAAACCCCTGGTAGAACCTGCCCTCACCAAGTCAGCCATACCTGGGGGCTGCAGCTTGCTGGTCCCCGTGCCTGCTTTTTATAGGGCAGAAAGGATTGGTTTTCCCTCCTCTGCTAGGTTACTCCGATGATGGATAGTGCAGAAATGTGTTTAATTTTTAATAGGTGTGTGCTTGTTGTCCCAGTGCTGGGGAGGCAGAGGCAGGCACATCCCTGGGGCTCTCTAGCCACCCAGCCTACTTACTTGGTGAGTTAGTTCCAGGCCAGCAGGAGACCTTGTCTCAAAAATAACCAGGTGGATGTAGATGACACCTTCTGAGTATATGACATTCCAGGTTGAGTGCCTATGAACATACATGTATACACATAGATATTAGCAATTGAGAGTGAATCACCACTGGTTACTATAGCATAAAAATGTGAAGTTTATCAGGAAAACACAAGATGACTACAAAAGTACAGCTGAGAAAATTCAGAATGACTAATCATGCCCATAAACTTGGAAAGTCAGAGTGTTAAATAACGCTTTCCCTTAACTGACTGCATATTCAGCTCAATCCTGGTTAAGATCTCAACCTGCTTTCTGCAGAAAGGGGCATGCTGATCTTGTAGTTCACAGGTAGACACAGAGCCCCTGGCATACCTAGATATACCCAACAAGATGAACAACATGGCAGGCCCAGTTTTGGCTGAGTGGGGGGTGACCAAGGCCATGCATTATTGACACCGAGCTAAAGACTACTAGGATGGAAGAGTGTTCGGAGGGAGCCGCACATAAGGGCAATTGATTTCCACAAAGATGGGAAGAAAATCATTGGCAGAATACACCTATGTCAAGAACTTGCGGCATGCCTTTTCCATGTTAAAAAGTGAGTGGGTGAGGCTCTTTAAACCTTGGTTCTATAGCTTGTAGGAACAGTGACTGCAGTGAAGTTAGATATTGGAGGTGATTTCTTAGAAAGCCATCCAAACCAGGAAGCAAGCATAAGGAGATTTGGATAGATATCAAAATTAAAATGTTCTCTTCAGATGCTTCCATCCAGAGTAAGCATAATAGCTGCCTTCTAGATGCTACAGTCCGTTTTTGGATCTTTACAGCATCAGCTCTTGAGGGTTGTGTGGGACAAGGCCTGGGCAGATTGCTCAGCTGGTAAAGTGCCTGTCATGTTAGCATGAAAATCTGAGTTCAGGTCCCCCTTCCCCACTTAAAAAGGCTAGGCATGGCAGTGCATAACTTCAATCCCAGATATGGGGAAGCAGAGACAGGAGCATGTCTAGGGCTCACTGGCTGGCCAGCTCAGTTGAATTTCTGAGCTCCAGGTTTTATGAGATACACTGTCAAAAAAAATAAGGTAGAAAAGGATTGAGGAAGCCACCCGATAATGATAGATGGGCTCCGTATATGCATATCACACACACACACACACACACACACACACACACACACACACACACACACACACGTGTTAAATGGAAAGGAGTCAGGAACCAAGCCTCATGGCGCTGTCTTGTAGCTACCCTGTCATCTGCTCCCCTTCTCTTCTGCAGGCTTTGCCGATCGATCTGTCATGGAGAGTGCAGTCAGACCTACTGAGTGCTGGGCATCCAGGAAACTCAGCATCACCTTTCCACCCCAGTCTGCTTGTTGCTTTCTGGTGTGATGATAACGCTGTCTTGGCAGGTCTTACCGAGATGCTTATGAGCACATCTGTGAAGCAAGAGTGATCTAATGCCTCGTTGTCTCGGCTCTGTGTAGCTCAAGAAGAACCTGTATTTTAGATTATGTTACTGTCAAAAAATAGACCTTAATGGCTCTCCAGAGATGAGAAGACCGTGTGCTGTGGTGTCAGATACACGCTGGTGCTATACAGCCTGCCAGGAGGCCTAATTATATTCTGGGCTCATGTTCACTGGGGTCCTAAGAATGAGAGGTATTGTCTCCTTATGGCAAGGGCCATGACTGAGTATGCTGTGGCTCCTTCCTGGGGCTGAATCGACCATGCCAGGTTTGCCTGCCTTGAAACATGGTGCTTTCTGGGTCTGACTGCCCTCACCAACACACTGTGTGGGGCACCTTAAGAAGACAGCAGTCCTGTGCCTTGATGGCCTTGCTAAAATAACCCTTGGAGGAATTGTTTTGAAGGAATGCATTTGTCCTCTACCCTACAGTCTGTTGGGGATATCAGCCAATTTGGGGCATTTGATGGACTGTATTTATTCTCTGAATACCTACCCTAGTGGCCCACCATACTCCTGATGCTATCCATCTAGAATTAGAGTCAGAGTTTACAAGTGACAGGATGAGGCCACCATGGCTACTTCTCCCACATGCCAGCCGCACTCTGGTAACCAGGCAGTGTGCATTTCTTATTAACTGGTTCAGAATTCAACAGTATCCTCAGCCCTTAAAGCTGGCTACCTTTTTGGAGTGTCTCATTAGATCCAGGAAGCACCCCAGTTTTATTGTGGGGTCATGGCTCAGGAGGATCAACCCAATGAAGAGATGCATGGGTTAGAGTCTGTTCTAGGGAGTTCCATGCCTGTCCCTGTGGTATCAGGACCATTACCTCTCCACTGAATCGGATTGCTGGCCTCCTAGGAATCTCCACCAAGCCAGCTCCCGAGAGCTGCCGTGGGTTACATTGTGGGTGTGGCAAGTGCATCTTGGGTATGTAGTGACACTCACACTCCAGCTTCCCTCTCCTTCCCAGGGTCCAGCAAGGCTCCTGCTTTAGGTGACCAGTCCCCACCCCCCGAGCTGTCTAGTACCTACCAGGAACCTGTTAGTATAAGAGACAAGGCAAGGTTTTCAAGGCCCCTGGTTAGGACTCGGAACAGGGGCTGGTGAACTGCTCCTGAGGCTACAACTTAGCAGGCTGGCCTCTTACCTCCTGGGCACCTGGGATGCCTTTGAAGGGCAGGTAGTCCCTGTAGCCTCTCTGGCCTGAGCTTGGCTCAGGAGCAGCAGTTGAGAATGTTGGAATTTCTCTTTGGCTGATCAGCACATTTCTGAAATGGTGTTAAAATTTTCTAAATAAATCTCAGTTCCTATTGATTTCCATTATGATCTCTGAGGAAAATGTTTTTTGTTTTTTTCTGAGAAAGTTATCTGACCATTATTAGAGTGTAGTGACGTATTTGTGGGAAGGGTTGCAGCTCATTAGGTGGCAGTACAGGTCACTTGTATTCCTGGGCACTGCCCAGGCATTCTGATTTTCCTAAACCAGATCATCTCCAGGAGCAGAACTGAGCCTGCCCTGAGCTTCGGGGCTGGCCCAGATGCCCATTCAACCCAGACTTCCATCCCTGGGACCTTGCTTCACTCTTCTATCCTCTTAGGTCAGGAAGGAACAAGAGCCGCCTTCCTTGATTGGAGCCCTGAGCTAGTAAGGTTTGGTGATGGAAGTAGGCTGCTTTGCTTAGGCCTAGTCCTCAGTGCCCTGGTCTTCAAAGCCCAGATCCCTACAGCCCTGGTCTCCATGGTCCTGCTTGCACAGCCCTGGGTTTTGACTCTATAGCCCTTGGTTGCTGTAAGCCATCTGTGTTGAATCTTCTCCCACTTCCAACCCTTTTATCATTTTTTCTGAGCACACTCTGCTGGAGGTCAGCTCGCTGGCCTTGCTGAGAGGAACCCTGCCTGTTTCTCAGGGAGGGTGGTTGCTGCTGTTGTCACCTCCTGTGTGGTTTTCTGAGATTGAGCGGCAGGATTTTCTCTCTGGTTCTTGGTTTAGCCTCTCATCCTGTCACCGTGACGCAGCAGGTCCCCAGGTCCTCTAGCTGGCAGGTGTGTTAGGTGCAGCACCCATTTAGGACCTGACTGTTGCTGTGGTGAAGAAGCAGCTTTTCAGCTGCACAGGCCCTGTGTTGACCATTGGTTGCTCTTGTTTCTGTTCTTTTTTTATCCTCCTAACGGATGAGATGATCAGAATCTTTCCCTTTAATCAAAGCTCATTCCAGCCAGGCCCAGCAAAAGCAGGTGGTGTTCAGCCAGCCCTCAGCTCAGCACAGGGATAGAAAGATTTCTTTGTTGGATATCTAAATGTAGGCCATTGTGTCTGCTCTTTTTGCAAATAAATCTTTGTTGCCTGGTCCAATGTCAATACTGCTAACCTGTAGCGGGAGCTCCAGGGTGCTGTGTGTGTGCATAGTTTACTGCACTTGCAGTCCAGAAGACTAGGTGCTTTCTGCAGGATTTCAGCTTATGGGCCCACCATTGAAAGCACAGAGGACAGCACTTTGCAGGCTGTGGCTGCCGTACCCTCTGATGACTTTACAGCAGTGCACGCTGCCCTGCCACACAGGACATTTTGGCTTGAAAGATGATAGTAATTATGTCTGCCCACTCATTCATTATGCTCGAACCCTGATTGCCAGTGAAATGGAAATTCTTCTTTTGGAATTATTGCTGACCAGATTCCTTTATCACTGAGAGAGCATGAGCTCATGGTCACTTACAAAACAGGAGAAAGGAGTCATTTCAGCACACACATTCACAGTTCCGATGTATATAAACCAGAAGTCACGCCTAGAGTTTAGCACTGTATTTTACACTATGTTCAAAATAGGAGGCACCCTGCCAGAGACTCATTGTGCACATTTGAAGCTGGCTGGTCTACTTTCCCATTCATTACCTGTTTCCCAAGTAGCATGCAGTCAGTGAAAAATGGTCACTTCCCTATGATCAAGGATACTGTCCAGGTAGCTACAGGCTGGACATTCCATCTGCCAGAGTCAGTGGTTCCACCTGGCAGTGCTTAGCCCACACATAGAACACTGGCCACAGATACTCACAGGGGTCCTCACGATCCCATGTGTGGTCTCACTACCTAATATGTGTGGCCTTTGCCCTTTAGCAGACTCCTACGAGTTCAGGGTTCCGTGTTGAGCAGATGAAAGACCAAGTGCTCAGAAGCTTGGTGACATAGATAGCTGAGAGGCTCCAGCATTATCCTGCTTGGCTCTTAGAGGAGAGGAGCGTAGCCCTGGTGTAGGGGGCTCCTTGTATATCCTCTCTGGGGAATGATGCCCTGCAAACCTTCCCTGCAAGGGTTGACCTGTGCCCTTATGTAGGCACATAAGCAATAGCTATTGCTGTCAGTGTTATGGTCATTCTGCAGGATGACCACACCTGGACCTATCATAAACCTCTGGTAGAACCTGCCCTCACCAAGTCAGCCATACCTGGGGACTGCAGCTTGCTGGTCTCTGTGACTACTTTTTATAGGGCAGAAAGGATTGGTTTTTCCCTCTTCCGCTAGGTTACTCCGATGATGGATAGTCCAGAAATGTGTTTAATTTTTCAGAGTAGTTTCTTGCCACTTTGTCTTAGAAAGGTGCTACCTGCCTGTGGGGTGCATGTTAGAACTGTTTGTTTTCCAGGTCCTAAGATTCCTACCTTCCCCATGGTAGGTGGGCTGCTGGTACTACAGGTAGAATGTGGCCAGTAGGAGGCTATGGCTCCTGGATATAAGTCCCTGTGGTGGCTCATTCTCTTCTCTGAATCTTTGGTGGGGAGCTCCAGTATCAGCTGTTCCTTTGACACAGAGAGTCTCCAAGGAAACTATTCCCTTGGAGAAGTTGAGTCTAACCATGAAGATCTGGTAGTCACATAGTATGTCCACCTGAGGAGGGATGATGGAGTGTCTGCTGACCCCTACACTAATGTCCTCAGGACAGCTGAAGGTAGAAGTAAGACTGGCTGTAGCCTGATAGTAGTGGGTCACTGGCTGGGAGTGACCAGTGGAGCCAGGGCACCTGCCTGGGACACCTGCTCTAGTATCAGCCACACTGCCCTGCAGGCTGCCCTCACCACCTGGCATTTCCAGATGCCAGGGTTTCCTCCCCAGTGCTGCCACCACCCTTGGGCTATGGGTCCCCAAACAGCCACCTGCCTATTCATGAAAGCTCACTCCTCATGCTCCTGTGTAGAAAGAACCTTGTTCAGTAAATTCAGTCATTTTCTAAACTGCTGGTTTGCAAGGGTTCATCAGATTTGAATTTCACATCAACTGCAGTGCCCTGCTTCAGTGCGCTGGGCCACAGCCGAGGCTGCTGCCGTCCCAGCAGGATGCGCCCTTGGGAGCTGCAAAGGTTGCTGGGATGAGGAGCCACTTGAGCCCTTGGGTCTTCTGTCAGTTGAGTTGTGTAACTACAGCTAATTTCAAGCTGGAAAGAATTTCTGTCTTCTTTAAAAAAAAATTACCTCTATAAAATTAGGATGTTGATTAATCCTGTTTGCATAGGTCTGTACCAGACTTCTTTAATAAAGAGAATCCAGTATCTGCAGTGAGTGGAACCAGCTGGAAGAGCTAGTGTGGGCAGCCCCGTTGCCCAGCAGCATGGTAGGGTTAGGCCTCTTTCTGCTGGGCCTGGAACCCTAGTTCTTAAGTCTTTTCCTGCAGAAGCAGCATATGGCAGATACAGAGACCTCTGTGTCCTTCTGCCTGATCAGGAACACGTTCCTGGGGGTCTCAGGGCCATCACCCCTCTTCCTGGAACCCTTCTCTCAAACTCTTAGGGCCCTCTACTCTGTTAGTACATTGCCCAGCCTCTGTGAAGACTGGAGGGAACATGGCTGCTTTCATTAGCTCTATTCTGTAGCTACGCACTCTTGCTGTAACTGACCTTGAATTGCTTTCTATTTCCCATCATTAATAAGGGCCTGATCTCTGAATTTTCGCCTTTACACTCAGCCTGTTTGCTAATACTATGATGAAATACCTGAAACTGCTCACTTATAGGGAAAGGAGGGTAATTTCGCTCTCAGTCCCAGAGATTCACGCATAGGACACTAGCGTCAGTTCATCTCTGATGAGGACATGTGTCATCACAGTGGTGGTAAAGTTGTGAGAGGGACAGCTCATACTGCAGAACAGGAGCCAAAGGGGAGGTAGAAAGCCATCAGGCTTTTCTTTTGTGACAGCCCTCTTGTTGAGAACCAGCCAGACTGTGTGAGAGCTGTATTCTAGTCCCTCCCGAGGGCAAGTCTCCCCTAACATAAGGACCTCCTCCAGAACCTTTTTCTTAAAGGTTTCACCACCTCTTCCATTGCATAGCAAGGACCCAGCCTCTGACACATGGACCCTGAGGGGACAAAGCACTGCCAAACTGTGGCTTAGACCCATGAGCATCCTGTCCCAGCTATTCTGGTCAGCTGAGGACAACAGAGGGCAGAGAGTGCAGGAACTGCCTGCCTGCTGAGGCCTGCTTTTCTAGGACCAGCCCATCATTACCTCCTGTGGGCCTGACTGCCTCTTGGCCACAGCAGCCCAGTTAAGTGTGTACATTCTTACACAGAAGCAGGTCATCTGTAAGATTCAGAACAGGCATAGGACCATCACCCCTCTTCCTGGAACCCTTCTCTCAAACTCTTAGGGCCCTCTACTCTGTTAGTACATTGCCCAGCCTCTGTGAAGACTGGAGGGAACATGGCTGCTTTCATTAGCTCTATTCTGTAGCTACGCACTCTTGCTGTAACTGACCTTGAATTGCTTTCTATTTCCCATCATTAATAAGGGCCTGATCTCTGAGTTTTCGCCTTTACACTCAGCCTGTTTGCTAATACTATGATGAAATACCTGAGGATTTCTCCCTTCAATGGTTGGGAAAGCCTTGTTTTTGAGACATAGCCAGTAGTTAGCTGGTAGGGGTCTGTGGTGACTAATATCAACTTGATACAAGCTAAAATTATCTGAAAAGGAGGGAACCTCAATTGAGAAAAACATCTTCATAAGATCTGGATGTAGGTCATTTTCTAAATTAGTAATTGATGGGGGAGGGCTTAGCCCATTGTGGGTGGTGCCGTCCCTGGGCTGGTGGTCCTAGGTTCTTTAAGAAAGCATACGTCACAGTGAACGAGCCAGCAAAGAGCACTCCTCCATGATCTCTGCATCAGTTCCTGCCTCTAGGCTCCTGCCCTGCTCAGGTTCCTGCTCTCACTGCCTTTGTTAATGAACTGTTATATGAAACTGTGAATGAATTAAACTTTTCCCTGCCCCATTTGCTTCTGGTTCTGGTGTTTCATCTCAGTAATAGTAACCCTAAATAAGTCAGGGTCTATCCTTTGGGGACAATGTTTGGAAGAGCCTGGCTCTCTGTGAAGCCCAGTTGTTTTTAGTACTTAGTCCTGCAGCTAGAGGCTGCCTAGTCTGGATAGGAACAGGTCTGCTGGGTCTTTGTACAGGAGGGATGGTGCCTGGGTTAGGACAGCATCTCTAGAAGCGTGATGGCTCGGTTCTTGTCTCTCCTTTAGCCCCTTCACTAGAGTTACAAATGGTTGTCAACTGTCATCTGAGTGCTGGACATTCAGCTCAGGTCCTCTGCAAGAGTGATAAGTGCTTCTAACCACTGTGCTATCTCTTCAGCCCCTTAATTGTTCTCCTCCTGAAGAGTGGAATGTGGAGTTCTTCCTTAATGGAGTTAGTCCTTTGCCCCCGAGGCTCCCCTGACAGCCTGTGCTTGTGTTGTGCAGAACGGGTCCACCGGCATCTGGACGGGCATGAGGTACGGTACCTGCAGTTTGCCTTCCGCTGGATGAACAACCTGCTGATGAGGGAGCTGCCCCTGCGCTGCACCATCCGCCTGTGGGACACCTACCAGGTGAGCACCCGGCCCATGGCCCCAGCCCCACCCTGTCTGCTCCTACACTGGATTCCTGCAGAATATCCTCTCCATTGCAACAAAGTCTTAAAAAAAAAATCTAGCTCAGGTGTTTCTGTCATCTGGCTATATGTAGAACAAGGAAAAGGACTTTCTAAGATTCTCCTTGTCACCTGATTGCACTCCAGCTGGTTAGTGACAGTCCCCTCCCATTCTCACTGGCAATTTACATTTTAAGCAGAGTTAAACTGTAAGTATGGCCGAGTAATCATGTACCTTTGCTGTACATCCAAGCAGCTCTTGCAGAAACTTCACACTGGGGACTCACGTGTTGTCTATGTTTTGAGTTACTTACAATAAAGATTTAAAGAAATCCTCAGACAGATGCAACACAATATGAAATTTTCCACTCTTCACCAATTTTGATGAAATTCATGTCTTGAGGAGATTGAGTTTTCTGGAAGCATCCACCTTGGCTCCCCTGAGTGTCCGTTGCTTATTTTAGTCTCTTTTCATTTTGTGTGTGAAGCCTTCTGAAGCTGCCCTGTGTGCATGGGGTGTGGGCACTGCAGCCTGGGGAGAGGCCTCAGATCGCCACAGGGAGCTAGGGAGGAAGTACCAAGTGAGTTTGTTTTTATAGTAAAAGATCAAGTTCTCCCTGCTGTGAGAGCCCTGGATGGGCTCTGTGCCAGGGCTTTGTAAAGGGGGCACTGCATTGGTGCTGGGGGCAGGACTAGACTATGGGGCTCCAGATAGCATGTGTCAGCATAAGGTGGCATGTGTCCAGGCTTTGCGTAGTATTCAGTGTTAGAACCTTGCGTGTGGGCATACAGAGGTTAGGGCAGGCAGGACCCTTGTACAATAAGACTAAACCTTTGGGTGGGGAGTCTTTGGTTTAGAAATTGCAGGACATGGTTCTGGGTGCTGCATCTTTCTCACAGGCCAGGGTGCTGTTGGGCCCTTGTGTCTACCGTCTCTGCCTGAGTTTGGAACTCCCTTGAATGGTAGCATCACCCTTCCTTCTAAGTGCTGGTGGTGCATTTGTGTGCCCACACAGGAAATGTCAGTTTTGTGGATATCTTTGTTTTGTTTTCCTAATACCTATTACGGTAGTTAATGCTGTCAACTTCATGGGTTAGCCTCTGGGCCTACCTGAGAGAGAGTATTTACATTAGGCTATCAAGTCTGTGAGGGCTTATGAAGGTTAGGTTGAGGTGGGAAGACTCCTCCCAACAGATAGACTGAATGAAAAGGAGAGGGGTTTCTGGACCCCAGCATCCATTGCTCGCTGCTTCCTGACCACAGATGCCATATGACTAGTTGCCTCACATCCTGAGACTTTCTCAACATGATGGCCTGCATCCTTGATCTGCGAGCCAAGCAAACCCATCCTCCCTCAAGCTGCTTTGCTGGGTGTTTTGTTGAAGTAATGGGACAGCTAGCTAATACACCTGCTATGTCAAAACTGCCTTCTGTCTGCTCTGCCTCTTGTGTTCTGTGGTGCCATCATAGAGGTCTATGAGGTAATGTTCTGTGAGCTGTGTGGTTGGGTGTGTTTTCATGGCAGAGCATGCTCCTGATTTGTAGGTTTTTATCTAGGACTTGACATTCAGTAATACTAGCGGGGAAGGAATTAAAGCCTTACCTGGAGCTGTTTGACCGAAGTAGCTGCCAGTCGAGTGCATCGATTACTTTCTGTTGGATGACAAGAAACAAAACCTAATATCCTATAAATTGCAAATGCTCTCATTCCTGTGATTGCTTAGGCTGTTCATGACCCAGGCCTGCTCATTAAGCTCAGAGTTCCTTGCAATTCTGTCCCATTATGAATAAAGCAGGTATCAAGCCAATCACACTTTGAGCAGACAGAAGTCAGATCAGCTCAGCCATGTTCTGCGCTGTTTCCCTGAAGTGCTCAGTCGGCATTCAGACTTTGAGACTACTCATGACCTCGTCGTTGAGTTAATTTTCCTGCAATTTAATTTTGTCATGAATCAACTCCTTTGTATCAGAGCTCTTTTTTGAATGGATAGGCCCCTGGTTATAAGCTTTCAAATCAGTGTGTTTCCATTTTCCAGGGCTGAGCTGCCTTTTCTGGCACTAGAAGCCCAGAGCCATCCTCAGACGACAGTTGAGCAGTCACTCTGTATAATTAGTGTTTATTGGCTGGGCCATCCCTACAGTGTGGCTTAAGAACCTCTTGGGACACATGCCAAAGAAAGGTTGTTGATAAGCGCCTTGTCCCAGGCCCCTGGCCGGGAGAGACTGTGGCCAGGAAATGGATGAAATGAATCGTCTTTGAATGGGACAAGCATGGGTCATGCAGATATGTGTCCCTTAGGGTTTTCTATTGTCTTATCACAAAGGCTGGCACCAGATGGGACAGTCATGGATTGAATGGTGCTTCCCATGGCTAAAAGATTTTCATCTTTGAAAGCTGCTTTTGAGGTGCTCTAGGGTAAGGATCTAGCCATACCAGAAGCACCTCCTCTAGACTAAGCCCTGAGCATGACAGCAACTCTGGAATTTGTCCTTTGGGTGCTGGGCTGCAGCTGAGTTACTCTTCCAATGTGGCAGGGGACATGTAGCTTTCTGCCCACACAAAGGTGGTTGTGCTCGGATGGTCGTTTGATGACGAATGGCCTGTTGCGCTACTCCAGCCCTCTCACCTGACCCATTCACATCTTAGTTGGAACACCTCATTTTATTTACTGTTCTCGCTGCCATTTTCACCGCACCTGGGAGAGGTGGGTTGGAAGGGAGCTGCAGTCAGGGTCTCCTTGCATTTAGCACATGCCCTGGTACTTTGCAGGAAAGAGTCGTGGGGATCCCCAAGCCACTCAGTTTACCCATGTTATTGAAGACTTTCCTGAGCCCCTGGGCCTTGGGAGTATTGCAGAAAGGACTGTGATCTCAAAGGACCATGTGCCAGTGAGAGAGCCAGGCCACAGATCAGATGCTTTGCCAGTTCCTTTATCTTAGGCATTAGGGGCAATGCTGTGGAGGGCATCTAGAGCTGGGCAGTTCTTGGGGGATGGGTGGCAAGTGACAAGTGGCTTTGAGTTGTGGTCAATATGCTTAGGTCTCTACAGGATGTCTGTGAAGAAGAACATTTTATGTTGGAGGAGTCTAGTGAGGATGGAGCAGATGAAGTGTCCTAGGGCGGGGTGAGGTCAGTACCTACACAGAAGTGCTAGAAGGGCTTTGGGGTGGGCTCACTCACATTTGGACACTACTTGTGTGGCTGTAGTAAGAAGCAGTAGGCAGAGTGGATGCTGCCAGGGCCGGAACCTTGTCCATTCAAACATGTTTCTGTGGCCATGCTCAGGGATTGGAGATGAGTCTAGGTGTGCGGGAAGCTTCTGGAGTGGTCCCTCCTTCGGTGTGGACTAGGATTAGGCTTGAAGATTTTTCCAGCAGATAGAGAACACATGTCTCAGTTGGGACTTCCTGTTTGCACTCATACTGGCTTATGATAAGCTACTCCTTAGAGCCTCCCACAGGATGAAGAATTGTGTTCCTAGCCACCAGGAACTTAGGCCACCATCAGCCATGCAGGTGGGCTAGAAGACAGAGCCTTCCCCAGTCTATCCTTGAGAGACCCCAGCCCTTGAGGATACTTCTGTTATAGCTATGGAAAGCCCCAGAAGCTGCATGGCAGATTTCTGTCCCAGGGAACTGTGGCATCACTGTTGTGTATACTACAGAGCTTGTGCGATTCCCAGAGCAGTGAGTAGTTGGTGACATGCTAGAATTTTGTTGTTGCAGGTATTTCAAGTAGCATTTGGCATTATGATTAGCTAGCATAAACTGGAGCATGGGATGAAGACTTATCAGCTCTTATGCATGTGAGCAGCCTGTTAGCTTTTAGTGCTGTGCCCTAGGACACCTGGGTCTAGCTGGAGCCATTCTCGGCCACATTCAAGAGATGTAAGGAGGGTCAGGCTGTAAAGGCATGGAAGGATGAAGGTTCCGCTCCAGACATCAGTTTGTAGTAAGGGTAGTGTAGGCCTCTCTAATGCTTTTAAAGGAAAGTGATTTTGGCAGAGGTTGGGGTGGTGTATGGGAGGTGGAAGATGCCCAGAAGTCACTGTATAGTAGGTCCATTCTGTCAGCATTAGACTATGAAGTTGGATATAGTTGTGGTTTCCAAGGTTTTTCTGAGCTCCCAGGAGGTGTGTCTGCTATTGACATTCATTTATCTTCCAGTCTTTCCATTGTCACCTATAACATGACACCTGTTCTGTGGAGAGCTTGTATGAGGACATGGGGCAACATCATGGTATCCGAGGAAGCACCCCCAGGAACTCACAGATGGCCTGGGAAGGGTACTTATGACAGAACCATAGCCTTGCTTGTGTTGGCAAAGAGCCAGGCACTGGCAGGTTGGGCAGGGACCTCTCTGCCTAGGGAGTTAAGGAGGACAGAGTAGGGTTGTAAGGCAGGGGCCTCATGCTCAGTCTGCCACAAAGAGTAGGTGCAGTGAGGTGACTATGTAGTCACAGCTGGCTTGGCCTGAGGCAGGACCAGCTATAGCTGTGTCAGGACACCTGGAGTCCAGGGTTGAGGACAGGCTCCTAGCACTGCTACATCCTTTGTTGTACCCAGCTGACAGCAATCATGGCTTGCGGACCTCCTGGGTGCCACAGCATGGATTCTGTGGCTAAGGTGGCACTGGAACTGATGGATTGGGTTAATCTAATAAGCCCGAGGAAGCAGGTCTCTGTACAACACATTTTTTCATAAGCCCATTAAGATTTGAGAGTGTAAGCTCTTCATGCCTACCCGCCCACAGGAAGCAAGCATACATCACTGTCAGTCTGATAAGGATTTAGAAACAGAACACTCAGCAAGACTTGGCCCACTGCAGTTACGTTTAGAGGGAGGAGCCGGAAGACGAAAGGGCAAGCCTGCCCCTTGAGAGCAGCAGTAGCAGCAGTAGCAGCAGTAGCAGCAGTAGCAGCAGTAGGAGCACGGTGTTCTGGGGTTGGAGGGGCCAGCTTAGGGTGTGTCTGGGGTACCCTCTGGGCTTTGCCACTCTTCGCCCTGTTTAGATTAGCAGCTTTGTCACATTTGAAGCTTGGGGAATGTGAAGGAGACAGTTTCTTCCTCTGCAGTTCTGGCTTACTCAGCCTGCTTAGTCAGGTGTGTGAGGGCTCAGTAGTATGGACCAGGTGCATCCTAGAGGAATGATGTCCAGGTTCCATCACCTCCACACAATTCTGACACTGGTTATCTCTCAAGCCCACCTGGGAGCTGATATCTTGAGTTCTCTTCCAGTCAAAAATGTGTGAGGCATGTTGAGATCAGTGTTCCTCTGCTGAACTTAGGGGTGTTCTGGTGGAAATTTCTGTCCATGGTCTTTGGACCTGTGGTGAGGGACCATAGCATGCTTGCATGAAAATGCCTCACTCAAAAGCTGGGATATGAGAGGAAGAAGGGCCTGGAGTATTCCCACATTCAAGAGCATATGCCCCAGCTTGGAGGCCTCCCACAAAACTTAGATTTTAAAGGTCCTACCACCTCCCAGTGGTTTTCAGGTTGTGGACAGAGCCTTGAGCATATGGGCCTTTGGAGGACATCCATCTATAGACTTTAGTAAAACTGAAAAGCTTGTTGATGGGTGAGTGTTAATTTCAGCTTCTAGCAACAGGCTGGGCAGGCATCTCATTGCCTTTGCCATTTAGAGTCTATGGGAATGTACAGTTGTTAAAGGGCCACAAACTGCCCTGTGTTCCCGAGTGATCTACAGAGTCTCATTAAGAAGAATAATTAGTTGGGCCAGAGGAAGGCCTTTGTCCTTCCCTTCCCAGCATCTGGTCTTCCTGTAGCATTACTAACAGGTGCTACGCGGCAATCCATTATGACCACTCTGAATAACTTTCTTTGTAATTCTGGAGGTGAATTGATTGGTTATGCCATTTTGTAATTGGAGAGTGAAGAGTACCTACTCATTGAGTCCCCACTTTAACAAGTGAGCTTTATGGTACATGTACATCTCTTTATGGTACATGTAATGCCCATGAGGGCCTCCTGGGCATTAGGCTTGGGACCAAGACAGTTAACCAGGAAGCAGATACCAGAGTAGATGGGTCACTAGCTTTGACCTCTGTGGTCTCCTCTTATCACAGGCTCTTGTGGTTGGGTCAGTGCTTGCTGCTCATCTGGGAAGTAGAAGATGTGGAGAACCAGGCAGGACCTTAGGTTCATATGGCATCTTGACCATGTTCCAGCATTCTCATAGGTTACTTCCAGCCCCCGCCCACATCTGATTCTCAGAAGTAGATGACAGAACAGTAAGAAACAGCACTGGGCTTGGAAATCACAAGGCTCTGCAACAAGGGATTTTGAAGAAAATGGCAGAGGAAGCTTGCTGCTGTGGTGGTAGCAAGGAGGCTGCAGCAGGGGCCCCTCAAGAAGACAGAGTGACATTCCCTGGTTGGACAACATGAAGTGCTGTCCATGTGGTATTGCTTATTATGCACAGACTTCATCCACAGGAGAGAGAATTGTAACACAAGTCTTTTTAGGATGGCAGTAGGGTCCAGGAATAGAGCCAGCAGGCTGCTCTGTTGAGGCCCTGCTCTCTGGAGCTGAGTAGAAGGTCCTTAGTCTCTCTGCCTTCATGCAAGGTAGTTTAGGAAAGCCTGCATTTGCAAGTCTGAGAAGAGCTTGGGACTTCGTACTCTCAATGTGGAAGTCACTAGGTGATGTCCCCACGGAGCCCTCAAGCAGCCCAGATTGTGATGTGTTAGAGGCCAGCAGTGTGCAGCTTTGCCCTCACAGGAGCATCTGCAGGTGTGTATGGGGGTCACTGATCCATGGGGAAACCCTGGCCATATGGGTCTCTGGTAGGCCACTGGACCTCTGGGAGAAGTCTCTCAGACCTCGATTGCCTCTTAGAGGAGGTGTGGGAACTGTACAAGGAGACAGATGACAGAGTCACTGATGAGGGTGAAGCAGAGACCTGTGGGAGGACTGCTCCTCCCTATGTACAGTAGGTGGTAGAGGACATGTAGCCAAGGGAGGGAAGCCCAGAGCACACATGACATCTGATGACTGGGTTTCCCTGAAGGTACTAGTCTCTCTGTGTGGCTGGAATCTGTGTTGTGAAACAGAAATCTCTCTATGCTAAGGGCTGCTGATGTCATAGGGCATGGACCTCTGAAAGCATGCGCATTCTCTATGTGGTTCAGTGAAGGGGTTTAATGCTAACTGATGAATGAATTGATGAGCTTCTAGGACCTGTGTCCTGGATTCCTCACCCAGGGCTAAGAGTGGCTGGCTGTTCTGTGGCCTTTCTTGACAGGAGTGGGGGATCTAAAGGTGGTAGCCTCTCCTAGTGTCACAAAGACTTTGTTCTTGCCCTGCTTCTACTAATCTCCGAGATGATGTATTCATGAATATTTTATCTGAAGAGGGACCTTCAACAATTTGTCTAAGTTCTAGAGGCCTCTGCGTTCAAGAAAGCCAGGGCTGTTGGAGGGAGCCCTAGAGAAGACCCAGTTCCTGGCATGTGTGAGGTTGCTTCTCCTGAGCAGGGGTCACCAGAAGGCCACTCCTCCAGGGAACTAGCCATTCCCATTTATCTGCTAAAAATGCACAGCCTGGGAGAGTCCCAGTATGTTTACAAGGGTGGACCTACAGTGAATGATAACTAAGGCTGAGTGTCCTAAATAATAGGGGAATTGTTGAATTCTGTGTGGCCAGAGAATCCAGTCATCCTCCCAGAGTGTCATGTTGGGACACTGAGGGGGAGGGTACAGATACGCCTGCTTTCCACAAATGACTGCTCTGTACTTACAGTGACAGGAATGGATGACAAGACAGGCCACATGAGAGCAGGAAGGGACAGAACAAGGATCTGCTATGGCCTGGGGGCCCGAGAGGAGCTGGCAGCTTTCAGAGGACCTGTAGAACTCTGTTTGAGGACTCTGTCCTGTGCTCTTGGGTGATGTGTGTCCTCATCCTATGGGGCTGTGCTGTCCTCCAGGGTCCTCCCAACCTCCTGCTTCTGTGTGGATATTCGGCTTCCTCCCTGGGACTTGCTCTGAACTTTGTTCAGCTGCCCCCATGAGGTCTTCTCTACGCACAGGCTTGACTGCAGCCTGGGGCACGGGGCAGACTCGGCTTTACCTCTCTATTCTTGCTGCTACCCAGGGCCAAGCTTGACTTCCTCTTGGGAAGTTGATTAGAAGCAATGGCTCACCTGCTTTCTCTGTGTGCAAGGGTCGCTTGCTCCCAGCCCATCGGAGAATGTAACCACAAGAAAAAGCTGAAGAAGGGCCCACTTGAGGTGTGGGCACTGGCTTTGTATAGTAAGCATGCATCTATATGGACCTGTCTCATTGTACAGTGGCTTTAAGGTCTACATGAGCTCAGTAGATGCTCACATAGTTCATTATCATTAACCTTGGCCAGCTTCACCCTGGTATTAGCTCTCTGCTAGCCTCAGTTACTTCACAGATGTGGGCTGCCTCTCTGTACAGTGTGGGTTATGCTGTTATTAGAAGTTGGGAGCACTTACCTTGAGTAGTTAACCCAGTACATCTGGTGACCCTGTGGCATGTAGAAATAGTGTCCAGTACATTAGACAAAAGACAAAGACCAAAGGCGAAGGGCAGGGTCATCTTAACATTGAGACTTTTTAGAGTGCTTCTGCCAACCCTGAAAATGGGAGGGGAACTGGTAACTGGGGATCAGGGCCACCCACATCTCCTCACTGTTCCTGTATCAGCCCATATATTCCCTTTTACTCCCCTGCTTCTCTCTCCTGGCACTGACTTGAGATCGCATATCCCTGCCTGTCACACATGTCACCCCAGTGCCAGCGGAGAGGAAGGCTGCTTTATTCTGCCCCAGGCCAGGGTTTGGGGAAAACTGCTGTTTGTAGGGAGTGATGTTTGTTTCAAAGCCCTGCATGGAGGCAGGAAAGCCTCCCTGGTCCCAGCAGGCATCATGCTCTTGGGTGCTTTCTGTCCACATGGCCTTGATTGAGAGACTCTTCCTGTAAGCACTCATCTAGCTTGAAAATTACCTCCATCCTTATGTGCTGTGAAAGAACTTAAAAAATAAGTTAACCCAAGACCTGCTTCTGGGAGCTTAGCCTGGCATATCCCCAGTGTGGGAAGTCTCAAGGTTTTTAGTTACTTTTCCGTAATATTTTGTTTATGGTCCTTCTGACCATAAACAGCTCTTCCTGTTTACCTGATGTAATGCTCACAGCTTTGCCTTATGGGCAAGTAGTTGGCTCTTCTTTCTAGGCTAGTTGGGACCAGACTTTAAGACATTAGGACAGCTTCTTGGGCCAGCTGCTGCCTTCCTATCAGTCACCATTGGAATTAACCTCCAGGATGTGGTGCACGGGGAGGTAGTCCTGACAGGAGCAGGCCAGTGTGTGCATCTCCTTCAGTACCTGGAACTCCCAGCAGGTACCCTTCTCCACTTCTTCTAAACCACCATGCTGTCATGAACCATGTCATAGAGTGGAGTGTACTAGAGCCCAACACAGGCCTCTCAGTGGCCTTGGCGTCTCCTCTTCTTCTCCTTCATTACCCTATACTGGAGCACTAGTGTTGGGCATAGGCTTGGGGTGCATGTGTCCTTTGCAGGGCTTTGGGGGTACGGCCTCTTCTCTCTGGAGCCAGTGTCTTTTTACTCTTAAAGCACGGCCATGGCTCACAGGAGTCTTAGAAGGCACATAGGAGCCAAGGTCTATAGATACACTGTAGGATGGCATGGCTACAGGTCGGGGAGCTGATCCAGCTTGGTGCTGCTTGGAAAGAGGAAGTGTTAGCAGGACATACAGCTGATGCTGAAGCCTCATCCCACATGTCGGAGATGGCAGTTACCACTGTAGCACACTCACTGAGCTGAGTGCCTCCACAAGCACCCACCATGTCTTTGCATGTAGATATCACTGTGGCCGCAGAGGATACAGTTTGTCCATGGTCTGTGCTACACCCAGCCTCACTCTACTCTGGGCTGTGTTTCCTTGGCTGTATCCTTCCTGCTCCTGAGCTACCCCTCAGCTTTTGGTCCTCCTGCACTTCTCCTCTGGCACAGCCAAGGGCTCTCCAGCAGCAGCTCATTCCCATTCCTACAGTGTGGCTCCCCTTCCTGCACAGGCCTGCTGGAGCCTGGGTATTCATTTCCCACTCCTGGATGTGATAACAGGAGACAGGCACTTTGCTGCTGATTGAAGTCAAGTAGCAGGGCCAGCAGCAGGGTCTGGGAGATTGCTGATAAGAACTGTGGTCGGGACAAATAGCCCTGACACACAGGAGCAGTACTGAGAGAGCAGTGGCCTCTCAGTGGCCTTGGCATCTCTTCTTCTTCTCCTTTATTACCCTATACTGAAGCACTAGTATTGGGCATAGACTTAGGGGTGCAGGTGTCCTTTGAAGGGCTTTTGGGAGTATGGCCTCTTCTCTCTGGAGCCAGTGTTGTTTAATCTTAAAGCACAGCCATGGCTCACAGGAGTCTTAAAAGGCACATAGGAGCCAAGGTCTATAGATACACTGTAGGATGGCATGGCTACAGGTGGGGGAGTTGATCCAGCACAGTGCTCACTCTTCTTGAGCTCTGCTCATCTAGCTCCCTTCACCCTTGGGACTTGGTCTGAGTGTGACTTCCTAGGCAGAGGGCTATAGGAGTTTCCAGGCCAGCAGCCTAGAGTGGTTGCTTGGAGCCAGAGACTGACCTATCAATCATGTCAGAGGATGGTTGATGGGGAAAGGAGCCATAATAGTAACTGGGACAATATGTGTAGCCTTCTTTCTTACAAAGACAGAATTCAGAACCTTGGGGCTGGGTGTAGCTCAGTGGTAAAATGCTTGCCTAGCATGTACTGGGTTCAGAAGATACACACCAATGGGATACTTATGTTCTCAGCATTTCTAATGCCAGAGCTGGGATCTGGAATCACTGTGGCATGAAGTAGAGAAGCCCTTCTACAGAAGGGCTACCAGAAAGGAAGGTGGTGGAACAGCTTCAGCAGGTTGGGAAAGAGTGGTCCTAGACAGTGGACCTGTGTGAGGTCACTTAGAAGTCTTGTCATGGATCAAGTGATCTTGGGGGAGTTGTGTGGCAGCCCTCAGTGTTGATGTCAGCCAGCCCACAAAATGCACACTCACTCGAAGTTCGGTCAGGGATCTTAGGCAGTAAGGGGAGTCCTCTTGGTGCTTTGTTGCTGAGCTACGTGGGAGAGTTAACAGCCCTTCCAATGTCAGAATGAGCAAGAGTACCTCAGGCTTGAGTGAACAAGGATCCATGACTAGATCAAGCAGGCCTCTCTTGTTGGCGATCTGAGAATCTGAAGAGGCCCTCTGGGACAGGACTGAGGTAACTTGAGCCATGGCTCTTCATGTTCTGTTTCTGTATATCCTCATCAGCTCTGCGTATCATTAAAGCCATACTGTTCAAAGTCTGTCTTTCCATGTCTCTGCCAAGTGGAGCAGGCCCTCCTGAACTTCAGGGGCAGCTGTTAAAGGCTTCTTTCTCTTTAGGAGAAAGTTACTGATAGTTCACCAGGCAAATAATTGCCAAACGGCATAGCAGGGAAGTGCTGTCAGAAAGGGCAAGTGAGTGAGTTGGAGCTGGTTCAGCACCTGAGCCCTCAGAAGCTCTCTACTGTGCAGGTGCAGCTCATGCCTGGCACCTCCTGTCACTGTCTGTTCTCTCAGGTCCTCGTGTCAGCAGATGTGAGGACTGTCATTTACACTTAATCATCAGAGGCTTTATCTACCCACTTCAAATCTATCTGCAGCTCCCGAAGGACATTCAAGTCACTTAAAATAAGCAGTGGGATCTTGTGCATGTGACATGGAAGAGGGGCCATCCCCATGCTGTGTCCTCCATGAAGATGCTCAGAAGCTGTTTTGGTGGGAACAGAAATGGAGGCTCCCTCGCAGATATATGTTCTTTAGCTCTCAGCCCTTCTTCCACTCCTTCAGCTCTTCCACCTTACATATGGTCCTGCCCTTGTTTCTGTGGTTTTGGGGTTCCTAGGGTGCCTATCCTTCTTATGCTTCACCCCGGACTCTTAGCAGTGTGCTATCTATCCCTGGGCTCCCTCAGATACTGTACAGACATTGGGGGAGTGCCAGCGCCCTTGTTCAGCTTTTCAACAAAGGCCAATGTCCATTGGTGGCTTTGGTTTTGATCTCTTCTAGAACTTGGTTATACATGGGGGTCCTCAGAGGGAAGCAGTGGTGCTTCTTCTGTAGTCCACCTAGAAATGCACTTGCTTATCCTCAGATTCTTGTGGCCCTGTGGTCTGTTTTAGTAAGTACAAGAGGAATTGAGTCGTCTTCTCAAGCCTGAGGACTGCTGACCTTGGGGTATCTTGCCACCCACACAGGACCAGCCATGTAGCCACATAGGCACAGGGTGGGATGGTGCTTTCTTTATCCTGACTGAATTTCATGTTCTTGTCTTATTTCCAAGTGGTCCATGGTAACTCCCAGCACATGTCAACACGCTTCTGCTGGTGGAGGGAGGTTGGTATGGTGATAGATGAGGGTCTGATGGAGAGGAGGAGAAAGGCTGACAATGCTCTGTAGTCCTCATGAGGTGGAGGGAGGAAGCTACCAAGAGGTCCCTTGCACAACACAGGTTCCTGCTCTCAGTGAAGGCCTTTTCCTTCTCATCCCAACACTCTCGCTGGGTAGGTTTTCATGATAATGAAAATGACCATCCACGTCCCTATCAGTTCCCCTGAGGTGGGCATCACCACTTGGCACTAGGGTACCACCTTCTCCTGCCTCACTGCTTCCTAAGCTCACAGTGCTGCTTTTACCAGCAGAGCCTGCCTCAGGACTAGGTATTTCAAGCCATAATTTTCAAAGATTCAGTCAGTCTATAACCCATAATCCTCAAGTCTAGACTATTTAACAAAGACGTGAAAGTGCAATTCTAGAAAAAATAATTTAAAATATTCTTCCTGAAGACATTTTTTAAGAAGGTGATTTATTTGAAAAACATAAAAACATGATAGAACTCTTCATAGGCTAGTTTACACAAAGGAACAGACTGCAGTATATTTGCAAGCATTGATACTCAGGAATAGCACAGCACTGGTGTAGATCTAGAGCCCCAGCCAGTGAGCCATATTCATAGAGACTGGCCAGAAAGTCAAGTACATAAACACGTTGCTGGTTAGTAATTGTGTATGCCCAGCTTTGTTACTGAGGACATCTGAGCTACCATGGTGGATCACCTTAACCATATCTGTGAAATGGGTCAGACCATCAGGTGTGCCATCCCCAAAGATCCAAGATCTCAAGAAGTTCTCTCTTCATTCACTGAGGATGCTGCCGAGTTGTCTGTTTTTTACATAATGCATGGAGTCAACGTTGTGACAACACACTGTGACTTTCCTTCACTGTCACATGCTTGAAACAATCATCTTACTTACAACTGTCTGTAACTCTAGTTCCAGGGGCATTGAGTTCTTCATCTGGCCACCGTGGGCTCTTGCACTCAAATGCATATATACACATAGAAATAATAATATTTTAAGATGAATAATATTATATATATTTAATATTTTAAAAGTTTATTTTGGCATAGCTTTGGGAGTTCCATGGGTAGGGTGCCAGCATGGGTCCATTGCTGTCCCTGAAGGCTGGGTTTGCAGGCAGGATCTTGGTTGGCTGAGTGCATGGGTAAAGACCACATACCTGGACAACAGCTTTAGAGAACTGGTTCTGTTTATTAGAGGGGGAAAGGGTATTTATACTCCTGGGGAGGGGTCTCTGGGGCAAGGTTTGTGTGGCCATTGGCTAGGGCACAGATGGCGGATGATAGATATTTCGTCTGCATAGTCAGGGGCTGTAGGCTCCAGGGACAGTGTTCCAGTGGGGTGCTTATAAAGTCAAACAAGGAGCAAAGCCTGATAACTGTGAGCGTAGGAAATTTTTACTAGTTTTAACTGTGGGAGAGTCAGCTTTCTGGTGGCTGTTTTAAGGGGAAGGGAGATAGCCAACTCCTGCCTTTGGGGTTTCTGGGGTTGAAGCTGTCTTTACTTTCCTCCATAACCCCGGCCAGTACATCTCACAGTCCATTGCATTTGGGCCTGTGGCAGGGCAGCACATCACAGGAAGAGTGCAGGGAGAAGAGGGTACTCACCTCATGGCAGCCAGGAAGGCATGAAAATAATTTCAGCTTTGAAATGATACAGGCACAAACCAAGTAGCACAGTGAACTGCAGGCATAACTTCAGCAGCTTAGTTGGGGAGCAAACAGTTGTAGAGCACAGGAAAGAAGGTAGGGTCTTTCATAGGCTTGGTTCAGGCCAGTTGAATGGAAGCAGTCTGTAAGTCTGATTGGCTTGCACAATCTTGTATCTCTTTCGGTAACTTATCTCCTATGAAATTGCACTTGTATTCATTTTTGTGCATGAGACTGCTCTTTTGAACTTCTTGTGGGACTCAGTTTACATTTATATAGACACAGCTCATTGAGTTTTTATCTTTTATGCATCATGTCTCTGCTTTCTTGCACCCATAGAAGTCTGCTTAGCATGCGCTCATGTAGTACAAGTGTGGCAGGGTCAACAGTGATGGCCAACAGCAGCGCAGCGCTGTCTTCTCATCCTGTTGGGTAGGTGAGTGCTTTTCAACCATCCAGCAGTTTCCCAGTCTTGTTGAGGCAAAAGCAAGCTCTTGGATTCATTTCCGTTCCTGGGGTTTCAGAATTATGATGGATGGGATACCAGTGTAGACCCGAGGCACATTTCCAAGCTGAAGTGTGTGCTGTGGCTACATTCATGACCATTCCCTCCTCCAGATTCCAGATGCCTCTCCTCCTCTCTTACCTGTATAGCGCATCCCACAGGCTCTCCCCTGGGGATTGCAACTTTCAGGATTTTACCATTGGGCTTTTCATCTCTTAGTGCTGTGATTTTCGGGCATTTAGACCTTAGGGATTTTAGTTGTGGAGACTTGGATCTTTAGCAGTTTCAACATTCTGCATTATATCATTATGGAGGGGTGGGGTGAGGGAGAGAGAGGAGAAAGTGTGTGTGTGTGTGTGTGTGTGTGTGTGTGAGAGAGAGAGAGAGAGAGAGAGAGAGAGAGAGAGAAGAGAAGAGAAGAGAGAGAATCTGTCTGTCTGTCTGTCTGTCTTTTTTAGAGTCTGGTTAGTACAGAAACAAGATTGACATATGGTTCTTGGTGGCTGTGCAAGTTCCCAGAGCTAGGCCTTATCTCTGCTCAGAAAGGCCTCTCAGCCCCAACCAGGCTCACAGAGTACCAGCTCAGGCAGTTCTCATGACCCACCTGGAGTAGGCTCTGTTCTGTGAAACAGATCATCCCACACTTCTGCTAAGTGGCTTCAGATCACAGCTGTTATTCGGTCACATTTGTTCAGTTTGTTCCAGCTCAGCAGGGACAGCATGGCAGGGTGGCCGGCATGATGCCGATAGCCCTCCTTGAACGTGGCTTACGGGGCTGGCAGACTCTGTGCTGAACTAGCTCAGCATGGGCCCTGGAGCGCTGAGGTTGGAGCTCGTTTCTCTCTACTGGGCATCTTAATGTTCAGGTGTCCTCACGGCATGGTAGCTGAATTCTGAGAAAGTTCACACAACTGCTTGTCCTAATGGCCTCATCTTGGCAGTTGCCAGGCATGATTTCTAGTGAACTTTGAGGAAGTCTATGTCCAAGGTGATACAAACTCCAGCTGATGGGGCTGGGTCAGGTTCTGAAAAAGCATGGGGAGGGGGAGATTTCCTTTGGCAGCTTCTGTGCTCACAATGGTATGATGGCCTTTCTCTCAACTCTCTGCTGGGAGGCCTCTGTCCACAACTTTACATGTTGCATGCCATCTGTAACTCCTCAGGGATCATAAGCATCAGAACTCTGGGAGGATGGATGGCCCCTCTGCACTGTGCTTGCCCCTCACCCATTGCCGTCTACATGGTGCTTGACAGGCCACACACTGTTGCTTCACAGTTTTCCAGCAGGTGGTGGTGGCTCTCATTCCTTGGTGTGAGTGAGATGTCAGATTCTCAGTAGACACCTGGCTCTGAGATTCTTAAAGGCAGATCTAGTTAAGAGAGCAGATTGTAGAGTTACTGGGGGCTCCAGCCTGAGCTAAGCTACTTTCCTCATTCTCTTCTTGTGTTAGCGTTCTATTGCTGTGAAGAGACACCATGACCAAGGCAACTCTTATAAAAGATAGCATTTAATTGGAGCTGGCTTACAGTTTCAGAGGTTTAGTCCATTACCATCAGGTTGGGGAGCATGGTGCCACATAAGCAGATGTGGTACTAGAGTCTAGCAGGGAGTTAGTTCTCTGGATCCACACACAGCAGGAAGAGAGAGACACTGGGCCTGGCTTGGGTTTTTGAAACCTTGAAGCCCACCCCTAGTGACACACTTCTTCTAACAAGGAAGGTCCTATTCCTTCTCAAGTAGTGTTGCTCTCTGATGACTTAGCATTCAAATATATATGCAATAAAATGGGGACCATTTTTATTCACACCCCTTAAAACCCCTGTGAGATCTGAAATGTGGAACACCAGCCTATTCATCCAAGTTGCCCCACTGCTTTTCTGGAGACAGGACTTATAATAGGCCTCTGCAGAGGACTGAGGCCTACCTGGTGGAGTGTGCCTAGCAGGTGCTGGCTTCCAGTGGTCTAGTGGTGGAGTAGTCCTAGCAAGGGCTGTTCCTTCTGCAGAACCTCCCTGGGGCGTCGAGGATGTCCCTAGGACTGTCTAGGCGGGTAGCCAGTAGTCTCTAGTGTCTGGAGCTGAATCCCATAGCCACGATCTCTTGCTTCAGGTTCTCTGGTTGCTGTTACTCTGTGTGGGAACATGGCTGGTACATGTGGATATAACTGACCCAGTCCTGACAACAGTCTTCTGACTGAGGGTGCAGGATCTGACCGTCTGGGCTATCCCTTCATATCACTGAGGAAGTTGGAGCTGATGAGATAGCAAGGATCTTCCCTGAGCTGTCAGTCTGAGCTAAGTCAACCTGAGTTCCTCCCTTAAGTCTGTGCCTGGTGTAGGGCCATCAGCCTATTTGAACACGCCTTTTTTTTTTTTTTTTCCTCAGACATAAGCAGCCTGTGGGGACCCCCAGTGAACAGAATTGTATCATTCCCCTCACATCAGGTATGATTGTGTAATTCTCCTCACACTAGGCCACAAGCATACCGTGAGTCTGGACTACTCCATGCTCCAGGAGCACAGTCCATCAGTGGGGCCCATGGCCCAGCCCCCAGCAGGCCTGGAGAGGTCTGCACAGTAAGCCAGCACTCACCTGCCACGGCCCTGTCTGCTCTATCACCACCAACAAAGCCAGCAGCTGCACACAAAGGCAGATCTAAATATGAATTAAGTCCAAGTTATTAAAAAGTATTGCAAGTTTTTTATGCCTTGAATATTGAAAATGGGAATACATATGCAAATGCAATTTAATCAGCGCCACTCTAACCTTTGCGCATTCAGCTGAGAAGTACTTTGTGATCAGGGAGGCCTCCCTCTTGGGAGAAGGGTGCCAGCCAGGGCAGAGTCAAAACCCTTCCCCCCTCATCCTGCCAGTGACCTCCAACCAGCTTTGTCCTTGACTCAGTGACTCTAACAACTGTTAAGTGTTTCTGCCTTGCTTCCACTGAATCTAACTCTGTTGGGTGCTTGTTAGAGACAGGTAGGTGATAGACAGGCTGAGACCCTAACTCTTTCAGTGTGTTGACACAATGGCCTGGCCCCATACAGAGTCCCCTTTATATTATGTGGTGATGGTGCTACCTCACCAAAGTCAGCTCCTTTTTAGAGTGGCATGGATAGGGGCCATTGGAGCCACGTCCTGAGTCTGCGGTTTGGTTGTCGGCTGCCTTCTCACATCCCATTTTTACCAGGCTGCTTGACACAGTACCTCCTGGCACGCTGTCCTCACTCTGAGATCTGCATTTCTCTCTGGCATACCAAGTACCTAGGCTTGGCAAATCATGTTCATACAACACACTCACGCTCTTGGAAACCTTGGGGTATTATAAGAGTGGTCACTGTATCCCAGAGCACGGGCATAGAAGGGAAATGCCATCTCAGAAGGCAGTCTGCAGAAGGCAATAGGGATGGAGTGGCTGGTTGTGGTCCAGGGCATGGGGCCATGTCTATACACCACATTTCTCAGGAGCAGGGGCTATCTGTGATCCGTCTTAGGTAGAGTGTGGTACCCTCCAGCCATACCCCAGGAAGGGGACAATATCAGGGCTGGGGATTCAGTTGCCAGTGTATCAGGCTCCTGGAGTTGCATAGCAAGTATAATAGACTGGGCTAATGAATACAGACACTGGTTCCCTCAAAGCTACAAAGCCTGAGGCTTCAAGGTGTGGCAGGGCCATTCCTTCTTTAGCCTCACTGAGTTCTGGAAACAATGTAGTGGGTAAGAGCACTCACTGTGTAAACCAGAGGCCCCACCTACATGCCAGTATGGCTGTACCTATGCCTGTAACCTTGGTACTGTCAGGAGACAGAAGGATTGCTGGGGCTTGCTGGCCTAGCCAAAAAAAAAAAAAAAAAAAAAAAAAAAAAGCCAGTTTCATATTCACAGGAAGATCCTGCCTCAAAGAAATAAAGAGCGGAACACCTGATGTTCTCCTCAAGGCTCTGCACAGGCATGTGCTCTACACATGGGCAGCATACATACATACATACATACATACATACATACATACAACATACATGCATACATATACTCACTCTCATACATTCTCTGCACTCCCCTGATACACACAATAAATAGATAAATAAGGGCTTAGCAGGAATATCTTCCCCAGGATCCCAGTCGACTGGTAGGATCCCTCCCTCCCACCTCTGTCCCAAGTGTCACATGGCCTCTTCTGTGTATATGTCCATATTGGTTCTTCTTATGAAGGCAGCTATTAGAGTGGAGCACCGCCATACACCCTAGCCCCAGTGAAGCATGCCCCTCTCTTAGAACTGCACAGACCCTGTTTTCTAACACTCACTTTCACAGTATCCCTTTGTGTCACTTTCTGGAGACATACAAACACTTCTGGGCCAGGGCCTGCTGTGGACACTGCTATGTGGGTCCCTCTGCTGCAGTTGATGCCACCGACTGGACAGGTTTACCTTCCTCCTGCTGGGCACCTTTCTCCATTTGTGTTAGTAACACAGTTTGGAAATCCAAAGTGCCCATGGAGGTCAGTCCAGACTGAGCTCTGCCCCTAAGTGTGGCTACTGTCCGGAAGGAGCCTGTGACACCATCCAACCATTTCACCTGATGATGTTTCAGTTAAGTACAGGTTGGTGGCTTGGCCTCAGGAAAACAGTGTTCCTCCCCGTGTAGCTGTGAATGTACTGTTGCCAATAAAACTGTGTCACCTGAGGGGCCTGGCCTGCCTCCTGGTTGTGGAGCAAGACTGTGTCTAACCCTTGCTTCAGTCCCTGGCAGGGCTCTGTCATCACTGTCACCATAAAGCATGGCCCAGTTAGCCAGATAGGGGCACTCCATGTTCTTAAACTCAGGGAGACCCTGCTGCCTCCCCTTGTCTTTCCTCCTCAGGATCATCAAGAATGAGTTTCTTTTAATTAAATTTCACATCCTGTAGGTGTTAGCTCTTGAACACTATAACTTCTTCCCTGAAGTTGACAATGTCTCTTTGAGAAATGTACTACACACTCGTTTGCTTGCAGTATACAGGGCTGGTTGCTGAAGGATTTATCTACCCTGCAGATGGTGCTGGTGATTTAAGTCTGGCCTTGAGTCTGTCTGGGTTCCATACTAAGGACAGCCAGTGATGGGTCAGGTCCCCTCAACTGCTATGGCATTGCACGTGGATCTGCTCAGCAGCACAACACCTATCCTTTCCAGAGCAGGTGCCAGGTTCTCCCCAGGGCCTGCTGTGCAGATGGATGGAACACCACTGGGCTGACCTTGCCCTGCACTCCCCTGCCCTCTTCTGGAGTGGGAGTTTCAGAATGAGCACCGTGGAGAAGCCACTGCTGTAGGCAATAGGAAGAGGGTCTAACACTTGAGACTCAGAACTGTACAGCTGCTGGGGCCTGTGAGAAGCTGTGAGGTTAAAAGATTACCAGGTCCCTCCTTTCCCCGACTTTATCTCCACACAGCAAGGGATGGCAGAGAAGGGTATCACCAGACCTTTGCTTCTGGAGCCTGGGCTTCCTAGGTAGAATCAGCTCCCCATGGCCTGGCTTGTACTGTTCTGTGGTGCTGAGAGGCAGCCATTGCAAGTGTTCTGAGCTAATGTGTTCTAGTCCTCAGGTGAGGAGATGAAGGAAGGGCTCCATGGCAGCTTTCTAAATTCTCCTGTCCATTCCTCAGCAACCCTCATGCCTGGCTCTGCATGGTACAGGTACAAAGTCCCATCCTGGAGAAAAGATGAGTATCATACATGGGCATATTGAGTTTGTGGACCTCAGCCACATCCTAGGGACATGTCCTGTGAATGTTGGACTTGTGGCTCCAGGAGAAAACCCTGATCCATGAGCCACTCTGAAATTTGCCTTGGTTCGGTTTGCAATGAGCAGGCTCACAGAAAGAAATGGACCCATTGAGGGCAGTTAGAGAAGGTGACAGACCATTAGAGTCCTCCTGGCTGTGATGTTCCAGTGTAAGAAGAAGCCACTGACATCCAGTAAATCAGAGCACACACAAAAGAACTCATGAGCTGGTTGGTTTGCTACATAGGTTCCCCCAAACTCACGAAATAGCAAAACCAGCTGACATTTGTTTAGAGAAGTACAGTACTGCCTGTTCCCTGTCTGGGTGACAGCAGGCAAGGACATGGCCCCTGGAGTTATATGCGGCATGGCTAGCATGCTGGGGCACACAGGCCCGAAGCAAGGTGCAGTTAACCCCCGTGAGACAGTCAGCAGGTAGAGAGGGCTGATATCTGGCTGCCCAGAACACCTGTGGGTGGCCCAGCCCTGAGTGTTTTGCCCAGATGTGGTGGAGACTGGCAAGAGTGTCCAGCAGGTGTCCTGTTCAAGGCCTTGGTGTGGAAGCAGAGCATAGCACTGATAGCCTGTCACTCAGATACCTGTAAATGAGCATCAGAACCTCGGGAGGCTAGAATTCCCGGAGCTTCTTTGGAACTTATCTGGCCATACATCACAGAGCAGACACTTCTTGGTCCCTTTTTTTTCAGTTGTGCTCCTTCTCTGAGGGGGCCAGAGTCTTGGTTTTCACCTCCTGGCTTCCATCACCACTGTCTTTCCTAAAGCCCCAGCTCTAGTGTCATCTGGACAGCCAACTGCAAATCCTCCTGAGTCTGCTGGCACTGTTAAAGGAAAGGTGTGATTTCTTCAGATCCTTACACCGGTGGCTGCCAGTGTTCCTGGCTTGCTTTCCCTGATCCTAGACTTCTTTATAAAGCCACTCAAACTACTTTGGTCTCTTTCTCTCAAGACAGAAGCTACCATAGAACTCTAGTTCTAGCTCTCCAGGCATTGGATTAATAAATTATGTAGCCTCCTCTATTCCTTCTTTCAGGAGAGACACCAAAAGCTGGGTGAAGGATGTAAGCTGGCAGAAGGATGGTCTTAGTCTTTCTACCCTCAGGAGTACTTCTCATGTGTGCCTACTTGAACCCCACATGACATCAGCACACAGCCTGTGAAGGCACCTATTGCAAAGTCACAGTGTGTAGAGAACTGCCAGAGGTGGCCATCACACTCTGTCTCACGGTGTCAGCAGCTCAGCTTGGTGGGGGGAGTTCTTGTGAGTTATCAGTGTCACATAGGAATGTATGGGGCCAGGTAGGTGCTAAAACCCAAGAAGGGACATAGTCTTTTATGCAGTAACTCGAGAAAAACCGATAAAACATCATGAGCATGTGGACACACATGTACACCTGGGCCTTGCAGCATTTGACCAGTTTTTGCTCTATCAAGGCTTCTCATCTTCCTGGTCTGCCTAGGACCACAGACAGGCATTGCTATGTCTGGCTCACACTCATCTACCTGCCCACATGCTTTGTATGGCTCTTACCAGTGCCATATGTGGAACATGGGAAGACCACTGGGGCTATGAGTATGGCCCTCAGCCTTGGAGGAGTCTTCTGGGGAGTTGGGGCTGGCAAGCAGATTCTCCCTGACCGAGTTCTGTGCAAGTGTGAGGCAAGGTGCTTGCTAGCAAGACTGCTCTGGCAGGCTGTGCACAGTTGAAGGGTAGTAGTCTGTTTAGTGGCATCTGGGCAGGGAGGCCCTCTGCATGTTTTCTAATGAGGGAGAGGCACCAGCTTCCCATTGTTCTTCCTCTTATCTCTACCATCATGGCCAGGCACAGAGTAAGCACCCACTGTTACTAGCCACCCAGAGACCAGGTTTCACCAAAAGAAGTTGGGTTTCTTTTTTCTTTCTTCCTTCTTTCTTTTCCTTTTTTTTTTTTTTCCCCCAGAGCCTCTGTTTCCTGAGTTTTAGAACAATAGCTGTTTGCCACCACTCCCAGCAAACTGTGTCTTTTTCTATAATTTCTATGACAGTGGTTGCATAGGAAGTTAAGTCCTCAGAAGACTGAGCTGATGTGTCTCCATGCCCATCTCTTGTGAGCTAATCCTTCGTCATCTCATCAAGTGGCCTGTTCCTTGCTGCATTCACATGCCTGTGGTGTCTCTGCTACTCAGGGGCCAGGAGCTCTTGTGGGTGCTCTATTCATGGATTCATGTTGCAGTAAGAGGCTATAATTGATGAGTATCTGTGGGGATGGATATGATTGTGTCCTCTTTAATGAGCTAACAATTTCAGGCTGAAATCTCAGCAGTGCTATTGTTTGGAATAAGAGGAGACATGCAAATGAGTCCGGGTGCAGACTGTGGTAGAACAATGCTGCAGCCTCTTTATTGGGCCCATTAATTAATTCCCCATCAGCCAGTTTCCCTGGGAATGAACTGGAAAAATAATTAAAATGATACATGAGGTAAGGAGTTTAGAAATTCAAAAGGTGAAGGCAAGAATTAGTTTAATACATAATTAGACATATTATTTGTGACTATACATTTTTTTAAACGTGGTTCACTGAGGCAGTTGGCCCTATTTTTAGTCTTGGATACTTAATAAATACTATTTGGAGCTGTTTTTCAATTCATAAAGGCTCATAAATTCTCTTAATAACATTAAGTGGCTAATTATATTGTGTACTGTTAAAATAACTCCTATTGCAAAATCTAATAATACAACAAAAGTTACAAAAACAAGTTTTTGGAAGAGTTAATTTGACTAGCCTACCAAGCTTCAGGAGGAACACTCAGGTGCACATGAATTTTTGTCCCAAGTCTGATCTGGATGCTGAACCTTGAAAGCCAGCTTCCTTGTGACCAGAGGGGTTGGGTGAAAAGTTGCCACAGGACAAGATTATGCCAGCTGTGTGGTGCTCCCTGGGAAGCAGTGTGATCCTCAGGAGACTCTGGTAGACATTAGCCTCTCAGTGCTGTACTAGAGCGTTTTGGAGCCCATACCAGGATGATCTAGGAGCTGCATTGCTAGGAGGCTAAATGTGTACACATTTGTTGGGGGTGGTGGAGGCATCACTATTAATGTGACAAGCCCTTTTGTAAATATTTGAGCTTTGTACTTAAGCATTTAATATTTTTTACATAGAATTTTTTTATTTTTATTTATTTATTTTTTTAAATTTTTATTTATCTATTTATTTTAGTTAAGTACTTGCCTTGAGCTTTCGGTCTTCTTGCCTTAGCCATCTGACTGTGTGGATCACAGATGTGAGCTACCACACTCTGACCTGTTTTAAAATTTTTAGTGGACAACTTAAAAGTCATTGGAGGACAGAGTAAAAACATTTTGTACTTAGTATAAGCCCCAAGTTCTGTCACTGCCATAAGAACCCCACAAGGAATGCTACCTGGAGCCCCTTTACCATTGGTGCTGCCGAGGCTTAGGAAGGAGGTGTCCCAGCTGTGAAATAGAGAAGGGCCAGAAGCACTCAGGAGGCTGTGTGGACACATCCTTCTGTGCCCTTGTCCCGATACTGAGACCTGCAAACAGGGTAGCCTTTGCTCTTATGCTGGTCTGTCCACTGTGGGTGGCCTGTACCCACTTTTAGGCTGTTTGCTTTTGCCTTAGCTCGACTGGAAGGAAAGGGCCTAGCCCTGGTGTTTGCTCCCTCTTTCTTTCAAATGAAACACTGCCTATTAATCATCCCATGATTTGATCTGTCAATCCAGAAACACTTGCTAATGCTTTATGGCTGTGGTTTGTTGAGGTTCTGGGAAAGAGCAACAGGAACGAGCCAGTCTTAATAAATAAAAGTTATTTCCTCATTTGAATTTCGGAGTCCAGAGAGTCAATATGAGGCGGACATCAATCTTCTCTTTTTTGAAGCAGAACGAAGATTTCTTGTTGTGCGTCATCCTGGTCGTGATGATAAAGTGCACACTGGGTCTGGCCAGGCTCAGGCATGGTGTCTCTGGAGGCATTCTGCCTGTTTGTATTGCAAATTACATGCTTGGCTTAATGCTGGAAGCAGACCTGTATTCCCTTGGTCTCTGAGAGTATTATAGAAAATGTCCCATTTTTAAGGAGGGCCAGTATTCCATGGATAGTGTGCCTGTGGAGGGCCAGCCAGGGCAGAGGCAATGGCCAGGAGTTTACTCAGCTTCTCTTGGGATTAGGGAGAAAAAAGAGTGCTAGGCAGACCCTGAAGAACTTTGTGGGTTCCTGAGTTGTATTGGTCGGGATGAGGCTACCTAGATGCCTGGAGGTTGATTCAAGCTGTACTGGCCATGCTTCCTCCCTGGCTACTCTGACTGATTCTCTGTGGCTCCTCTTGATGTTTAGCAGCATGGGGACTTCTTGGTCCCATGTGGCAAAGAGTGGTGGACCAGGTCAGGTTAGCTGGGGGCCTGGCCTGCAGTGCATACACAATGGGTTTGAGACCCTGGTGTTTCTATTTTTAACATTAGCATTTGTCTGCTTTGCAACTCAGTCAGCTTCTGCCACTTCCACAACCCAGAATATTCTCTAAAGTAGGTATTGTGCCTGGCTAGACCTTACCCAGCATGGGACCTGATGTGCTGGCATCTCTGAGGGTTGGGCAGAGCATGGTAGGAACCTGCTACCACCTGGCGTCTGATGGTGTTTGTTTGTGAATAGCTGGCAGGAGTTTGGATGGAGGAAATGAGTCCCTGTCCTCTGCCATCCCTTTCATGGTTGGGGCCTTGAGGCCTACCTTGCCTGAAGGGAGGCCTGCTTGAATCATCTTGGGGCTGCAGACAATTGGGTAATTGGCCCCATGCCCCCCTGTGAAGGGCAGACAGTGCTAGGCAGGGTTTGGCTCTGAGGTCCAACCTGAATGTAAAACTGAAAAGTTGTGAATTTATTAAGGGCTTTCTTTGGGGCTGGAATATGCAGTAGATTTTCTATCCCTCTCAATTCTCTCTTAAAATTTAACGCTGGCATAAAAATGATGGATAACAAATTATTCCAGGGAAAATGGTACTCAAAGTCTCTTCTAACGGTGGAGACAGAAGTGTAGACTGGGTGAAGAAATACATATGACCCAGACAACTCAGAGGAAACAGGAGTGCGTGCACTCATAGAAACTCCATCTGCATTATGTTAGAGGCTGAGGCACACAATATTGTTATTCGTACTCTTGAAGTATGGAATTTGTTCTGAGCTGCTGGCATTTTTATGAACTCAATAACATCATGTCTTTTGGGTATTCATCACCCAGCCTTCTCTGTTGGGAACACTGCAGCATCCCAGCCAAGGAGCAGGAGAGATCCAAACCTACAAATGATACAGGCAAGTGCCGTCATTCATGCAGGAGCACCCAGACCCAGGTCTCTCCAGAACTCTGCCAGCCGGTCTGTACTGGATGGAGGCTGTGGGTTAGAACTATGAAGTTACAAGGGACCTGTCACCCAGATCCGGTTATGGAGGCAGGGAGGGATCTGACAAGCAGGTGTTAAAGCAGGGCACAGGGAGGGAAGCGGTTTTGAAGTTAGACATAGTTACTTGTCTTGTGAAGACTGAGTCCAGCAGTGGTGGTACCAACAACCTTGTATGGATGGACCTCACACCCTCCCATGCTAGTTTGCTCTTGATATCCTGCCTGGTACTGCAGAATAGCCATGTGGTGATGGTGTGACAGTGCTTGTGTTCCATCCCCCAGTCCGCCTCTGACAACTGGCCACACTAGGCCCTGTCTTAGAAGGGAACAGATTGTGGCCAGCCATCTGGGATGGCTCAGAAGAACCCTGTGGACTTCTTCCTGGAATGTGTCACCATATCCATCAGGACAACTTAGGAGAAATCACTGGCTGGAGTCAATATCTTGGTTACCAGGGTCACCATGGCAACTCCAGTGACGCTGAAAGCTGCAGCTATGTTAGTGCCAAGTCTTAACTCTCTCTGGGAAACTCCTGCCTCTTTTTTCTGAAGAGAAACAGTCTTATTGGTGAAAACTGTCTGCCATGGCTCCTAAGCTACAGCCACTCAAGTGAGTAATTTGCTCTTCTTTGTGGTGTTTAAGAAAGCAGACCCACAGCTGTTACAGTGCCTGCCTGTGCACATTGACCTCTGGCTCCTGTGGAGTTGATGGTGTCCTTGGTCTGTTGTCCATTGGTTGCTGAGGGCCAGGGCTCTATGCCATCTAGAGACCATTCTATCATTTTTCTGATGCTTGCTGTGCTCACCAGATAAAGCTGAGATGTGTAGCTTTGAGGGGTTCTTACACCCCAGCCTGTTAGTGCTACCTTTAGCTTTGAATAAATCAAAGCCATTTTGAATCCTCTGTGGCTCACACAGGAAGTATGGCAATCACACACATCCTGCAAGCCTTACTTTGTGCCTTGGTTCTAAACCATTCTCTTCTGGATACAGCTGTGGGTGGGGCTCTTATCTGTGTCTGAATGCCCCAGGGCTGCTCGTTTGTCCTCTCAGCCATGTCTGGGGTAGGGAAAGGAATGTGGGACATTTTCCACCTCTTACAGATGAGAATTGGACGTGTGTTAAAGGCAGCCTTCTACCCAGTAGCCTGTTTTCTGCTGTGTCCTTTTGGATGAACATCTCACTTTTACTGTGTCACCTGTGGTGACAGGAAGAGTTGTCCTTACCATGGTGTCACCTCAATTCTGACTCACACAATTTGGGAACTATCTTCTTGTGTTCACCCCAAATCCTCTTTCTATGTCAGAGCTCTGCCTTGGAGTTCAGTTTCCCCTTCTGGAGCTACTGGCTATGGTAGAACATCAGGACTCCCTTGGACTAGCAAGAGTGAGTGTGAGAGTATTTAGTCACTGTGAGCTTGACCATGGAGAGTCCCTGCCTCCTCCTTACACATGCACATGGAAGCAGGACTAAGCTTGGCATGGGACTGTTCTTACGGAGTGAGGTGAGGGATGGGTAGCCATTGCTGTAGAGAAAGGTTGAAGCTCTATTCCTAGAATGTTGTGACATGGGCAGCTTCTCATTGAAGACAAATATAAGCCTTAAAAACATTCATAGACACAGTTTTACAATAGTGCAAGGGGAAAGAAATGAGTAAGTGGACCTCGCTGAGGCACAGCTTCATAATGCAACGGGTGAGCTCAGGTGAGCGATGACTATGTGGTTCAAAACCCCATAGCAACTGCTCTCTAATCAAAAACAGTTATAAATAGCAAGCAGACAAGATGGAAAAACACCGGAATTTTAAAATCTATATGTAGATGTTTCTGTGTGTGTCTGGGTGTGGGTATGTACATGTGAGTGCCTGTGGTGGCCAGAAGTGTTGGAGCTCCTGAGGCTGGCAGTACAGGTGGTTGTGAGATGTCCAATGTGTGCACGAGGAGCTGAACTGAATTTGGGTTCTTTGTAAGAGCAGAACATACTCTTAAACAATAAGCCATCTCTCTAGCTCTAAGACATTTTGTTTATAATCCAAACTGGACAAGAAGTATAGGCAGCAAAAGGAATAGAGAAGAGATGCACATACAACTGTGATGTTTAATGTAAGTGGGCTGAGCACCTAGACTGCACCTTCATGGGATGCTGTGGGAGGAGAGAGACGAGTCCCACAATGCTTGTCAAAGGAACGCTGGCCATGTTGCTGTCAGGTGAGCAGACCCCAGGCTGCCTAAGTGAAACAAGGGCCGTTTTTAATGTTGACAGGTTCTGCCAACCAGGAAATCATAACCCTAAAGGCATATTTACAAAACACCTGAAAGAGCAGAAAAACGAACCAAAACTAGAGATTGACTGAATGATGGGATGGATGGGCCAAAATTCAGTAAAAATGTCCGGGATTCAAGTGAAATGCTTAGGGGCCTTGTTGATCTCACTAGTAGCTCACTAAGGGATGCTGTGTTCATCATGTCTGGGATTCAAGTGACAAGCTCAAAGGGCTTGCAGATCTCACTAGCAGCTCACTAGGGGTGCTGGGTCCCCACAGCCTTTGCCCAAGGGTTCATTGCCAGCCACTTAAGCTGATCTATTTCCTGGGTCATCAAAGTCTGTATGTAGTTTGAAAGGATTGAAATCACACACAGTATATCTGGCTATGAGAGAATTAGATTAGAAACCAGCCAGAGACCTAGATATTCCCTAAATTCTGATGAAATTATCAGCACCACACTTCCGGCCTAGTTCATGAGTCAAATAAGTGAAAGGGAGATGAGAACACACCTCAACTGAGAGGATGATTACTACAGAGTGCAGTTACCTTTGTGAACCACAGCTGGCTCACGGCACTGACAGCTCACATGTGCCTTTAGGTGCACACACTCAAAAAGAGTTAAAATCGATCATTTTAACCTTACCTTTAGCGGCTGGGGAGAGAAGAGGAAATTAGACTCAGAGGAACTGGAAGGAAGGAAACAATAGAGAGGGCAGAACTCAGTGAAACAGAGCCATGCAGTCAATAAGGACAAACCAAATTTAAAGGGTAATTGTCATCTAAATAAAAAAGCCTTCAGCTCGGCTGATCAGGGATGGACAGGGTTAACATCTCCAGGAACAGAAGAGGGAGCAGGGCTAGAAATTCACAAATGAGGATGGTAGTGAAGGGCTGGCACTGACACCTGCACCATGGTAAATGGAGCCTGCTCAGGCTGCCTGAAAGCCATTAAATAGATTTGTCATTAAGAGCCTTTCCAAGAGACCCTGGCACACTCATGTGACTTCACTGGGGACTTCCGAGAGTCTTTCTGAGAGTAGAGGAAGACGTGGCATTTTCCACTTCCTACCAGTCAGTGTAACTCAGACACCAAAAAGAGACGAGGACATTACAAGAAAATTAGAAACCAACATCTCTCATTAACACTGATGCCAAAATCCCCAAGAAAGCATTAGCAAATTGGCTCTCTTAATGTCTGAAAGTGGCACTACATCATGACTGTGTGGGATTTACCCCAGACATGCCAGGTTCACTCAGCACTCAAAGTCATCAATGTAATTGACCACATTAACAGAATAAAGGAAGACACCTTATGACTATGTCAACAGATCTAGCAAAAACAGTTGACAAAATTCTGTGCCCACTCATGTAAAAACTATGACTTAGCTAGACAAAGAGGAAGCTTCTTGTGTACAAAGATAGTAAGGGATTTGCAGGGTTGTTCCTGGTGAGGTCAAATGCTTTTCCCCAAGCTGAGAACAGGTCAAGAATGTTTGTTCTTGCTATTTACTTCCAGTGTTGTCTTGGAGGCTAGGCTGCCAGATAACCAGAGAGCTGGGCAGCCAGGCAGCCACATAGCCATGTAAGCAGAGAGCCTGGTAGACAGTCAAAGAGCCAGACAGGCTCAAAAGCAAATTGAAAAGAGTGCATTGGCAGAGCCTGAGCTCAACTTTGTTTACAGCATACTTAGAAAATTGTAAAGAATTTGCCAACAGAGACATGGGAAACAAGGTCAGTATGTTAGCTATGGTTGGATCTCTGTATTTTAGAAATGAACAATTGGAAAATAACATTTTGGAGCCAAATATCATAGGTTACATGGATAGCCATAGGAAGAAATTCAAATGAAACTGCGATTCCAGACCTTCACACCAGACCCCGCATCATACTACAGCTGTTGAAATTGACCTGAGTTCATGGTGCCATACTGACAAGTGAAAACTTAGTCTAAGTGTGTTAGTCCTCTCAAACTGCTCTGTAGAGCCGGTAGCATTTCAAATTTGTATCAAGGTTTTGGGTAAAAATTGGCAGGAGTCTTGTAAAAATTTCTACAGAGTTGCAGTGAATCTGAGAGAATGTCATTCCTGAAGAAAGAGCTGAGGAGGAGGATTATCCTCTTGGTTTCAAGGCCGGGCCAGAGGTGCAGGGGTGACAATGTGTGGGCATGAGGAGGTGATGGAGTGGAGAGAGAAAACCCAGGCCAGAGTAATCAGGAGGGAGCCTGTGAGGAAATATTTACAATTCAGATGTGACAGAAGGTCCCTCACGCCCGATGTTTACAAGGTAAGTATCCAACCTAACAACAATCAGTGTTCAGATACTTCTTAAAAGATGGATGGCCAGCCAGTGAACACCTGAAAAACCACTGAGTGTCATTAGTCACCTGGGAAATCACACTGAAACCTCAGTGACATGTGGTTGTGCACACTGGGTACAGCAGCTGAGGGATGGACAGCCAGGAATCAGTGAGGACAGTAGTAACAGAAGCTTCCAGCATGCCTGCCATGGTAGGAAATGGAGTTTCACAGAAACTCACACATGCTAAGTCTCAGGTGCACATCAACCAGACAGGGTCTCTGTGGACCTCACAGAGCTCCACAGCTGCAGAGCAGAGTCTCCTTCCTCATTCTGATCATTCTGGCCTAGGGAGCCAGCAACAGAGCACACTGGCCCGAGTCGGACCTTCTGGAACTGACAGAATGATCAGGGTGATGGGAATCAATGTGTGTTCCCTGGGTGGGGCTCCTGGTGCCAGGACGCATTCTTCGCCTTGACAGGGATGCGTACCCCACAGGTGACTTCTTTCTGGAGAACTCATCAAGCAGCATGCATAGGTCTCTGTGTTATAAATTATATATTAAAAAAAGTCAAGAAACCCTTTTAAAAGTGCTGGCTAGAAATACTCAAAGGAAAAAAAAAAGTCAAGACCCAAACCAATGAGTGAAGCCTTGAAGTTACACTTTTCAAACTTGGAACTTGAGGTTGTGTTAGGAAACCTGGCAAGGCTTTGGGGCAGAGGAGTGTACATTGTTCTCCTCTGGCAGTGCAGCTGAGGAGACTCCTCAACAAAGCCATTGGTCTGGAGTGCTCCAACTGCAGTCATCTAAGTGGGGAGAGAACACTGTCCTTGCTGTGCCCCAGATTTTAGGGAGCACTCTGGACCCTCCAGTGAGAGAGGTGTGTGTGTGTGTGTGTGTGTGTGTGTGTGTGTGTGTGTTGCTTGCAAGTGAGGATTCAGGACTCTGGAGTGAAGGTAAGACAGCAAAGTGTAGGAACAGCAAGTAGTGAGAACTGCCATTCATATGTCATTCAACTGTAAACTATTGAAAGCAGCTTCAAAAAGCAGGCAGGCCTTGCCTGGATCCTAGTTCTAGCTCCTCAGAACCTCCCTGTCCCAGTGGTGGCCTCTAGCCACGAATTGCTGTTTCTGAGTGTCATTTAGGATGAAGAAGAAAGACTTCGGCTGCTCACGTCTACTGGCTGTGCTGTTAGGACTAAAGCTACACCCTCAGGTAGTCACTGCTCTGCATCAGCAGGGGCAGAAGACATGTCCATTCTTCAGAGTTTTGTTGGCGGTGCAGCTTCATTCAGAACAGTTATCAAAGTGTGCCCCATGGCCAGCGACACACACAGAACCGGGGGAACTGAAGGAGAAGTGCTGGGTGTGGGGCTCAGAGACTCAGAGCCTCTGCTCCAGAGAGAAAATTAGAGAACCTAAACATCCATCAGTCGATGACGAAATGGGTAAATGAACTGGAGAGCTAGCTGTGCGGAGCTCACAAATGGATTTCAAGACCGTTGTGTGGAAAGAAAGCCGTCCTTAGTGTGTATCGTACACTGCCTTTATCTAAAAGTATAACCAGAGCAAACCACAGTGGTACAGACAGGGATACTGAGGAAGCAATAAGCATTTTTTATGTTTAGGAGAGAACTATGTGTTATGTATCTTTCTGTCTGTCTGTATTCACTTCTCCTGTGCTTCTGTGTGTAGTACACATGTGTGTGTGCTCGTGCATGTGGAGGCCTGAGGCTGATGACAGGCAGTATCCGCTATTGCTCTTGCAACTTATTCATTGAGGCAGGGTCTGTCAGTCAAACCCAGACTTATGCATTTGGCTAGTCTTGCTAACCAGATTTCCCTGGGTCCCCCTTATCTCTGCCTTTAAGGTTGAATTACAGATGGAATACCATGCTTACCCAGCATTTCTCCTGGGTGCTGGACAACAGTTCCAATTCTCACACTGTCATGGCCAAAGCTTTAACCATTAAGCCATCTCCCCCAACACTGACTTTTACATAATGTTTAATTAATTTTTTAAAAGCATAAAATTGTAGTTTCTGATGATTATGTATAGTTAACTTCTCCCCAGATGTACAATAGAATATGACAAATCCTGTCTTTGACCCTCCGACTGGGTAAGGCTTTCATTCCTGTAATCCTTGACTGTCACTTCTGCTCTAACTCCAGCTTAGCACTTGTTCTTCCTTTAAAGGCTGGAGAAGGCTTGGCAACACAATGCTAGGCAAAGCTCTCCAAGTCGGACTTGAGCAGGCTCAACAGTGGGTGCTAACACTCAGTTGTCAGTGCCTGCTTCAGGAAGCGGGTATTAAGTTAGAGAAAACCCTTTTAGCCTTTTCTTTTCCTTCTTGTCTCCTTTTTGTTATGGTAGCAAAACCCTGTTGAATACATGCGTTGTAAGCCTGCAGATAAGCCGTGCAGTGGGGATCTAAGCCCTCAGCACTGCGGAGGGAGAGCTCAGGCGCTTTCCTTCAGAGAGCAAGCTATCAGGTCACACAAGGGCCCGAGCAGTGCAGTGCTTATGACTGAACTAATGTTGTTCACCAGCAGGAGAGGGAGGTGGAGGGAGGGGGGGGAGGGAGGGAGGTGGGGAGGGAGGGAGGGAGAACAGCTAGTTAGACTCTGTTTAGAAGGGATCACACTAATGCCCACATGCACGAATATGGGTACATGGGTTGTCTGCGTGTGCCTCCTGCTTACTATTGACTCTGCAATGTAAACTAAACCCAGCCATATGAGATCATGTGCCCAGATTAAGATTGTCATGTGCATTAGTGCCCACTGGAATGAATGTGTCACATACCTAACTGACTCTCATGTCTGGCTGAGTCCACCAAGGTGGCATCTATCTTCAGTAAGTCACCCAAAGGGCCCATGGCCCAGGCAGAGGATAGGCCACTGTTTCCTTTACTGTGACTTGAGAGTGTAACCACTATCTGGACAAAGGCCATGAGATCACTGTGTGGTATTCATCATACACCATGAGGCTATGATTATCTCAGGCAGGTTTTATTTTAAACAATGGTCTATCTCCTCTGAAATATAGTGTATGGAAGACAATGCTTGTCCAATGACCAGCTGAGGAGAACACCCAGTCTGCTGTGAGTTTTTTAAGTCACTAGGAGTGTGGGTAGGCCACCACAGGCAGGCCAGACACACGATCAGTCTCCAGCCAGAGAAAACACAGGCCACTCTAGAAAGTAACACACATTTTTGTTCTCCTGTTGGCCAGAGTCAACTCCTAAGATAGGCTGGTGAGAACGTGAAACATGGTGTCTCTAGGCCTGTTCATTAAAGTTGTTTCTAGTAGGAGAGAGGAGAAGCAGCACAGAGACTGCCAAAACAGACCTGGACTCTGATCCACCCACACCTCCATGTGAAATGTTCTATGTGGGTGGCAGGACCGAGGATGTACCCAGCCACTGAGCTCTGCAGTGCTGTTTCCCAGGAGAAACAAAGCATGTGTAAGAGATCTCATTACTTACCTGTTAATTGCTTGGCAGAGAGTGAGCATGCTCACACACCACTGCTGTGTTCTTGTATTTAACACAAAATGGAATTCCAATGAAGGAATAAGCTAGGAACCAACAAAGAGGCCCTCTGAAGAGAGTGGGTCACGTGGAAGGGGCAGGAGGGAGGCCCAGTCTCTTAGAACACCTGTGCACTCTCTGCTTCTCACTTTAGAAGCATGGATTGCTTTATTTAATTATTAAACCAAAGTACACCCAGTTAAGAAACCTGTCCTTGAAAACCAGAGTAAAACTGAATTTTTTAAATAAAAAGCCTAAACTCCCATCAAGTCAGTGTTTTAATTGCCCAAAGAGAACTGCATCAGATAGACTTTCTAGCAGTGGTAGTGTGCAGTCCTTGTGTAGAAGATAGCTTAGGCAATAAAGAAAGAAACAAAGAAAGAAAGACAGAAAGACAGAAAGAAAGAAAGAAAGAAAACAAAAAAATTAAGATCACTATTCAATAAACATTCACAGTAGTGTTAGTGTTGTTTTGAAACTATTTACACTGACTGAAATACATATTTACATATGTATATTAGGGAAAACAAATAAGTAATTATGATAATGCTATAGGAACTAAGATTTTTAGTACCAGAGAGAAGAGAAGCATGAATTAAATTTCAAAGGATTAAAATCTATATAATCTTAAATATGAATTAAGACTTGCTTGAAATTATGATGCATTTTTAAAAAAATGAAATTATAATACCTAATTCTTCATGCAAAATTACTGTATCCAAAAGGAATGTAAAGAGGGGACCAGTCCTGCCTCAGCCCTCCACCATGTCCTGTGAGGAGAGGCAGGGCTTCTTAGGAGAGTCCTGGTTTAGGATGCCCCAGATGAGCCTGGAACACTAGTCACAAAAAGTGGCATTGCTGACCTCTGACTCCCAGGGTCCTGTCAGCACCTTGATTAAAAAGGGGCATCAGGAGACCTTCCTCAGGGCCACTTACTAGGGTAGTCTGTATGTCTATGGATTCATTACAATTTCTGAAGAAAACCCTAGACTTCCTTTAGAGATAGCTAAGTCACCAGCTGGTAAACAAGAGGAAAGATTTGGGCACGAGTGTCTTCTTCTGGTGACTAGGCAGCTTTGTAAGGGGCACACTTTCTTCAGGGAGAAATGCAGGTGCAGAGGGGGCAGGAGACCTGCAGTGTGGCTCTACGGAAACAGTGGGCCAAGGCTGTGCTCACCAGCCCCTTGGAAGCCAGCCAGGGGAACTTGGCAGTGGATGGTCTTGCCTGACTGCACCTGGACCCAGAGCTTGCAGGGAGCTGTTTGATGGATGGTTATGTATGGCAGCACCTGGGCCTGTCGCTCCATCATTGTATCATAAGGAGGAGACTATGGACATTCTGTGTCTCCTAATGGTGTCAACTATGCCAAACACCTTACAGTACAACCCAGCCTTTCAATTTGGACCAGTTTCCAGGAGTACCAGGGAAGAAGTACAGGTAGGACCCCCACTGTAGGAATGGCCCTGTCATGATTAGGGTGGATTCTCCCTTTTAGCAAAAGACAGGTTTTCAAATAAAACAAGACAAAGGCACCAGGCAGGGAGGTTCTGAGACAGGCCTAGAGGCAGGAGACGGACTGTACAGTGCAGTGAGAGCCTGCATTTGAGGCCCATCAGGGCAGAGCAGCACTGAGTGGACAAGGGATTTGGAGGCTCAGTGGGTTACACTGAGGAAATGGAACAGTTTTAGGTGGAAATGTCTCTGCTTTTAGAAAGAATTCTTGGCTCTAGAAGAAGCAATCTGTGGTGAAGCATGGTGCCCAGCGTGGCTTTAGAATAATCCAGTGGTGTGTGGGTGGGGTAGGCTTGGCAAGGAGACTCCTTGGTGGAGCCGTGATCCTCATACATCCCAGTTATGAACAGGTGATCTCCTCACACAGTGCTTTCTCCTTGGGGAACTTATGAAGAGGCTTGTTTGAAAATGCTTTTTATAAACTCCACCCCATCCAGGGCTGAGCCCTCCAGCTGTGGGCTCTGTAGTATGGAGTATCCACCGTTTGCCTTATAAAGCAGCTTCCCCAGGAGCTTCGAGTGCTCTAATCTGTGGGTATATGCACAAGTATTTAGAAGGTAGCTTGAGACTGTGTGTCTTTAACAAAACAACCATAATCGGCCCTATGACCTCCTCAACTGGCTCTAGGCTTGTAAGTTCTCATCTGTGCATCTGGGCTTAAGTCCAGAACAGAAAGCTGTTGGGGTTATTTTTTAAAAGGTAGTGATGATGAGATAAATTGAGAGGGAAATGGGGAGGTCCAGGGAAAGTTAGATGGGGGAGTGGATATGATCCAGATGTGTTGTATTCACTAACGAAGTCATGCACATGCACACCCATGCACATGCATACAGAGGCACACATGCACACACATGTATGCATATGCACGAGTCTACGCACTACATACCTCCCTCCCCCACCCCACCCCACCACTCACACACCTGAAGTACTAATAGGTCTGGCCTGAGCCAATGAGTGCATGAAGCCTGCAGGTGGTGAGTGGCCGCAGCAGGCACAGGCTGGTACCTGGGGGTAAGGTCAGCTTGTCTGACTGGAAGCCCCACTCATCTGTTTCTCTCTCTCTCTCTCTCATTGGGTTGCAGGTCCCCTGTCTCCTCACATCAGGAACCCTTCTCTTGGTCTACTTCCTGCTAAATCTGCAGTTCCCTGGGGGAAGGTCTGTTAGGTGATCCCTTTTGCTCAAATTGGTTTCAAAGCAATAAAAGACACATTCACAGCCCAATTTGCAGGGGGACAGGTGCCAGTGTTTGTTCAAGGCTGGTGGTCCCAGGCCCTTTAAGTGCTCAGCCATCAGCGATGGTCAGAGGTCAGGGGTCAGAGTGGCTCAGCAGGAAGTTACCAATTAGTAAATGATGTGGAAGTTTGCACAGCATTCCTTCAGTCTCTCATTATCGGTTTCATTTGTGAACCCCCACTGAGAGCAGAAGCACAGGGTGCAGAGGGGACCCACACAAGGGGAAGGAAAGGCCTCTCTTCTAGAAGCTTGTATCCCAGCAAGTGGTTCTTCATCTCTGCTATGGGTGGGAGTCATCTCCTCTCTGGAACTTGTTACAAATGAAGGTTCCTAGGCCGCCATCAGGAGCTCCATTTCTGTCGGCTCTAGGACAGAATATCTGCTGGCCCATCAGTACACCTTCCGTGCTGGAAGCTGGATGTGAAGGCCATAGGTCACATGAGGTCCAGTCACTGTCCTCAGGAATTCCCAGCGTGAGGTCATGTCAGGGACACCAGTTGTTCCTGTTTCAGTATCAGGTGTAGCTCCTCTTGTTTATTTCCACATTTCCAGATCCTTCTACAGGTTCCAGTTCCAAGCACCTGTGGGGAATCCCTGCCAGCAACACAGAAACCTAACTTGTCAGCCTGCACCAGTGTCCTCATTGCCTCCTAGGACATGATTGGCTCTGTCCCCTCTCCAGGTGGATATGGCTCTAAAAGGCCCACTTGGTGCCATCTCCAGGTGGATGGCCAGGCAATGAAGCCTTAGCTTCAGGTGGATACTTGCTATTGACATGCCAAGAGGGAGACTCCCATGTGGCCAAGTTGGGACTCATGTTGAGGGGTGTCTCTTGGGGTGGACTTACTGTGGTTCTTTTCTGATGGTCTAGAGCCTCAGAATTCAGCACTGTGGCCTGGCTCTCATGCTTCACAAGGCCTCATGGTTTATCTGGTTATCTCTGCCTCTCTTCAATTAAGAAAATGCATGCTGAATTTTCACATTGCTGTTTATCCTGAGGTGCAGGCAGGCCACCATTGGTTTCACTGTTCACAGCCCACTGTTTGGAATGCAAAGTTGGTTTCTTTGAAATAGTCTTTCTGCATATCCCAGACTGACCTAGAACTCACTATGTAGCCTACACTGGCCTCAAACTCATTGTAGTCCTCCTGTGTCAATCTTCAAATTTTGGGATTCCAGCTTTAGACAGGTGCCGGCTGAGAATGGGCCTCTGTGTTGTATGTTTAGCCAGTCTTATGTCTAAGTCTCACCAAGATTTGGACCAGAGAACCAGAGATGCTCTGTGGTTGTGTAGGTGAGGACGGGTCTGAGGCAGGACAGTGACTTGTCTCTTGTCCTGAGGATGGGAGCTGTCTGTCACTGGGGGGGCCTGTCTGGCTGCAGTTGTCCTGTGCTTCCACAGAATAGAAGGTCTTTGGGGAGCGGAAATCTCTAGATTTCCCTGCATCTAGAGAGCACTAGATAGATGCAGGGGCAGGGCACATTCTCTCAGCCCTTAGGAATTCCCTGGGGAAGGCCAGTGGGGAAGGCCCTGTCTATAAGTGCCCTTGAGTGATGGGGGGATCAAACTCCCAGAGCACAGGATAAGAGTATCAATGGAAGGAGCCCAAAGATCTCAGCAAACAAAGACCAGAAAGGATATGTGGATGGCAGGAGAAGGGGTTTCCCAGCTCTGAGAACAGGGGCCAGTCTTTGGAGAAAGTAGGTGGGAAACCCAGGCAGAGGGCTGGAGTGATGGTGTCTGGCAGGCATGGCAAGCCCATAGTAACAGTGGTGCCCAGGGGTGCAGCCTGCTCAGTCTCTGCTGGTGATGCTTATATTTGCATGCTTCCCATGAGAGCAGCCCAGCCCCTCACAGGGTCTGACTGCAGACCTGTAGTTCCCTTCCTCATTTTCTGCCTGCCTGCCCTTTGGGCTAAGTTGGCTTTGCACAGAGGCTTTGAGTTACTAACTGGCATGATGTCATTTCTTTCTTCAAAGTAAAATTAATCAGGGACCACAGCAGGATCTTTTCCTTGGAGTATCCTTTGAGTTTGCCAGGAACATCCTTGACACAAATTTAAAAGTGGTGGAGTGTTTCGGGTTGCAGAGGGTGTCATGGGTTCCTGCATGCCAGCACTGATAGTCCAGACAGTGGCACAGCATCTTCCAAAAATGCTGAGTTGAGACAGACTTGGGATGGTAAGGTCTGGGACGTGGGAGGGGAACATGGTAGCTTAATTCTTCTTTCCTTAGGCCCCCTACAGTCCTTCAGTGCTTGTATAATTCATAGAGTTTTGACCCAGCAGCATTCAAAGGGTGCCTTTGATTTTTTGCATCAAGGAGGGAGCATTTGCAGGCAGTGTGCTCCCTGTGATATGAGGCGTGGTGGTAACAGACAGCCCTGTGATCCCACACTGTCCTACATGGTCTACCCTGAGAGTCTGTGCTGAGGGACCACGGATCCCTGTTGAGATCCTTGCTGAAATATCTAAGTCAAGGTCACCGTTTGTGTGTGTATCTTGGCTGGCTTTTACTGGGGTAGATTTGTGTGCTGGAGGTTGTTCTTTCCCCACAGGGCCAGAAGACAATCCTGATCAGTGGCTCAGAGGGGCTTAAGGGTGCTCTCTGCTTCCCATGATCTCTAGATTCTTCCAGACAATCTGCTAGAATAACTGGTTGGCCCCTTCTGAGACACCAGCCACACAGGAAGTGGAACTCCTCCTGGAATACTGATTTCTTGTTAGCTAATGGAATATTAAAGGGACCTAGAGACATAGCACCAGAAAACACCTTCAGATTCACAGGGACCTTGACCTGCATGGCTACTGACTGTGATGATGAATTTATACTTCAGCTTGCTGTTCCATCATGCTCAGATAGTTAGACAAGCAGTGTTCTAGAAGTTTCTGTGAGTATTTTTAGAGTGAGATTAACACTTAAACTAGGGGAATTTATATAAAGCAGATGGCTCTGTATCACATAGAGGGGACTTATCCAATCAGTAAAGGCCATAATAGATCAAAGACTGACCTTATAAGCAAGAAGGAAGTCTCCTGGCATATGGCCTTTGGCCTTGAACTGCTTTCTCTAGGTCTCTGGCTGCATGCTTCACTTCTTTCAGATCAGCTTCTAACAAGAACATGTATGCGTGGATGGGGACACACAGATGCTCTCTCACCCCACCCCTCCTTCTCTCTGGCTTTGTTTCTCTGGATATCCCTTATCAACACATTAACCAAAAATTTCTGACAGTATTATTTCCTGTGTTATGACACCTGCTGGTTTTTGAAGACTAGCTTTAGTCAGAGAGTCCTGATATATTGAGGGCACCAACCAGAATCCCAGAAGCTGGCACAGACCATGAGGGTCATCTTTTCCCATGGGCTTCCTTTCCAAGATTGCAGAAATGAGAATCTGCCTCGCGATACACAGATGTGATAGCCTGTGACCTTTGTCATTTAAGCAGCTGGAATGCTCTTAGACATGGACAGACACCTGCCAATAAGTATCTGGCCAAAGCTAATGCAGGTTGGCGTGGAGTTGATAGATCGGTCACTTTGAAGCCGGCTCATTTGTGCTCCACGATTTGGTCGCATAATGAAGTGTGATTTACAGTTCTCATTACTGGCCTATGCACCAAACACAGGGATGTTGGTGTGAATTTTAAAAGGGCCGTGCTCTGCATTACTGGCAGGTAATTGTGTCATGCAGTGGCCTGCTGATGAATATTTCAAAAGAAATCATGGCCCAGCATTTGCCTGCACAGCTGAAGTTGGTATATTTGAATCTCAGCAAAGACTGGGAAATAGTTTCCTTCATTTGAATGGCCTCAGAAATACATCTATGTAAATACATGTATATTGGGGAATCTCCAGGTGCCAGAAGGCCAGTCAGTTTTTACAGTGCCAAAACTTATAAATATAATTTAATGATGTAATTAAAGGTGAAAAATTGTTCCTTTTACCACTATATATATATATATATATATATATATATATATATCACACACACACACACACACACACATACTTTTAAACATCATTTTATTTTGAAAGCCATATGGAAACTACTGGAAAGTAGTTATATAGTGTTAGGAAACCTGATGTCACTAGTATCAGGGTTTACTTTCTCCCTTCTCTGGTAACTGATGGAGGGGAGTCACTGATGGACATGGGTAGCTGACAGACAGGAGAAGCTGGTGGTCAGAGGTAGGTGATGGATAGGAGTGACTTCTCCTCTTGGGTGTCTCTGTAATTCAGGATGCTGGGTGCTGAGACCCGGGGCAGTCTCTAAAAGAACAAGTGGGCAGAAGTCTCACAGCTCAGGGCCAGGGGGAAGAGAGACATGGGGCCAGGAGAGGAGGAGCAGCTGTGAACATTGCAAGGAGATGAGGCCTTGGAGTCTGCCTGGCAGGGCAGGAGGCTGAGTCATCTACTCATGTCCTTGGTCCCCAGGCCTGGGATACCCAGATGGGGGGAACCCTATAAATAGGTAAGACTGTTGATGACTACAGAAGACCATGCAAAATTGGTCTCTGGTGTTTTCTTAATTATGAAAAATGTATAATATACAGAAAAGTCTAGGTAATAATTCAACAAATACCCATGTACTCAATACCCAGGATATTAAATCTAAGAGGCTTTTTTTTTTTAATATCCTGCCTTGGGTCTTTTGTTTATTTATTTAGAAATTAAGTTTTATATGTACCTCAAAGTCTTTCCCCTTCCTTTCTGTAGCTAAGTGCCTTGAAATTGGCTTTTATCATCCCCTTTGTAGAGTGTTAGTCTATTAATCAAATGTATATATCCATAAACAGTTTAGTACTACACTGGATACACAGTCTGTTAATAGCATCACGCTTAAACTACATTCACAGCATGATTAATGCAGCTTTGTGTTGCTGGTGTTGGCCTGTCGTGATGGATTTGGCTCTGTTGCTCCTGTCCTTTAGTTCCTCGACGGCTGGAAAGGCTGGGCTCTGTTCATTCCCCAGTCACAAGGCTCAACAGTTCCTGAGTATGTTGCAACTACAAATAATTCTTAGCCTGACCTCTGACCTTGTACCCATCTCCACATGCCCTTACCCTAGAGAACTTGAAGAATAACATTCCCTTTTTATTTTTTACAAGGTTGGTAGGATTTTAAATTGGCATAGTCATTATAGAAACCAGTTTGCAGGCTCCTGAAAATTAGAGATTGAACTGCCATATGATATATGACCCTACTGTGGGGATCAGTCTGATGGAAGTGAAGTTAATCTCAAGGGACATCTTCACTCAGTGTCATTGCAACATTATTCCCAATAACCCAGGCAGGAAAGGTCCTTCATGTCCATTCTCAACAAGACATGGTATGCAAAATTGCATGTGATTCTAGCCAGATGTGACATGCAGCCATATGCATATTCTGTGTATCAGAATATAACATATATGTACATTAAATGTGTAAGTATTATCCAGGGAGGAGGTCTTGCCTTTCATGGTACCTTGGAGGACATTGCACTAAGCCAGGCACAGAAACACAAGTACCGTATGATCTGATTAGCATGTAGAATCTAAACAGGTTGAAGTCACAGATGTAAGGATGGCAGTTGCCTGGGTCTGGGGTGGGGGATGGGGGATGGGGAGATCTAAAAGGGTGTAGAGTTTTAGTTATCCAGGACTAGTGAGCTCTGACATGGAGAGCACAGGCTACTGACCTTAACAATTTTGTATATAGACTTGATGTTTGCTGAGAAGGTGGGTCTAAAGAGTTTTTGTCACATACAGAGGTAATTGCAGGGTGACAGATGTGCTGATGAGCTTCCTTGTGGGGACTCAGCTCACATAGAGTCATGTCCACTATGCTAGTTCTGTATCTACAGTTTCTTCTTGACAGTTATATCCTGGTAAAGCTTAGAGACACAGTAGCGCACACTAAGAAGGTACTTGGGAGACTACAGAGTCTGATGTAGCTGTGTGGGCTGAGGCTTTCTTAGTGGTCTTTTTTCAGTGTACCAGGCTCTGCCAGGACTTGTCTGTCTCATAACTGGGCTATGGGGGACTTAGGATTGCTAAGTGTAGCTCTGAATGACTAAGGAGGATGCTGTGAAAGGAAGAGTGCTGCCATTCCAGGGTAAGCAAGTTAGGAGGGCCCTCTCCCAGCAGATCTGTCTTCAGTGGGACAGTGGGGCAGCAAGGTGCATTCAGAAGCAGCCACGACTCACGATTACCATCTTTTCACCCTGATGCCACTGTCCCTGGGCCACAGCATCACCCTGCTTCATCTCTGTCTTATACAACAGAGGTACCCTGCTCCTCCATCCCACACCTCTATGATGGATCAAGTGGCAGTCATTGTTGTCTGTCACCATCACTGGCAGCTCTCCCCTGTGGGTGATGTGTAGACTCCAGGAACATCTGCACACAGGGCTTTTTGTCCCTGGTATCTGGCTGGCTGTGCTTTGTCAGTGCGGGCCAGGTGGCCGTGGGAGTCTGTAGTTGTGGCAGCAGCAGTTGCTGCTCTTCACTTTCAGAGTCCACATGCTGTAGAAAAGTCATAACTGGAGGTGGGCTGCGGAGGAGTTCCTTCCCACAAACTTTCCCAGTTTTCTAGAGAAAATGTCCTAGTCTGCCTATTCTGTGCTTTCATTGCTAAGGTCACTGCAGAGGTGGAGGTCTGGAACTCATAAAGCCGAGACTCCTGATTCTTGTCATGGATCATAAAGGGTGGAGGGTGTTAGAACATAGAATAAAGAGGAAGAAGGGCTTACACTCTGCTTTTCCTTCCAGAAATGTGTAGAAAACAGGTCGGGGGGCATGGGGGGTTTAGTACAGAAGGCCTGTGGCTGGTAGAGCCAGGGTGAGTTGTGTTTTGGGGAAGGAGCTGGGAAGAGCTGTAGGTCAGTATTCAGCTCCACCCTTGGTATATAAAAATAAATTTTAAAAAGGATGGGGTAGGTATTGTCACATCCCAGTAGGCATCAGGGTCACTGCCATACTGAGACTTTTATATGCTTGAACCACAGTGAGGATGAAACCACACAGCCCTAGGGTGGAATTGTGGCTGAGCCACCCAAGCTAATCCTAAGAGCCTGCCCAGCTTGGGTATTGGATGTGTTTTCTCATGAGGACATTGGGTTAGAGAGGCCTGGGCTGGGGGACAGGGACATAAACTATAGGGTAGATGATGGACAGGCAGCCGATGACAGCCATAATGGGAACTGCCACTGCAGGGAAGTGATTAGGGCTATATTGTAGAGAGAATAAAGCCCAATTAGGTGGCCTCTCAAGCCTGTGCTTGGCCCAGCTCTGCTGTCACAGGCCAGTCCCGGCTTGTCCTCAGTGCATCACTAGCCCCTGTCAGGGAGGAGATCTTTTCTACTAACAGTGGGCGGGAGTATGATACCCAGTCTCCAGGTAGATGGAAAGAGCTTTAGCTAAATTAGCTCTGGGCTTCTATGGGACAGCACTTGATCCTGGCAGGATCTGTTTCAAACATCACATTCCTTCTCAAAGCTTACAAACACCTCCTGGCTTGCAGGTCACAGAGGGGCCATGAGACTGAGTCTAGCCCCAGTAGACTTACTGCCCAATCATCAGTTACTGTTTCCTTACCTAGTGATTAAGACAGAGTAATGCCAAAATGATTTGAAACAAACCCCGGTCTTCTGTTGTTATCAAGTATGGTGGTTCCAGTGAGATGTCCCTACATTCTTGGGTATTTGAGCACTTGGCTCACAGTTGGTGGAACTTTGGGGGAAGATTTAGGAGGTGCAGCTTTAGTTGGAGGAAGTAGGTCACTGGGGTGAACATGAATAGCTTTGTTGTTCTTCTGAGTTTCTCTCTCTGTTTCCTTCATGCTTATAGTTAAGGGTGTGAGCTCTCAGCCTCCTGCTCAGACCACAGTGTCTTTCCCCTTGCTGCCATGCTTCCCACCATGGACTCACCCTTCCAGAACGATGAGCCCAAATAAATTCTTCCCTCCATAGCCATTTTGGGTCTTGGTGTTTGACCCAAAATGCAACATAGCAACAGTGAGTTACTAACACACCATGATAAGAATCTTGAACCCTGATCTCCTTCAGTGCTCCTGTGATGTGTTCCCTCTGTAGACAGGAGGTGTGAGGACAGTGGTGCTGTGCCACCCCTTCAGGGAGGAGCCCTGGGACAGACGCTTTACCAGGATTGGTAGCCACTGGCCACCAGCAGTGTGGCCTTAGCTGTACTCCCTCTTGCTACACCTCTGATCTGTGCCTGGCCTGTGGGAGCCTCCTGCATGAGGTTCAGACACTTCTTTGAGGACAGCAAGAGCAGTGCCACGGTGCTCCACTCTGGACACACCTTGGTTGTAAGCCATCAGGTTCCAGGGTTTGACTGTGCTCTTCAGGCCTCTCAGGCTGTAGTTAGAGGAGCAGAAGCAGGGCAGGTCCAGTGCTGGGAAGCATTGACGAGGGATCTCTGTAACACAGAGGCCTGAGTGGGTAGCTGGGGCCCCTTCATCTAACCAGGTGCAGGAATTACATAATAACCCCTAGCTGATAAAATGGCCAATAAGTACCTCATACTCTCCCCCATCTAGAAACATTCACACATGTGACAGTATTTTCTGATTTCTGTTTGGAAAAGCAGGACACTCCTAGCATCCCTACAGTTTTGGTAGAGCTTTTCATGCTCCTGCCCAGCCCATGAACTTCCCAGACTAAACAGGACCATAGTTGTCCAGGACAACTCTTCCTGTCCTCTTTCCTGCTTCCCTCCCTCTTCTTTTTCCATGGAGCCTAGAGCCTGTGAAATTGAGGCAGGCCTGGTAGCCATGGTTATGGACAGGGAGGTCACAGAGGACAGGGTACCAGGGCTGGATGGAAGGACTGGACCAGGGTTTAGACCCTTTCAAAAGCCTGTGGTCCAGCTATTCAGCATGACCACACTGAAACAGTCTACACTGCACTTCTCTATGGTTTGAAATGTCACTGACAAGGGGATTCTAGAAGCCATGGTCTTTTTCTGCTAGTGAAGGGCTCCCTACAAGGCTTAGAAGTGACCTGTTGGCTTGTCCATTGTCCGGAATGGTGACAAGCTATGTGGGTGAAGCAGATTGAGCAGGTCTGGCCTGGGGTATGTCTTTAGCTGCTGCCCTCCCCCTGCCCCACTGTGCATGCACCCTTCCTGGGATGCTGGTATGAATCATCTGGGTTAAGCTTCATTACAGCAGAGGCCCATTTTCCATTTATGATGAGAATTTTTTACTTATCAAATTGTTGCTCTAATATAATTTACCAAGTCACTGAAGACAAATAATCCACTTAAAACAAGCTATAAAACTCCATTTGTCCACAACGCCTGTTGTGTGGAGTTCTGCTCACGCCTTGCTCTCCTCTCAGATGGAGGCCATGCAGGCTGCAGGATTCACAGCTCTTGAGTTCCTAGTGGGTTTCACCTGGAGGGTGTCCTGCAGCCCACCTGAGCCTTCTCTGGTTAATAAAAGGCTGGTGAGTGAATTAAGAATGTGTCCAAGGCTCTGCAGAGAATCCATCAGTCTGGAGCATCCCAGCATTCCTAAGTCCCTGGTCCTCTCAGTGCTTACAGTGCTGAGCTCTGCCCTTCGCTCCTTAGGGAACTTCCTCCAGTCCTTACGGAGCAGCTCATCTTCTGTATTTGTTAGAAAGGAAAACAAATGCCTGTTTTTTTAGATACTGCTCAGTTCTTGTCCACTAATGCTGCCTGCCAGCCACAGTGGGCTCTCAGGGGAACCAGGAGATTGGGAGAATGGGGTTTCATTCTGTCTCTAATTGCACTGTTGGATTTGGGGACAGGGACTGCAAAGAAAGGGGGGTCCCAGAGACCCCAGAATAGGTGGAACAGAGGATTAGAAGACAGTGTATGTGAGCATCAGTGATCACAGTGTGGGAAACAGCAGTACACTTGGTGAGGGCCCAAGGAGGGGAGTGGGGCTCAGCTGACTGAGAGGAGAATGAGTTTCTCTGGCAGAACAAGGGTATGTGGAGTGTGCCAACAGTTCTGCATAAGCCAGGCAGGCTGCAGGTTTGGAGCACTGGAGGAAGCAGGAGAAGGTCAAAGGTCAGGGATACCAGACGAGAGGCTAGCAGCAACTGTGGTCCTTCATGGTTAGTGACATGATATGATAGTACATGACAGTACCTCTTAGAGGAGGCGTCCTAGTCACACTGTGGCAGAGTGCTAAGGTCACTGGGTGAAGGTCTTACGATATCTTACTACACTTACTCAGTTGCTGCTTGTTTCTACATAGACATTTTGTGTGTTGGTGGTGCTGCGACGGCCACCACAGTAGATATGTGACAAGGCTAGCTGGATCGAATGCATGTTTTCCAAGAAATTGAGACTGTTTGAAGGAAATAAGATGACAGAGGCAAAATCCATAAGGTCCTCTTCTTTGAGAACGCACCCCAGGGCTGGTGTGGTTTTTACAAACATGAGCACCACTTCAGAGACCAGACATCTGGGAGAACTCTAAGTTGAGAAACTTAGAAGAATGGCCTCAAAGTTGCATTACCCAGACGTCTGCCCTGTGATTCTGGGATCTGCCGATTACTTCTGATGAGCCAGTTGCTACAACCTGGACACTGTTCAGAGCTACCAGGCGATCGGCTTTCCTTTCTTAGCTTTAGCCATGAAGGTAATGAAAAAGGGAAGGGTCCACTCACACACACTTTCCAACCATTGTCCTACATTCAGGTGGGTTGGGGCTCCAGGTCACATGACAATTGCCTGCAAAAGTTGCCCATTGGAAATCTACTTTAAGTAGCCTTGCTCAAAGTCCTGTAAGACACCAAGCAAAAGAAAGGCATTTTTGAAAGCAGCTTCAGGGAATCCCAACAGGCTTATGTTCCAGAGAAGGGAGTCACAGACATAGGAGTCAGCAGAAAAGACAGCTTCACAGAGGGCTGTGTGAGGAGATGCCTGAGATACAGCCCAGAGTATGCTTGGACTGTTGGAGATGGAACAAGAAAGATATTAAATGGAAGGAGAAGGAAAGGGAACTGTCACAATGTGCAAGACTGAAAAACCCTCAGAGTCAAATGTGGTAAACAAGTTAAACAGAAAGCATAACACGGGGGATGTACAGGATCCCTCAGCAGGTGAGGGTGCCTGCCACCAAGCCTAATGAGCTGAGTCTGATCACCAGAACTTACATGGTGGAAGGAGAGGAAAGACTCCCTTAGGTGGTCCTGTGAGTTCCACATGCATGCTATGCCATGTGTGTGCATATCCATATGGTGTGTGAGTGTGTACATACACACAGAGGCAAATACATGAAGTAAACAAATTTTAAAGGAAATTGTGACACAGAGGGAGAGAAGATTAGTTAGCTAGAATAAAGATTTAAAGACAACCCTTTGCCCACAGGGATATAAAATATAAAAGAAATGGGGGACAGAATGACAAGAGCCCAAGTCAGACTCACCAGAATTCTGAGAAAGTGCAGAAACCATCAGAGGGACAGGTGAGTTCTTGGTGTGGAGTTAACGGATCTGATCATGGTTTCCTCTCATCAGAACTGACCCTAGATTCCAAAAGATAAGACATCTCTGACAAAATAACCATCATAAGGAAACTGCACAAGACCAAAGAACATTCTAGAGGGCAGCCAGAGAGAGTTAGTTCCTGGGGCTGAATAGCAAATAGGCTGAAAGCATTAAATAGCAGAAGCTAGAATACGGTGCAGTGAACTGTTTAACATCGCACAACTTAGGACTGCCCTGAGGATGGTGGGAAAGTTGGGTTCCTGGATTTCACGAAAAGTGGTGACCCCAAAAGACTGGACAGGTCCCTGAGCAAATCCAAGTGAGTGTTGATAGAGAAAGCAACACAAAAGGTATCTCAGGTTCTAAGGAAGAGACCCAGGATGGAGGGGAAAGCAAAGTGTGTCTTGGCTGTGGCCACAGTGAAGGTATTCCTAACTTCCTTTGTTGATTGGGATTAAAATGAGGATAATGATTAATTTTCTTTTATTGTACATTTAGTGTGTGTGTGTGCGCGCACACACGTGTGCACATGTTCTCATAGTGCACATGAGGTCAGAGGACAGCTTGTAGGAGTCTGTTCTCTCCTTCAGAGTGGAGCCCGGTGATTGACTCAGGTTATTAGGCAGGTGGCAGTCACCGTCACTCCACACATCATCTTGCAGGCCCCTTTTTAGCCATGGAGTTAAGCTTGTCTGCTAAAATAATGCTATTGCTAAAGCTAAGTGCAGAAACTCCCTAATTCCTAAGTCAATTAGAGGGAGACCTTGGAATAATGAGTAAAGACAAGTTCACTACAAGGAGGAAAAGAAGTGAGGACACGGAGCCACTAGCAGGTTGAGAGTTTTAGGATGCAGAATAACAGAAAGTGTCAGTCATGGTTGGTGGGGACCAAGCTGCTGAGTTAGGGACCTTGACTTCATTTAGAAAGATCTGTCACTGTAGAGAGAAAGGGAAATTAAGGATGAAAACAAAAACATGTTCCAGAAATTAGCCAACTACTAGCATAAGGAAGTAGAAATGGATGATAACATTTTTAGTATAGTCAGAACAAATGACATTTCTAGGGACATTCTGGCAAACACTGCAATTTATCTGAATCTTGAAAACTGTAAAACACTGCTTAAGATAAAGAGCCTTGAGTGAGTGAAGGCTCAGAAAACTCAGGGTTTCTAGGATGAGTTTGTGTGCAATTACAATGCACACAGACGTAGCCATGCACACAGGAACACAGATAAACATACAGAGACACAGGCATGCACACACACACACACACACACACACACACACAGGTTGATCTGTAGATTCACAAGCTCTTTTGCAGTAATTGACAAACTGACTGTGCAGTCGATACAGACTGGAGGAGATGTGAGGCTGCAGCTCTCTGGAGAAGGGTAAAAATGGAAGCCTAGGTGACCTCAACCTTAACTCAGGGGGGTAGGTGTCAGCTTCTTAGCAAATTGTTGGAGCAATGTCTGTGTGCACAAGTGCCCCCTCAGCTTCTTTACACTTGTGAAAAGGTGGTTGGCAATGGACCAGAGGCCTAAACAGAAAATGTAAAACTCAATAGAAGCAAACCTTGTGCCCTTGAATTGGGGGAAGGTTTCTTAGATGTAACAAATTAAAATGGAACCTCCAGCAGTATTTAAGACACATTTCCCCAAAGTCACTCTTCAGAACGTGGAAAGACAAGGTCTAGTCTCCTCACATTTTTCCAACAGAGGCTTGCAAGATACTTACCATGATGAATGTAAGAAAACACTCTGTAAAACTCAAGAATAGCAAACAGCCAGAAAAAGCTCCAAATACCAAAAGATGTTGGGTGACATGAGGGACGCTTAGTCAGCGGTCATTTTGGAAGTGTGGCTAGGTGCCTGGAAGCCACTGTGAAAGACTACCACAGACTATTAGAAGCTCAGTTAAAACAGAGTTGTTTGGCTCTGTAGAATGCTGGCTAGGGTGGGATGCAGCATGAACTTCATTTACCGCCCCTGGGAACATAAAGTGGTAGAGCCACTTTGGAAAGTAGTTTGGCAACATGTGTCCATGGGAAGACTAATGCACAAACATGCACTCTGTATCATAGTCCTGAGCGTGAAGCAGCTCAGTGTCTTAAGATAGATGAATGGATAGATTGTGATATGCCCATCTAGGAGAACATGCCTCAGCATTTGCAGGGAATAGATACAGGGAAACACCTCAGTGTTTGTGGGGAATAAATTGTGGTATGCCCATTCAGGGGAACCTTAGCATTTACAGGGAATGGAAAAACAAACTGGTGTGCAGTTCAAGGGAATGTTCTGTGGAATTTGCAGAGAATGAACTCTGGGTGCATAGAATATGATGGACAAATTTCAAAATAGTTGATCCGAGTGAAAGACACTGGGAGAAACAGTCCATACAGTACAGCGGCATCTCTGTGCAAGTGTGAGTCATAAACTGGTGTGTGTTGAGGAACAGCTCAGTAGCTACCTGGCACTGTGGGATGACTTCTAAATGGCCCCAAGGACACATAGGGGCTGATAGATGTGTGCACTAACCTAACTGTGATGTTTTCACAGGGCACACATAGTAGGATGTAATTCATTTTAAAATAGATTAGGAGCAAAGCTGATAGATGATCCTCGTTGTGTTTTGCTAGCCCACTGCTGCTCTAAACCAGAGACTTGCGAAGTGGATTGCCTGAGATGAAGGGGGCAATGCTTATTGACAGTAACATTGAAGGCATTTTGAATTTGCATGCATCAAATAACATACCTTCCAGTACAGAGAACAAATTTGGCAGAACCATGAGGAGAAAATAAATCTACTGTTGTCATAGGGATTTTTTAAAAAACATCCTTATTTCCTGGTAGATTAAAGATTATTTAACACTGTGAGTTAATTTTCTTCAATAAACATATATGAATTGTTGCCTCCAAGAATTTCAGCCATGTATTTGAGAACAGCCGGCATTTTATGGCATGACTTTTTCTATGGATAGCTAAAGAAACATCGACTCACCCCAGACACCAGCAAAACAAAGGAAGGACCCTGTCCAGGTCAAGGTTGGTGAAGCAGGGGGTTTGTTATGACTACTTACAGAGTGTGGGGTGGTTCACGTGGGTCACTCACTGGCAGCCTAGTCATATCAGTTGTGTCAGAGCCAGGACTGTGGCCTCACTGTTCAGGCTCTGTCCTCCAAGGATGCTGCTTCAGGAAACATTTTGTGGAAGCTGTGTTCTATTCCAACCCAAATCCAAATTGCCTTCAAAGAACTGGGATCCTTAAGTTCCTTTAAGAACTTAAGAATCCTTTAAGAACTTGATTAACAGCAGTCAGTAACTCAGAAGATAAAGGGAAAAAACAACGTGCATTTTCAGATTTGAAAATGTACTGATAAATCAGGTATGATCCAAGAAAGATATCTAAAAGCCAGTGGCACGTTCTTAGACACTGGGATGATAAGGCTTCATTAAGACTGGAGTACCACTCAAGGGTGGCTTCTGAGGGTGACTGACAGACTTGTATTGCTTGCGTATATCAGAAAGGAAAAAAGCCAGACACTAATGAGTTTGCAGCCAGCTCCCTTAAGTTAGAAAAGGAACTGGAAAAAGAAAGTACTTCTGTCTGTATTTGATAATACCCACACCAGACTACAAGAGAGCCACATTTAGAGGAAGGAATAATCAAGGTGACAGGAGAAGTTGACAAATACCCATTGTTTTAGTCAGGATTTATTGCTGAGAGGAAACACCTTGACCAAAGGCAAGCTGGGGAGAAAAGGAGTTATGTGGCTTACACTTCCATATCACCTGCTGCTCTTTATTTAAGGGATTCAGCACAGGAACCCAAACAGGGCAGACGGGTAGCATTCTGGAGGCAGGAGAAGACACAGAGGCCATGGAGGAATGCTGCTTACTGGCTTGCTTTCCCAGGTTTGCTCAGCCTGCTTTCTTATAGAACCCAGAGCTACTAGACTAAGGAGAGCACCGCCAACAATACGCTGGGTCCTCCCCCATTGATCACTAATTGAGAAGATGCCTTACAGCTGGATCTCATGAGGCATTTCCTCAAGGGAGGCTCCTTCCTTTCTGATAACTCTAACTTGTGTTAGATTGACACAAAATCAGCCAGAGCACCCATCATCGAAATCTTAAGGTGTTTGTTTGTTTTTGTTTTATTTTTTAGAAAACATTGAGCTTAAATCAGGTTAACTGCTAAGATGGAGAAACGGGCAACTAAAGTGGAATGAAGAATTCTAATAGGTCCAGACAGCACAGGGTGATGAGCAGGACCATAACCTCAGGGCTAGCCTGGGATTCTTAGTGAGATCCTGTCTAAAAAAATGGTGTGTGGGGAGCAAATAGACTATTACTGTCAAATGCATAGAAATCTAGATAAAAATATATATAATGAGCACGTCTGAAAACTTTGATGAGACATGTCTGGAAAAAAATAAGAATATACAAAACTCTGAGGAAGTCTGGATTGTTTTGTAACCATAGAGAAATGAATTCAGGGGTGCAGTTTGTCTCACAGAGAAGTCATCAGACCCTGCCCACCACATGGGAGCTGTCTGTCTATCAGGAATCAGAAACACATCCCAAACTTGTATGTACCCTTCTGAGAAAGGAAAGGGGAAAGAGGCTGACAGCTGGATGCTTAGACCCTACAAAGAAGTTAGAGAAAAGACATCTAGAGTCTCATTCATCTTGCAGAGTGAGTGCAGTCAGGACCTAAATATCATTAAAAGCTGGGGTACTTTGTGACTGGATGCAGTTTATGCTGAGATGCAAGGTTGGTTCAGTCACAGGAACTCTCAGGGCGTCTTCTCCATCACCAGACTAGTGAGTACTGTTTCTCATCTTAGTGGATACAGACATCATCTGTGCCAGTGGTCAGAACTCTTCAGCCTAGAGCACAACAGACTTTCCTACCCTGCTGTGATGCCAAGCCTCAGCAGACATCATTCTCTGCAATGAAATGATGGCAGCTTATCCCTCACAGCCAGGAAGTAGAGCCAAAGTGGCTTGGCTGTTCAGATTGCTAACACAGCGCTGGGCCCCTGCAGGGAGTGCAGGGAGATGAAGAAACAGTGCCCTCCCCTAGTGTTGAGGGTGGTCAGCCAGCCCTGCCCAGGGGCCTCCATGTCACTAAGACCAATGACCACATTTTCACTCTTCCTACATGGGGCCTCTGGGCTCCCTGCAGCTCCCTGACCACTGTCAGTGTACCTGCTCAAGACCACCTCTTAACTCCTTGCCCGTCCCACGCTCAGGCTTAGGAGAATCACAGCTATCTTGTCAAATGTGTTCTGCTGCAGTTGCAAAGCCTCTCATCTTGCAGACCCACCCAGTTAATGTCCTTCCTCCGTCTTCCCCTTAGACCTTGAAGTCTCACATGTAGCAGTATACTATGGGCTCTCCCTTTAATGCAGACCTAGAATGTGGGTGCCTAGTTACAAGCTCTTGCCCCCTTTCGGCGTACATCAGGTTTAGTTTCTTTGTTTGTTTGGTGTTTTATTTTTCTGAGACAGGGTTTCTCTGTGTAGTACTGGCTGTCCTAAAATTCACTCTGTAAAGCAGGCTGGCCTTGAACTCAGAGATCCACCTACCTCTGCCTCCTGAGTGCTGGGATTAAAGGCGTGTGCCACCACCAACCAGTTTACACCTGTCATTTTATGCTGGCTGTACCTCAGGCTGAGTACTTCCTCTCCACCTTGCCTGTGCCCTGTTCTCAGCAGGAAAGCAATGGAGCCTTTTGATTGCCTGCTTAGAGCTTTCCAGGTCATGGAGACACCTGGTGACATGGGTCCTGCAGATGTGTCCCCCACAAGCTTTCCTGCACTGCCAGCCTTGCTGCACTGTCATAGCCCTGCTGATCTTGGTGTTTCTGGGTGGTGCCTGGCACTCTTTGACCTTGGCGCCTTTGTGTTTCTGTTCTCTGCCTGGCACTCCCTCTTGGTTCTTTGCTTGAGTGTTTCTAAAGCTGACTGACCACTGTATAGAAATTAGAGCGGGTTCCTGAGCATGCACAGACACCCCTCTTGTTATCCTTCCCCCTCGCTTGCTGTGTTTTTTCCCAAAGCATGTCACCTTCTGATGCACTGCATACTTACATTGCTTAATATGCCAGTAACAGTAGCTGCATAGGTATGCGTGGACATGGCAGAATCATGATGGTAACAAACTGAGCCCTAAGCTTGGGGACCCCTAGTCTGAGTAGTTGGTGGTATGGCCTTGAACAGGGGGTGAAGGAAGGAGATCCTTCTAGCAGGGAGCTGTGCAGGCCCAGTGGGGTGGTCTGGGCAGGTCCTCCTTGGGTGATGGTGGTATGAAGTGGTAAGAACAGAGGAAGGTGGGGTGGTCTGGGCAGGTCCAGCAGGCCTCCTTGGGTGATGGTGGTATGAAGTGGTAAGAACAGAGGAAGGTGGGGTGGTCTGGGCAGGTCCAGTGGGCCTCCATGGGTGATGGCGGTATGAAGTGGTAAGAACAGAGGAAGGGATGTGATGCGTCCGCCTACACTGGAGACAGACAGAAGGATGGGAATTCGGGTAGAAGCCACTAGACTTTCTGTCCTGCCAGCTGCATTCCTTATTGACGCCCACACAGCAGACAGCTCTCCACTGCTTGGTTGGTGTCCCACTCCAGCTCCCTCCTCAGCTTTCAGGCTTGCTTTCTCCTCTGGGAAGTAGAGGCTGCTCTCCAAAGCTCAGGTTTGGTACCTGGTGTAGGATGGGCATTCAAATCTACCGGCACTGTCCCCCGGCTGTCGTCATTCATGGCCAAAGAAAGTTACTGTCCCTGACATTGTTGAAAGCCTAGGCTGAGACCCTGTTTACCAAACTGCGTGTATTTAAGTTGGTGATTACTGTAATGAGATGGGGATGTTGGAGTGCAGTCTCTGAGTGAAAGTGAATTTTCCCGGTGCCCTGACTGGAGAGCCCGCCCAGATGGCTTTACCCATCGGCTGATGGCTCCGTGCACTAAGCGACTCTCTTTGTTTTTTCTTTCAGTCTGAACCCGAGGGCTTTTCTCATTTCCACTTATATGTTTGTGCTGCTTTCCTCGTGAGATGGAGGAGAGAAATTCTAGAAGAAAGAGATTTTCAAGTAAGTAACTGTTGTTCAGAAGAGCCCGAGTTAGGATTTCTGTTGGGAGAAAGGTTTATTAAATTCTAGTTCACACCTGATTTGTGGAGGAGCTGTGAGGAGCACTGCTTGTGGCTCACCCTGACCTCCTGCTGCTGGGGAAGCTCCTCCTGCTGGGACTCAGAGCTGGCACTTGGCCACCATGGTGTGAACTGGGCTGGCATCATGAGCTATTATGTATCAAGCCCCATGTTCCTTGAGCCCTGTGTCCTCACCAGTATGACCCTGGAAGGCCTGGTGTAACCTCAGTTCCCAGGGGCCTCATCACAGGGCCTGTGATGTGTTAGGGCCTGAGTTGGAAAAGAACCACACAGCCTGAGCTCCCATCTAAGCAGTCACTTGATAGCTGTGTGAACTGGAAGGCACTGTTTAGTCTCTCTGTACAAGTTTCCTTACCAGCTTAACTGTAGAGCTGTAAGGAACCCACTTGTCATTGGCCTGTTGACCATATCCTGCCAGCTGTGTGTTCCACCACCAAAAAACCCCATGGTCCAGGTCCCCAGATCCTGGACTACCTGAGTCCCCCAAGAAGTGGCCCAGGTATTGTGAGGACTGTTGACCCTTCCCAGGTGTGAGTGAGCCCTTGAGTTCACTCCTAAGGCCTAGTGGGCAAGGCCCTTGCTGGGCAGGGTGGGGCAGTCTAGGGTGCAGCAAAGAAGACACCAGCATTGTAGGGACAGAACTCTATACTATCTGTGGTCACTCCCATGCCTCCAGCTCTCTATAGGCTACGTGGCCTATGGTCCTGGGGTTCCCAGTGTGGTACCTTGTGGCATCTCAGTGATCTTGTTCCTCAGCTCTGTGCTTATCAGATGGCTCTCAGCTCCCTGCTTTCCATCTGATGGCTGTCGGAGAAGCCAGTAAAGTCCTGCACAGTCTCACCGAGGTCTGATGAGACCTCAGGGGTAACAGTTGTTGGTTTTGTGTCCACTTGCTGCAAATTAGAATGACCTGTGTAGGGAAACTCACCTGAAGAGCTGCCCCAACTGCCTAAACTGATGTGTGAAGACTCACTTCTAGTGAGGGGCAGCCCAGATAAGGGCACGGGAGAAGGAAGGCCCATGGACAAGTCAGAGCATTGGCCAGGAGAAGGAGCTGCCGGTGCTACCCTGGGCTTGGCAGACAGAGAACCAGCCTGCCCACCAGTCCATAATTGCTGCCCCTGTCATTACAGAACTCCTGTGAGCTGCTCAGTGTGCTGACTGTGGTCTTAGGCTGGTCAAGACTCTAGGTTCCCTCCTTAGCCTCATGGTTGCTGGAGCTGAAGCCATACGGCCCTTCTTGAATCCTGAGAACATGGAGGCCCTAAGGAGCATGACTTGCCCTGTCACCAAGTGATTTAGATTAAATGCTCAGCTCCGCCTCCCACAGTATGTGTGTTTTCGCCAGGACATACTGGGAAGCAGGGCTGCCTCTACAGGTACCTACCTGCCTGACCTGTTACCCTAACTACCTGCTTTCAGAAGAGAAAAGGGCCCGCATTCCTGATGTACAGTGGCTACTCAGTGTACTGTCCAGTATGTTGGGTTTCCACTGGATCATATGCACTCCTGGCCCGACTGGTTCCCTGGAGCCTCCAGGAGAACTTGTGCCAGACTCACATTGCTGCCCCACTTCCTGAGGGTCAGAGGTCTCAGCTGAGGCAGGCTTTCAGGTTACTGCTGTCTTGAATCTGGTCTTGCTAGCTGGGCACGGTGAGGCTCTAGGTGGACTTTGCTGCCTTCTAGGCTAGGTCAGCCTAAGGTTGGATATGGGTGGCAGAAAACTCGTGCTGAGCACAGCCATGTGCTTAGGGGATGTTCCCCCCACCCCTGCCCCATTTCTACGACAGTACCTCTGCAGTTCCCCACAAGGACCCTAGACCATATGTGCTCAACAGCCACCTTTACTAAGAGGCCGGCTGTACCTCTCCCCACACACTGGCTAAGACCAGACCAGGAACACATGGGCTCTTAAGTGCAGCCTTTATCTTGTGAGGATATGCAGTGATGTCACAGCAGGGCCTAAGCCCCTTGGGAGGTGATCAAAAGGTATGTGCAGTTACTAGACACTGGAGTAGCTGGGGACACTGTGGCCATGTGTGTGATAGATGGGATTCATGGCATCCTGACAGGCTACAGTGATAGCACCCCCTGCTCTTGCTCAGGCTGCATTTATTTTAGCACATGCTTGTTTAAGTACTTGCTGTTTGGCAGCAGTTGTGCTGTTGTGGTTATGGGTTCACATGAGAGGCTGAGTCCAGTGTTTTGCTGGCCTCCTACATGTGTCACCACTCACCATCCTCCTCCTCACACAGCTTGGGGTGAGGAGGATGGGGGCAGGACAGTACAGGGTGTGGTGCTGCCTGAATGCCATCCTTGCAGCTGGGGTGTGGATGGGGAGGACAGGGACCCATGGGGTTGATTGTACCCTGTGATACAGTGATGTCCTGGAGGCTGGAGAAAGTGTGTGTCATGAACCCAATGTATGTTGTGGAGAACTGAATTATATGAAGAACTCTGGGGTCCTAGTGAGTGCCAGAGATTGTGCTTGCCACTGTGACATTTTAGGAAATGATTCTGCTCTGTGGAAGTAGGGTGGGGTAAGCCTCTGGCAGTGGGGTGTTCCTGGCAAATGGCTGCCACATCCCCTACTGTGTTCACTGGGATTGGCCGTGTAGGTAGTCTTGTCATTAATGAGTTGCTGCCTGTCATTTCCATAGGCACAGGATTGTGCTTGAGGAGGAGGTACACCTCCTCCTCACCCAGGGCAAGGCAGGCACTGGCTTACAGGCCAGAGCAGGGAGGTGGCAGCTGGAGTGCTGCCTATGGGCTAGTTCTGTATGGTTCTGTAGACGTGGTGTGTAGGACCCCGAAGGGTTGCTATGCCCTGGCTGAGACTTTCCATGTGCTGCTGTCTACTAAGTAACATTCTGTGGTTCCTCTGGGATCAAAACATCCTGATGTAGGCATAGTGCCCCAGGAAGGGAATTTACACTTGACATCCTATTGCCCCCCAATTGAGTTCCTGTTTTTTCCTGAGTTTGTGTTTTTCCTTCCCTGGCTTGGTGTATATATTGAACCTGCCCAGTAAAAGTTTTGGCATTCTCTTATGATGAATGACCCGAGTCTGAGTCATTCTTTAATCCCCCAGGCCTACGCCCGAGCTCGGTACCATGGCAGCACTGGAGCTGTCAGTGGTGGGCCAGCTGGGGAGTGTGGGACAGGCAGGGATTCTGCTTGTGCACTGGCCCTTGGGACCCTGGGTAGAGGCTCGCCCTGAGATTATATTCATGGCTTGATGTATAAGGATCTGTGTGCTGCATGGCAGTGTCCTTCTACAGGCACCCTCCTTGCTATATGTCTGGTGTGTTCCCAGGACATTACCCATGATGCCATAGGCTCTGCACAGTGTGTGTAGCTGGGGTCTCTCCATAAACTGCATTATCTTCGCCAGCCAGTGAGGTCCTATATTCATGTTTGTCCTTCTTCAGCCATATTTTAAAGGGGTCTTTGGGGTGAGAGGAGCTCCAGGGCGTAGAATGTCTTGTATCCCCTGGGATTGGGGGACACGTGTCACTCTCTGCCTTCCTTGTTTTCTGTAGGTTTTTTTGTTTGTTTGTTAGTTTTTTGCAGTAAGTATTTTTGGGAGTGAGGGGAAGGCAGCCTGTGCCTTCCCTCAGTGCCTGCTGTCTCCTCCAGGACACATGACCCTACAGTGCTGGCTGCAGTGTGACACTTGACAAGAGTGTGACAATCTTGAGTGGCTGCATAGCTGAGACAGGGACCATGCAGGACCCCACACAAGACTGCTGATACCTCCATAGGAGGCACTGTGCTCATAGTCTGACCCACAGCTTGTCTTTCCTGACCTTTGGACTGTGTTGTCCAAGTGTAGTGTTGTAAAATGTGCTTTGTGTCTGTCTTGTTCCTGGTTTCTGAGCCTCCTAGCTAGGGTTCACTGAGGTTTTGACTATAATCTTAATCCTCCCTGCCTTCAGAGCTGGACACCTGACATACTTGTGCTTAGCCCAGACAGGGTTGGCAGTGTCCTGCCAGTCTCCAGAAACAGCTGCCCTAGAGGAGTAGTAAGCCAGTATGATGGTGACCTGTGGAAGGAGTAGGACTTTTCTTCTCAGTTGTAAAGATAGAAGCTCTGTAGAAACAGGAGATGGCAGTCACCTACAGCATTGTTTTAGATGGTGTCTCCTGGACAATCATAAGATCTTTCTGTGGATCCCAGCTGCGAGGAGCCTGAGGTTTGGTGCTCTGTGAAGACTCTTGTAGATCAGCACACTGCTGTGCCTTGTTCCTGCACAGCCGCTGGCCTCATCATGAGAAGTAGCATATGCAGGCAGGCCACGTGCATGCGGTCTGCGTGCATGCGGTCTGCGTGCATGCGGTCTGCGTGCATGCAGTCTGTGTGCACGTAGTGAGTGCTGCCCAGAGGCCTGTGGAGCAGCAAGGACAGGATGAGAGACTGCCTGCTCTGAAAGCCACACTCCGAGTCAAATCCATGTCGGCAGGATTTGGATAAGCCCGGTTCCTAGTGCCATCAGAGGATGTGCAGGTCCTAGCTGGCCTTCAGGGAATGACCTGGTACCTCCTCTTGCTCTCCTTTGGGATGAGTGGAGATTGTGGCTACTAAGTGAGAATCTAGAGAGGACAGGAGAAGCCAGTTCTAAGTGTGGGCTCCGGGCTATGTGGTCCCTCGTCCTCTCAGCCTCCATCAACATTTTCTGCACTTGCTCAGTAATCATCCCCAGAGCGCTGCTTGGCTTAGGTCTTGTTTCCACCCTTGAGGGCAGCTCCAGCTGGAAGTGGCGTGGGAGTGAGGAGGGCTCCTCTGCTGGGGGCAACATGGGACTGTGTTATGGGCACCTGTAGTGGGGACAGGGAAGAGAAATAAGATCAGGCAATGAGGAGTAACAGGAGAGAGATCAGAAGAGCGTTGCCATTATAGATGCAACTTCCTGTCCTGCAAAAAGAGAGGGGGAAGACAGGCAGGGACAGTGTCTTTTTTTCCTGAAGAGACCTTATACCCAGGGCAAGGAATATCGAGGTTCAGCAGGAGAGAGATGACCAGACAGGCACATTGGAAAGAGGACCTAGGATACCCCACAGCAAAGGTATGTGAGAGGCAACAGGAATGAGGCTCAGAGAAAAGCCTGTTGGGATGGGATGAGGGCAACTGAAGGAGCTGTGGGGCAGAGGGAAGCAGCATTTCCAGAGAGAGAACAAGTGAGTAGAAGAGATAGCCAAAGTATGAAGAGCCTGACAGTCCCAGTGAAAGGACAGGGAGGGGCTTCATGGTGAAAACTAAGCTTGTAGTTGCCATTCACATGTTCTGCACAGTAGAACAGGCTGGAGGGAGCGAGTGGGGAGTCAGTGTGGATCCTGTATGGTTCATGCACAGACTCTGCACTGGGGTTGCCACCTCAGCTCAGAGCCAGAAATATCTCAGGTGGGTAGAGGACAGACATCTTTGATGGTGCAGGCCCTCATGCCTTCTGTGGTGCTCAGTGGTAGCTGCAAATGTTTCATCATGGAAGTCATGAGCCTTGCACTTCGTCACCTGTGTGAACATACAGAGGAACTGAGCAGAGCACCTGCAGGAGGAAACCCGAGTCCTGTTCCATCTGGATAAAATGACATCACTGTGAGTCTGATAACGAGAGGGGCTGACAAGCTCTGGGTAGAAACTAATTTTTAACAGAGACTTCATCTTTTAAGGTGCTATAACATTTACAGAAGTAAGTCAGAACGTTTTCAGAATCAGAGTAGCCATCCGTGTACGCTGCCTTCCCCAACACAGTTCTTCTAAACAGACACTCAGTGACTGTTCCAACTTGAAACCCACACCACAAGAGGGAGCCCATGCCTGACACTGCCTGAACAGCCAGCAACCAGAGGTTGGATAGCCCAGAGACCTAGGATAGAACCAAACTGGAGAAAAAAAGTCAATGAAATGATTCCTAATGATATTCTGCTGTATCCTTAGACAGGAGCCTAGCGTAACTGTCATGAGAGAGGCTTCATGCAGCAACCAATAGGAGCAGATGCAGAGACCCACAGCTGAACATCAGGCAGAGCTTGAGGAATCCTGAAGAAAAGGGGGAGGGAGGACTGTAGGAGCCAGAGAGGTCAAGGACACCAGGAGAACATGGCCCACAAATTTAACTAACCAGAGCTCACAGGGTCTCACAAAGACTGAAGGATGACAGTCAGGGGGCTTGTGTGGCTCTGACCAAGGTCCTCTGTATAGATGTTAGGGTTTATAGTTTGATTGGGACTCAATGGGAGCAGGGGCTTTCTCTAACTCTTTTGCCTACTTTTGGGACCCTTTTCCTTCTACTGGGTCACCTCATGCAGCCTTGAATGAGGGTATATGCCTAGTCTTACTATAATTTACTATACCATGTTTGGCTGGTATCCTGGGTGGCCTGCTTTTTTTTCTGAAGGGAAACAGCAGGGGGTGGGTGGATCTGGGAGATAGAGGAGATGTGGGGGATAAGGGGAAGAGGGAGGAGAAACTGTGGTTAGAGTGTAATAGATGAGAAAAGAGTAAATAAATAAAATTAATTTTAAAAACCAGACACCAACAAGCTGGGAAACAGATGACCAAGCTTCAGAATTAACACTGGTCAGGGTGAAAATGATTGTGGGGTTATAAAAAGGGTTTTAGACATGAGATATGGCTGCCACCTGTAAGTAGATGTCAAGCTCAAGTGATTCCATTTAAAACTTTCCAAAATAAACAGTGAAGTTCAGCTTTAGCTCAAAAAAGAGGAGAAATGAGGTTCGTTTATAACAAAAAAGAAATCAGTAAGTAGAAATAGCAATATTGTCTTAGAGTGCTGAGATGTCTGAAACTGGCAGCCTCCACGCCACTCCATGGGATAGAGACAGGGGTGCATGTCATATCTGTAGTGTGAGGAGGCAGCATGGGAAGGCTTGCTTTCCCCCAACATGCACACATGTGCACATACATACCGTGGACATTTCAGACATATGAGCTCTTCAGAGTAGGCCAGTATCAGGTTGTGCTCTGAAGGCACATACTTCTTTCTGCTGTGGGCCCAGCCCTATATAAATAGCTGGCACAGGACCAGGGGAAGCAGGTGTAGCAGAGGAGAGTCAGACCCTTCCCCTGAAATAAGAGTCTAGAACCATGACCACACAGGCAGGACTGGGCTCCTGGGTTCTTGTCTGTGACTTACCTAAATGGAACAAGAGTCAGAGCCTCCTCTAGAAGCACCTGCTTCAGCCCACTCAGCACACATTTGGGGTAGCATTTACATTACTTTTATGACACTTGATACTAAAATGTTGGTTTTTAATGGACAAGAGCCTCAGGGGAATGTATTGCCCTAGATTATTCTGAGCATGTACTGACAACTTAAATGTTTGTTTGAAGCATCACAAATTAAAGGGAAGATAAGAATCAGAAATAGCTTTTTGGGGGTGGGATTCTCAACTGTAAATAAAACACACCCTGTGACTTTAATATGCAGGGTATCCATACACAGAACAAATTAGAAGGAAATTTTCCCATGGAAAATGAATGAAGACACCCAGAGTGGTCAGTCATATCACTGAAAAATTATGCAGCCATTTAGAAAAAAGTCCGGTCATTAAAATAGAACTGAAAATGAACACAGGTGATGCTGTCCACAGGCAGCGCTTTGTAAAGTGGACTTTGAGATCAGCCGGTGTAGAGCAGAGCAGGCTGGGCACTGGCCCTCCTGGAGGCCGAGGTATAGAGCCTTTCTGGAGACCTCAAGTCTACGGCTGACTTCTGACCCAGCACCAGCCTGTGATTCATAGAGAATAGGTTACTTACAGTCTGTCTCCAAGCCATGTGAATTGGGTTTGGAATACTTTATAACTACCCAAACTGGTCTTAAATAACCTTGGTGGGTTTGGAAATTCTGGGCACATTTCCATGGAGAAACCTGGCCCCGAATTACATTCCTATACACAGGAGCAGCAGTGCAAAGATGATCCCAGATTGGCTCGTGTTTGAAGCTTAGAGAAGGCTGAACAACAGGAGCCACAGTGTGGTCATTATTCAGATGAGGTTTAGTAGTGTCTAGGTAATTTTATTCTCTTGTTTGGCCCTTTCTCTTCAGTTCCCCTGCTCCCAGCTACTATGCAGAGTTGCAATTCTCCAGCCAGGGCAGTGCCCACTTTCAGGACAACCCCTGCTCTGTGGGTTCATGGCTCAGAGTTGGTACTGAGGGATGCTAAGCTCTGAGCCCACAGACTTCATGGGATGCAGTGCAGGAGTCAGGCATGTGGACAGATGCACACATGCACGGAATTTACTGGTGGATGTAAGGTGAGGTATGTGCCCCACTTTTCTGGGGACTTTGTTGTTCATAGGTGCCTGCATACAGTGATGGATAAAGATGTGTCTCTGAATCCCAGGAGAGAGCCTGGGAGGCAGGGTGAGAGTGGGGTAGGGGCAGGAGACCACACAGCAAGGCAAGCAGATGTTGCAGCCCCCCCCCCCCCCAAGATCCCAAGCTGTATGAAGTGCTAGGGTGGCTGACGCTTTTTCTCTCTGGTAGCCACTGTGAGGAAACCTCTAGAACCATTGGCTATCCATGGATGACTGTCAAGGCTACTCCCTGAGACAGTCTTCTTCCTGGTGTCATTAGTGTCCCATCTACAGAGAAGAGAGTTTTAAGAAATCACTTCTGAGAAATGGGTGTGGAATCTTTATACAAATGGATCAAACCCCAGCCCATCATCTTCCAATCCCTCTCTATCAAGGCCACGCTCTAGAGCCTAGCTCTTCTTTGGGACCCATCTAAAGATCTACCTGGCTCCATTCCTGAATCAGAGCTTCCTTATGTGCCAGACTTCAAACAGAGGAAGCTCTGGTGAGAAGCCACCAGGAAGACTACCCCTGCCCCATCCCTGACAGCCTGACTTTACCAAAGAGCAGAACCCTGGCAGAAACTCAGCAGCTTCAGCTTGCAGATGGGCCCTGCCTTCTGGGCCTAAGACACCATCCCTGAGGAATGCACAGCCTCTTGGGACACAGATCCTGAGCTTCCCTTTGTTGCCTCCTGAGCAGCCACAAAGCGGTAGGCTCCATTTCTGAGGCCTTGATCCTTTGGCATGTATGGCGTCTCAGTAATTGAAGTTGTCTTCAGCTTGGTGACAGCTTTGAAACTCTGCCTGAAGGTGTTGGGGAGACTACTTACTCCCGACTTCAACCTACTTATTAGAAGAACCATTCATAGGTCCTTGTGGACACCTGTCTGCTGGGAATGGGATGAAGAGGGAACATCCCTGACACCTGTCCTGTAGGCATAAATCCAGACAACTTCTAGGTGTCTGTCTCAAACACTACTTAAGCATCACAGAGATGCAAGCAGTCAGGTATCTTTTAACACACAGTTTGTTGTTCATACATAAAAAGAAGAAACAACTCAAATCCAGTGAACCTGACGACTAATGATCCAGTTATAAGTGATGCCACTGGGATCTGGAGGCAGGACTCGCTCACAGACAGCAGACAATGGATAGAGGTGACACAGTTTGCAAGTCTTACTTCCCAGCACACAGCAAGCCTGTGTGTCTGTCCACTGGTAGAAAAGGGACAGCAGGTGCACCCTGCAGCAGGTGCTCCTTGAGAGTAGCAGAGGCTAGGGCTTTTGTGTTTGTGAGGCTAGGACAGCCAGGATGCCAGGCACTCAAGGATCACCAAGGTCGGAGCCAGGCCAGAGGCAAGAGATCCTGCTAGGAACTGTTAGCTGGAAAGGTCTCTTACTGCTGGAGTGCCTGGCTTGAGTGCATTGAGGTATACTGGAGACCACCGTCTGCTGAGCTGACTGCAGCCTGGCTTTTTATTGCTCTTGGGAGCGGGAGGCTTATCTTGTCCAAAGACTCTTGTGTCCCTGCTTCTGATTGCTGTTCCCAGAGTGCTGCTGGTCATATGCAGGTGCATGCTTCTGATGTCAGCTCATTCCGACGTCAGAGCACTGAGATGGGTGCCTCTGTCTTGTTTTCTTACTTTCTGTTCTAAGTGTTCACTACAGTGTTTTTCTTCCCTCTCTTGAGGAGTCCGTGCACTTGTACTTGAGCCACATAGGACCCTTGTTTGGAAGTCCCCAATCCCTCCAGCCACTGTGCCTTAAGCCTGCCTGTCCTTTTCCCTCGAGCCCTTGAACCACAGCTTCCCGTCTAGGGCTGAGAGCAAACATGGAAAGACCACTTGGAGATGGCAGGGTGGATGGCATTGATCCTGGCCAAGATCTGCGTGGCCTTGCTTACAAGGCCTTATAGCATCTCTCTGGATGGACCACCACTGTCTTCAGGTCTGGTCCAGCTAATTAGTCAGAGGCCCTGTCCTACCTCCTGGGCCATCTAGCAGACTTGAGACAGGATGCACTTTCCTGTCCAGTGCCTAACTGAATGTATGAATAGCCACTGCAGGCTCATGGCTTTATACAGGTTGATGTCTCTCTCACACAGTGTACCCTTAAAGCAGCAAATGTCACAAAATGCCAAACTAAAGATCGTCTTCTTCATCGTTTCCAGGCATTTTTAAAGACAAAATTGGTCAATTGAAAAGAGATTTTGGAAGTGAATTGTTATTTCTTCTTTGCTCTGGCAGGTTGCTGCAAAGTGAAGGGTAGCAGTAGGTGCCTGCGGTGCTGAGTAGGCAGGGCCTTGTGCTGTAGTGTGAGTGTGTGGTGCCTGGCTAGTGCACTGTGTGTGCTGAGTAGTGCTGTGTGGGCAGCACTCGTGTGCTGTAGTGTAGTGTGTTGTGTGGGGCTGGTGCTCTGTAGAGTGGTCGGTGTGTTGCTGTGAGGCTCCTGTGCTGTAGTGTGGGTGTGTTACTGTGGGGCTTGTGTGCTGTAGTGTGTTGTGTTGTGTGAGGTTTGTGTGCTGTAGTGTGTTGTGTGGGGCTCGTATGCTGTAGTGTGTGTTGTGTGAGGCTCCTGTGCTGTAGTGTGGGTGTGTCATGTGGCGCTCCTGTGGTTTTTCTGGTGTATTTTAGCTACTTTAACTTCTTGAACAGGACCTTGGAGCCCAGGCCCTGGCCTGCCATGTCCTGATGAGAAATCGTGAAATGCATGAGGGACACTGCCTATACTTTCTGGCCTGTGCCGTATCAGTTGTGGGTACTTTCTGGCCTCAGACATCCTTGGAGAGAGAGGACAGCTTCCTAGACCACATACATGGAGAGAGCCTACTGGCAGGTGGATCCTGGCCCACAGTAGGGCCGATGGACTAACAGTGAGATGGGCCAGTTATGATGTTGATAGTTTAGGAGGAGGGGCTTATGGGAGGTAAGAGACAGCAGGCCTTTCCTGAGCATACAGGAGCATACAGGCACACACCTAAGTATGTGGGGTGGGCAGGCTACAGACCGCAAACTCTGTGTCTGAGTGTGTGGGCTTCACATACAGCAGACCTTGCTCACCCCAGGCTAGCTCCATGGAGCCTTCTCTAGTTTTCTGTCTACTCTTGCCCACTGAGGGCTCATCCTCAGGGTCAGGGGCCATGCAAGACAGATGACAGAGCATCAGAGGTTGGGAATCAGCTGCTGCTGTGTCTCCCAGAATGAGAGGGCCAGAGTGCTAAGGACACAGCATATCCAGGAGAGGCTATGGGCACAGCCTGCAGTACAGTAAGGAACAGCTGGAAGAGATGGGAGCTCTGTGCAGAGGCCTTGCAGGCCTGCAGTGTGGCTGGTGGCTGGTGGCTGGTGGCTGGTGGCTGGTGGCTGGTGGCTGGTGGCTGGTGGCTGGTGGCTGGTGGCTGGTGGCTGGTGGCTGGTAAGCCAGATGGGTAGGAGCTGTGTTGAAGGAGGCAAAGGGATGTTCAGAATAGCTGGGCCCAGAAGTGGGGGGAACAGTGGCTGCAGGCTGAGGGCACAGACTGCTTGGCCCCATGGGATGGCAGAGATGGGTTTGGGTTCACATGAGAGCTGTCTGAGGAGTCGGTGTGTAGACATGGGCTGATGGTTCTAGGCCACTGGGCAATTGGGAGGACAGTTAAGTTTAGGTGCAGAGCAGAACAGAGCCTGCAACTGCAAGGTTCCCAACCGGGCAGCTGCAGGAGTGTGGGGACAGAGAAAGTCAGAGTGGCCACAGGGCCTGCTGGAAAGAAGGGCCAGGCCAAGCCTTAGATGTAGTAGAGGGCTGGAAATGTTTGTGTTCAGGGAGGGAGTAGAGAGACAGAACTTCGTGGCTGAGTTACCTAGTCCCCCCAGGGGACTCAGCCTCAGCTCAGCTCTAAGCAAGGCCTGCTTCCTTCAGGTTCAACTCCCAGAGATCCTTGTTCTTTGAGGACAGCTGTTGGTGCCATCCCAAACTCTTGTTATGGGACACAGTTTTCATGGAGAATGAGCAGGCTGGCTGTCATATCCGTCCTTGTCTGTGTTCCCCACCACCCCCAGCCCCCGTGCCCCATGCCATGGTAGAGTGTTTGTTTCCTGGCCTGCACATTCAAATATGGGCAGTAATTTTCTTTTCAGACCTCAGAAGATGTACCCTCCTTATTAAGCCCTACTGCTCATTATGGTAATAGCGGCAGGCATTGAAGATCTGAGCCATTGCTGAGCGAAGTATCCTGTGGGCTACAAAGTTGAATAGCAACTTTCTTATCAGGAGAAGTGATTAAAGGCTGAAGATGAGGCGTGAGGGAAGATGAAAGGAGCAGATTGTAGGAGAGGCTCCTTAAGTCCAAGAGAAGTAATGAGCGCTGCTTTCCTGTGGCTCTGCTGAATGAGGAAAGCACCAGGCACACCCAAGAACACCCTCCTTGCTGCTGTGTGATGTGACTTGCAAGGACAGCCTGATTTCCTATGGAGCTCTGTACCGGGCTTCACAGCCCTAGCTAGAGGGAACTTTGTGGCAGACTAGCTTCAGGAATGTATGCTATCAAAGAACAGTGCCAAGCACAGCTCTGGAGCAGTGCAAGGAAGCCATACTCTGGGGCTTGCTGTCCAGGAGAGTAGCAGTGCTGATGCAGGGGGATGCCTCTTTCCCACCTAGATGGCAGCAGTGTTCTGCTGCGTCTGAATTTCTCATCTGAGAAGGAGGGTCTCAGCCTGCAGCTTCTTCACAAGCATGAAAACACACACACACACACACACACACAAAGCACCTGTGTGGATATGCAGGCAAGTGAATGAACACATGCATACATGCAGATGTATATGTATGCATATAAGCATGTGTTTCACTGACACAGTACACACACACATACACATGCTCGCGTGAACACATAAGCATGCACACACATGGAGACATCTATCCACAAGCATCCATACATTTCCTTAGTATTTTTTTAGGAAACAAGGTATGAAGAATGTGGCTATTCTTTTCCTTCTTGATGTGAAAAAACAAACCCTTTCTCTTTACAAATAAGAAACTCTTGCTGAAATAGTCATAAAGAAAAATGATTTCTGTTGGCACAATGACCCCTGTGCTTTAGCTATTTGGTTATTATGTCTTTGAGGGACATCTGACTTTCACATAAAGCCAGCTCACTCCTGTGTTCATAAAGGAAGATGCATGCTTGTGTATGGGAAGGGGGAACCTCTGTTTCATGGTCCTTCAGCCAGATGGCATTAGTGGCTGTGGCTGTGTGTTCTCTAGAGCCATGGGAGGTACTTGGAGTGCACTTGCCGAGTGTGGGCTTCCCATGGGCAGGGATGGCTGAATCATTTGCCTTCTTGGGAGTACCTGGTGGCTCTTCCTTTGGGGACATCCAGTCTTCACCTTTGTCCTGAGTTACCTCCGCAACCTTCCCAACACCCCACTGTCCTCAGTTTCTCACTGTTTACAAGAGGATAGTGGCTGGTGGAAAGAGGAGTTGCCTGCCCCCTTCCCAGACCCAGAGTTTCTGCCCCTGCCCCCACCCCCAACCTTCGTGGCAGAGGGTCCATGTGCCCTCTCAGTAGTCACCTACCTACTAGGAGAGGCATGAGGGCTGAGTTAGTTCCAGTTTACTGTAGTCACTTCCCCTTTTAGAAATGAACCCACAGGCAGTTCTCAGAGCAAGAAATGGAAGTCTAGAGGTTGTAGAAAATCAGTTTGAGTCCCGTGACTGTGCTTAGACACACCTACATATTTTATTAAGTCATCTCTCTCTGTGTTGGAGTTTACCTTCTTTGGGGGATGAACAGCTACAACTTCACGCATATGAGACATCTGAAACATGAGGTGGTTGTTTAAGGTGGCCAGATGTTGGCACACCTCCAAAGTACATGGGAAAGCTCAGTGCTTCCAGACTCAGGAATAGTAGGTGAAGACGTGTGAACATAGCCAGGTAGCCCTAAAGATCATTCATGTATGGTATATGCCTGTGTTTGAAGAGGCTGTGCTCGTCGTCTCCTATACCTGGTTACCAGGTCTATCCTGCCCTCTTTTAGACGTGTTGCTGAGGCCTGTCACTGGGGGTTTCAATGTGCAGTGTGTTATAGCTTCATGTAAATAGCAGAAAAAGTTTGAAGACTGCCATTTAACCTCATTGGGTTTAATGAAGGAGATCCCAGGACCTTCAGGGTGTGCCTGTTCCCCAGGAGGAAGCCAGCGTGGACCACTGCAGGGTGGCATTTCCTCAGGTTTATAAGCAGAGCTCAGCAGAGGGGCCTGGGCGATGGGGGATGCAGGTGGGGTAATGGCCCAGGTTTCCAAGTCTGGATTATTCTCCCTCTCATCAAACTCATCCTGTGTTCTCCCTGCCCTGCTGCTTCCACACGCCACCCTTACGCGACGTCACCTTCCCACAGGAGCTGGCTCCTCAGTTCCTGCCCTGCCTCCTGCCTGCCAGAATGCAGTGGGCAGTTTCCTGGAGTATCCACGGACTACACCATTCCTCTGTGTCACATACATGAAAAACTAGGCTAAGAAACATGTGGTGGCTAAAGAGAGTAGTGCTATTACAAGAACAATTATAAAACAAGAGGCCATGGATTTGAAGAGTGGGAAAAGGTATATGGGACAGTTAGGGAAGGAAAAGAAAGGGAGAAATGTAATTAAATTATAATCTCAATTTAAAAATAAGGAGTTTAATTTGTTAAAAAAGAAGAAGAACCAAGTACAGTTTACCAATACAGTGGGAAAGATGTCTTTCAGGCATCAGTGGCAGCCCTGTGGCTCTAACCTGCCCACCTGAACCCCACTCTGCTCGGCCCAACCTTTCCAGCACAGTGGCCCTGTAGCCGCTGCCTGATGATGCAGGCCATGAGCTGCCCTTCACTGAGCTGCCCTTCCCCTGTGTCTTCTGCTTCTCCTCAGCTGTTATAGTTGTTTGCACATAAGAATCCCCACAAATCTACGATTTAAAGGCTTGATCCCAGCTGGTGGAGCCAGGCAGTGAGAAGTGATTATTAGGTTCTCAGGCTCTGACCTAGTCAATGGGTTATCCATTGATGGGTTTGTAGTAGGGCAGTATTGCTAGGAGGTAGTAGAGACTAGGAGGTAGAGTCTAGTTGGAGGATGTGGGTCATTGGGAACATGGCTTTGAAGAGTGTGTTACTCCCTGGGTTTCTTTCTCTCACCTGCTTACTGGCCTCCGTGAGTTAGACAGTTCTGCCCACCATGCCCTCCCACCATGACTCTTCTGCCTTGCTTCAGTCCTGAGAGCCATGGAGTCAGTTCACCAGGCCAAATGCACCTTTGTATCTTATTTTTCTCAGGTGGTTTGTCATAGGAATGAAAAGCTGGCCACCATGGACAGGTGTTACAAATGGTCATTGCTGTGATTATCTGACCATGTAAACGGTTTACAGGAGGGCCTTGGAGAAGTCTGAAGAGGTAGCCTGTAAGCCAGCGGTTCTCAACCTATGGGTTGTGACCTCAGAGGGCTATATAACCCTTCCACAGGGGTCTCCCAAGACTATTGGAAAACATAGATATTTATATTACAATTCATAACAGTAACAAAATTACACTTATGATGTAGCAATGAAAAAAATGTTATGGTTGGGGGTCACCATAACATGAGATTTAAAGGCACAGCATTAAGAAGGTTGAGAATCAATGTTCTATGCAGTGCTTAGTGGGTAGTTCTCAAGGGAGTTCAGAACCCAGAATATGGCTAAGAACATGAAGAGTAAAGACTGCTCATAGGCTTCCAATGGGAAGGAGAACTCTGTTGGAAAATGAACCAGAAACCATTTGTGTTACACGGTGGAAGGGAACTTATCCACATTTTATCCATGCCTGGAGACTTTACATAAAGCTGAACTTGGAAAAAAATTCAAGACCACAAAGCCTCCAGGCTTTGACATTGGCATTTCTGGCTGTTTCCAGGGTTGCACTGAAGATGGTTTAAACAGAGAAGGGTGAGTAAAACCTTGTAACTTGTCTGGAAGAGAAGTGCATGTAAAGTCAAGCCTGCGAAACCTGCTGCCTAAAGGGATTAGTAACATCAGAAAGAAACCAAGGACTTTGCACCAGGACAGTAAAAGCTGCCTCCAGAGCATCTCAGGAATGGGAGTATTCTTCCCATGGCACCAAAGAGTATAAAAGTATTAATACATTAAAAAGACTTTTCTTTGAGAAGGATGTCCCACCCAGGCATGCTGTGTACAAGGAGCCACCTGTGATGATTCATTTCATCATTCTGGGAATCCCAGATATACAGGCTATTGTAGCTGTGGTCTTAGGAGCCCTGGCTGCTGCTTGAAATCACTGCCCATGTGCTGCTGACTTTTTAGGCATGGTGAATGCAGGTGGAGGCCTCTACCCAGGTTTTAAATGAAATATTGGGAGTCCAGGTAAGATGTAGCAGTAACACATGAAGCTATGCTATTGAAGCTGTTAGATGCAGTGAAGACACAAGGAAACTGGAGATGCCAGAGGTATGAAGTGTCTGCCATGGAAAGCTTCAGACAGTGAAGAGAGCCATCCAAGGAGAAAAGCCATGTGTTCTATGGCTGGCAGAGCTGGTGTGGAGCTTCCAGGCTCTTTGGAGCTTCTAGCATGCCACTGTGACCCTGAATGTGCATTTGAAGCTACAGGGTTTGTTTTACTGCTAGGTTTCAGTTCTCTTCTCTTTTCCCTTCTCTGTCTTGTCCCTTGCTTTTGGAATGAGAGTTTCCTCTAGGTCATTGTGTGTTGGAGTTACAGATTGCCATATTGAGTTACATAACAGCTTAGCTAAGAATTCACAATCAGTCTCAGAGAAAATTTCACCTGGGTTCTTGAGCTGAGCTGAAACCATTGAGGATTCCTGGCTATGGACTCAATGCACATTTTATTTTGAAATGTAGGTGAACCTTTTAGGGGCCAGGGTGGAGTGTAACAGTTTAGACATGAACCTTTCTCCACCTTTCCTCATGTGCTGCACATGGGATGGGTGTGTCCCCACTCCATTGTCACGTTGCTGTTTAAAGGGGTGGGAAGTGCCCAGAATGTAGAGATGCACAGCCTCAGCATAGCACATCCCCAGCAGGTCCAGCTTCTAGTTGCATTTCACTTTGAGCCAAGGCCTTGATGTCTTGCATGGTAGATGTCAGTCTAGGTAAGGATTTCAACCCAACCTTCATGTAAGTTTATGGCAAGGTTTCTGGTACAGCTTTAGGACATTGAGACTTGAAAATAGTAAATACCAGAAATAGATTTAGCATGCTCAGGTGATATTTATAAAAAGCAATATCATGTGTATTCTAGTGTACATTCATAAAATGGATGGCGCTTGAACATAAATTGTAGGTTAGAATTGGTCACTTCAACTCTAGGTGTGTACAGAATCTTAGCATTGTAGCCAGTTTTAAACTGCTCGCTGCTAAATTAGAAAAACATTACTGCCAAGGACTATCTTCAACTTGGAGAGGTGGTCCTAAGGAAGTGTTTAGGAGCAGTGAAAGAAATGACTTAAAGTCAAATGATGGGGTGCAAAATGACAGCTCTGTAGTCTGCTCAAGATGGCTCCCTGGACAGCTTTTCTTGGCTCTGCAGTCTGCCTGAGTTAACTTTCTGCTGGAGATAGCTTTCTGCTCAAGACAGCTCTCATGCTAGAAAAAAATTCTTGGATTTTCCAACTCAAGTCAGAAAAGCTGCTAGAAAAATTCTGAAAGAGTTGTGTTCATGCTCCAAACGGTTCTCTCTGGGTAGCTCTCTCTTGTTTACCAAAGTTGCCTTTTGGTTATCCCATGAATTAGCATTTTATGACCTTAGCCCTTTGATTCTTAGTAGACAGCAAGTATATTTTAAAAAAATGGCAAATGATTTCAGAGATCTGCCTGCCTTTATAAGTGTAAATAATAAGCTAGCTGGATGGGATACTGTCCTGAGACTACTATTCCCACCATGCCTGGACCTGACTTTGCTCTGTCCCAGGCTAACCTTGAACTCAGAAATCTGCCTGCCTTTCTAAGCACAAGCAATAAACTTAGCTAGGTGGGATCTTGCCCTTTGATCACCACTCCCCAATTTTATTTTATCTCCTTCCTTAGTATTTTTCTGACAAGCTAGCTCATAGTGCAGCTGCTTCTGTTCTTTTAGGTCTGTGAAGCCCCTGATAAAATTCATATTGCATCTGTATATTTTGCATAGTTGAGAAATTATACATTCTTGAATTCATGTTTTCAGAGTTCTTTCCCACAGCCTTAAGGACTATCCTCACAGCATTTACAGTTTTGCCAAGGACATTAGACATACCCTTGCTTCCCAGGCTCATGCTGCTTCTAATTATCATGTCATTAATCTTGGCAGAGAGAACATCTCCTGAAGGAGCAACGTAAAATAAATTATACAAACAAGCCTTATACCTAGCAAACTCAATACTAGTAGAATCCTATACCCTGCTAGCTCTGCTCCAGGGGCAGGAACTGTGTCACACCATACCTTCTGCATGGCCATGCAGTACTAGTCACATTACTTTGTTCTTAAAAGAGAAACCATCTTCACCACAGAGTTTGGGCAGTGTTTTAGTTCCATAGGGTAGGACTCTCTTATGGTGATGTGGTGCTTTGAATAAGAATGGCCCTCATAGGCTTATATATTTGAATACCTGTCACCAGGGAGTGCAACTCTTTTATAGGAGTAGGAAGTGTGGCTTTATTGGAAGAAGCCATGCCCAACCCAGGTTCTCTCTCTGCCTGTGGATCAGGATGTAAAGTGACTCAACTACTGCCTGTCTAAATCTTGCCATGCTCCCCTCCATGATGTTAATGGGCCAATCTCTGAAACTGTAAGCAAACCCCCACTTAAATATTTCCTTTTATAAGAGTTGCATTAGTCATGGTATCTCTTCAGAACAACAGACATGTGCCTAAGACTAAAGCTGGTATCAAGGAATGGGGTTTTGCTTTGACAGGCCAGACTATGCTGTTTGTTGGAGGAATCTAAAAGACTTTGGGAGTTTGGACTAGAAAAGTGATTGGATACTGTAAGTGGGACTTAATGGGCCATCCTAGTATAAAATGAGAGACAGTGCTGAGGGCAGAACTGTGGTATCTCAGTAAAGAAGTTTCAGAGGGAAAATATTAAGTGGCTAGAGACCATTCTTTTGATATTTTGGCAAAGAAAGCAGATGTTTTTGTCCTTGTTCCAAAAAAAAAAATATGCCTAAAGTATTTTGGATTAATGGCATTGGCAAAGGAGACTTCAAGACAACCTAGTATTGACTTTATCATGTGGTTATTAGTAGCCACTGTTATACAGATCTACAATGTAAGGGTGCAGGTGGGGCAGGGAGAAACACAAAATGTGCAGAGTAAAGAGAAAAGCAGTGCTAGGAAAGGTGATGCTGGAGCCAAGTCCTGCATCAGCTCAGAGAGATAAAAAAAAAATTCAAAGAAAATCCTGGTGCCAAACAAAATAAAAGCAGTGATGACCTCAGGGCAAGACCCAGCCCAGCTAAGCTTCCAACTGGTGAAAAGGGATTAAAGGAAAGCTTAAGCAGGGAAGGGAACCATCAACAATTGAAAACTGGTGCACATTTGTCTGAAAGAGGAGGCTAAGTACCAGCCCCAGCAAGCAGGAGAACTTGGCATCTCCTGCCTTGTCTTGGTTTCATGGTTCTGGCTTTCGAGTCAAAGATACAAGAAAAGGGCTGTAGAATCTTCCTCCACAGCTAAGGAAAGCCCTGAGGCCAGGCATATGTCAGGGGTGTCCCTGCATGGATGCCCAGAGAGGCCATTATCCAAAGCTGTGAAGGTGAAGCCTGAATTGTGTCAGGGATCCCAAGATGTTGGAGATTCCAGAGCTGTGGGATACCTGCCAAGGAGAGCTGCTAACAGGATGTAGTACCAGCCCAAGAGAGAGGATGTGTTGCAGTCAACAGAGCTAAAAGAGTTGGTGCTCTGAAGAGCACTTTGGCGTCAGACATGGAGATGCAGAATGTTTGTCTTGCTAGTTTTCAGTCTTGCTTTGGTCCAGTATTTCTTCATTGTGTTTCATATTCTCCCTTCTGGAATGGTAATATATATTCTGTGCCACTGTATGTTGAAAGTATACAATCTACATTTTGATTTTGATTTTACAGGGGTTACAGTTAAGAGAATGCTTTGAGTCTTGGCAGGGACTTTAGACTGTGAAGCAGTCTTGAGACTGAAAGTCTATGGACTTTTGAAGTTAGACTGCGTGCATTTTTGCATAATGATGTGGCTACAAGTCTATAGGGACCATGGAGTGGAATATGGTGGCTTGAATAAGAATGGCCCCCAAGGGATAAGAGCCATACCATCTGTTACCTGGCCATGCAGAGGTCTCAGAACCTGTGCTTGCTGTGATGCTAAGGATTCTGCCACATGAGTGACAGGTTGGACTGTGGATCCTGGTTTTAACTTCTTCTTTCCGGTGTTTCTGAAATGTCAGGCACCAGAATGCATTGCTTAGTGATAGTGCACATTTAATACCATCAACAGGTGATTCCATCGGTGTGTGAACATCACACTGTGTGCTTGCACAAGCTGAGATGGTTATGACATCACCGGATGGTATAATCTCATGGGACCATTGTCCTGTGTGTTGTTCATTACTGACTGACATATTTTAGGGTCTGGTTGAGATTTCGGCTCCACAATAGAACTGAAAATTTTAGGGAGTGACTGTGGTTGTATAGGGTGTCATAGGACAGTCCTCCTTGGGAAGGGACTGTGGTTATGTCCCTTAGTTGCTTGAGTCCTTAGTCCTGCCTAGCGTCCCCTTGGGGGCAGTGCATGAGAAGGGGCAGAATCAGTGGCTCAGACTCCAGGAGTAGGTGAGAATGTGTCAGGAAGCTCATTTATTAATTCTCAGGGAGCACCCTTTATCTCCTCCACCCAAGTCCTATTGGTCCCAAGCAAGATGTCCTCTAAGTGGCAGTTCCTGACTGGCTGTCATTGTCTGTGTCACCAATCTCTAGGCTCTCAGACAGGATTCAGTTTGGCCCTCGTGGGGGAAGCTGGCTCTGTGGCTGTACAGACCTACTCCCCTACTCCCTGTTTACCGCAGTTTATGTGGAAGCAGCCACCATGGGGGGGGGGCTGGCTTTCTGCTCCTCCTACAGTTATGTAGATAGGGGTCAATCCTCCTTGGGAAGTGACTGTGCCTATGTAGAATACCTAAGGGACAGCCTTCCTTGGAAAAGGACTGTGGCTGTATGGAGTAGCTTAGGGGATAGCTCTCCCAGAGCATGACAGGCTCCTACGTGCATTGCCCATGGTCCATGCACCTCCATCTGGAGCTCTGGTCTGGGGCTGGCAGGTGGCAGGAGGGCATCAGAGCTTCAGCTGTGCCACTTGGAACATGGCCTCTGCCTGTGCACTTGTAGGCTTTGTAGACAAGTCCTGTCTCATGTAGCAGCAGCCTTGGCCAGCTACAGTTATTCTGGTCCTGTGTATCTTCGCAGGTCTGCATGGCCTTACCTGGGCAGTTTCCTCAGACAGGTACACTTTCCTCCCCACTTCCCTTTATAAAAGAACTCCTCTCGTGTGGGGTGAAGTTGGCACCTGGGCCCCAGGAAGCTGCAGGCGATTCAGAAAGGCCACCCAAATCTGCATCAGAAGAAATGTGCCCACCTGTGAGCTGGAGGGCAGCTGAGTGTTCAGAACTTTGCCAGCCTCTCTCACTCATTTGCCTGTGAATTAATCCTGCCATTAAGGAAAAAATTAGACTCACCACTCAAATCATTAATTGAGAGGCCTTATTATCTCATTAATGGTGTTTGATATCTAAGGCAGATGAACTAAAGGAAGCTTGCCTGCTTGGTCCTTGAAGAAATGTAATTACACCTTGGGCATTATCAAGATGTCCCTCTCTGCTGTGACATGTCCCATTTTGCTTTCTTTTGTGGACACTGAGACAAGTCTTCCTTGGAAATAAAAATGACACAGCCATAGAGAAGCATTTCTGGAGACTGGTGGGCCTGCAGCCTGCATTTTCCTCAGACCCAAGGTTCCCTGCTGTCCTTTTTGGCCACCTGCTGCCGCAGTCTCACATGCAGAGCTCACTTGCTGCCAGCATTTGGAGGATTCAGCCAACCTTGGTAGACACTGACCTGCAAAGGCTGAGAAGGAAAGGACCTGACACTCTTAGGTAACCTGAGGGAAAAGCTGCTAGGAGAAACTGGCTGGACTGGTGGGCACCATCACCCCAAACCCTGCAATAGTCACTTCCTTGATTAGCAAACCCCTGGGTTTCTTGGTGGAGAACCACTGGTACAGTGTGGGTGGTAGGTATCTTTTTGTTTATTTAGCCATATCCAGAGAAGGGGCTTAGACTGGGAGACAACCTCCTGGACTCTGCTGGGGATGGGCAGCTCACACCAGAGGGGCTGGTGATGCAGTAGGAACCCCCAGGTAGCATCTAAGACTGACTGCTAGGGAGGCTTAGTTGAGTGGTAAGTGAAGCCTAGGGTGCGTGGTGTGAGGCACTTTGACCGTGATGAGCAGTGGCTGTTGTGGAGAAGTGCAAGAACGTGTCTTCATCCCACAGCCCCGTTCTCAGTCTGCCGTGCTGCTTTTCTTCCCTGAGACATCAGAACAGGTATGGTCAAAGCTTCTCCTCTGTCTACCTCCTCCTCTGGTCTTCTGAGTGTGCATCTAGTACCATGTGCTTCCAGTGCCATCATGTAAGTTAGCCACGGACTTCTGTAACAGCCCACCTTGGCTTGGGAGCCTGTAAACAACAAACATCTGCTTTTTAACATCTGGAGGCTAGACATCCAAGATCAGGGCTCTGGGGTCTGACAGGCAAGCTCTTCTTCCCGTGGCCTCAGTTGGTAGAAGAGACAAGGTGTTTCTTGAGACTTTTATTAGGCTGCTGACCCATGAACACTTCTTCTGTCACCTCAGGCCTTCCCCTGTCGACATAATCAGATCATAGTGAGACAGAATAGAAAAGACCTGGCACTATCAAGGGTGTTTTCAGAATGGTCAGAGATGCCTGTGTAGTCAGGAGCCCCCTTCTCCATGACCTAGCTGACAGTCACCATCACTTTCCACCCCAAGGTATGGCCCAGTAGCCATGCCATGCCTCAGGCTAGGGTAGACTATGAGAGGAGTCAGTGCTGTGCTGTGCTGCCTGCAAGGCTGTACACCAGCCTCAGCCACCAGCACTGCACTGACTGGGGCAACAGCAGCCACTGCCGCCATCACCACCACATCAGCTTCTGTGGCGACCACAGCTGCCACTTCTGCTGCCTTAGACCTAATGGTGGTGGTGACAGTCAAGGCTTGCCAAAGAATGTGAACATCCACATCTTAGGTTAGCCGAGTGCGCATTGCAACCTACTGTGCACAGGCAGATCAAAATGGCATGTGCCAAGGGCAGAGAGCTGTCATTAGAGCATAGTGGCTCTGAGCATGTGCCAACCAGTCCACCTCAGCCTCTGTACGCTTCTCTCCTCAGTCCTCAGGGATCCTGTCTGGGAGCTCCATCCCCTTGTGCTACAGTATCAGCTTCAAGATGGTACTGTGTAGCCTCTTTATGACTTCTAACTTCCTCTCTGGGGTGACACCAGCATCTTTGTTCATAAACTCAGTCATCCCTCCCAGCTTTTTGAACGGTGGCCATGCTCCATGGCTGGCCCACCTGGACTGGAGCCCTTCGGCTTGTTTGTTGGATGACTGTCTTTACTCATTCATCCCTGGTTTGCTTGGGTACACTGATGCAAAGCCTCTGGAGAGTGGTTACTATAAACACATGTTTGAGACAGAGTTTGCCAAGGCTAGGACCTCAGCGAATGCCTTTGGCCTGAGCCACAGGTACAGCTCCCATTGCCTCATGAGTCAGAAACTTATCTTGGTTTCTGGAGGATGTCCTGGCTGGGGTGGCCCTAGATCCTCATTGCTCAGGATAACCAGTTGCCCAGGGAGGCTGGTCGGAAGTGGCCCTGTAGGGTCACCCAGCTCCTTCACACAGGATGTCTTCCCAGCTCTTTCATGTAGGGTCCAGGATACAAGGTCCTCCCACTGTTGGATAAGGGGAAGCATGTCTCCTGAGGCATGCCATAGGCCTGCACTGACATCCTCAGAGGAGGGCAAGGAGGGAGGGTAGGCTGCACTCCCCTTCACCCAGCCTCCCTTACTAACAGCCCTGTTCTCCAGATAATCCTTTGTAATAAACCTAATTCCTGCCGTCCATGAAAAGCAGCTTGTGAGCCTGTCAGTGAGTCAAATGGCTTGACATTCCCTCTTCCATTATCATGCAGAACTGGAATCTCACTTTAAGTACTGATCTGATTCTGCGCATACACACCGCCACATTAGCATCTTTTATAGTCATTCTCTGACACCTTTGTCACTGTGGAGACTGGTCTCTAGGGACAACAGTGACACCCCAAATGAGGCTCGGCAAAACTTTTTTAGAGCAGTTTCTCCTCACTGGGCACAGTGGACATCACTCGGAGCAGAAATTGAGCTGTATGTATTTAGAAATCAACTGAGGAGATCACATCCCTCAGCTCTGGATGTGAGTACCAAATCTGTCTGTTCTGTCCAGGGCAGCGCTGCTTGCTCCACTTATTTGCAGACGGATCTCATCAGTTGTGAAAAATGCTTCATGGCAGAGCCCAGTTCAGAAAACACGTCTTGTTTATCCACAAACTGCCCTTGGTGGGTTCCTGCTGGCCCTGAAAGTCTATGTGAGGCTGTGGCCCAGGGATAGATGGTTCTGGGATCTCTCAGTTACTGTGGCCTCCAAGACCCTGTAATAGTGACACATGATGGAGCGGCTGACACACACACACACACACACACACACACACACACACACTCACACTCACACTCTTACACTCCTTGCCTATCTGCATAAACAGCCTAGAATAGGTAGGCAGTCCAGGAAGACCTGGACCTTAGGCTCCAGAGCTGGGGCATTCAGCTCTGCTCTTCCTTGGCATACTTCCGTGGGATAGCTCTGCCCTTCTCCATCCTCAAGGCAGCTGTCACGAGTATGTGTAAGATCCGAGCAATCTTAAATGGTGTACTGTGTGTGCATATGTGTGTTTAATTCTTTTGGGGAAGTAGGAAGGTCTCCAGTTGACAGGTCAAAGCTTTGGCCAGGGTCCCACAGCTGGCACCTGGCTTTGTGCGCTGAGTCTAGGTTCCCTGGGAATCCCAGCCAGCACGCCACTTTGCAGTCAGGTACCTTGACTGTGTAAGAAACAAAGTCTTTACCAATCGTCTGTTTCAGAGAGCTTGGTTTTCATAGGAAGGGAGAGCAGGGCAGGAAGGAGGAAAGAAAGGAAAGAAATATTTTGGTTTAAAAACCACAGTTTTATCTATTGGATTCTCCTAGTTCTAAAGCATAGCTTAGCCCAGTGATATTTTTTAAGCCTTAGCTTGAAGTTCTAACTCTTCAAAACTGCTCTGTCATGGGATGCGTCTGCTCTTTGTGTATTGTTTTGCCATTGATGGTGCTGACAGAACAGGAGTAACATCAGCCTCCTGCATCATAGCCTTCTGCAAAACCAGTAAGTGTGCCTGCACCTGCCACTGCTGGGCCTGGTGGCTTCATGCAGAGGTTGGTTCCTCCTAGAACTGGCCAGCTTTTACATTCCCAGTGGGAAGCTTGGGGCTGTAGAGCTTGAATTGTTTTTGCCTTCTCCCACCCACGTATCCAGCTATCTACTCCCCACCCCCATTTCCTCACTCTTCCCACCACACATCTGCCTACTCACCCCCTCACACAGCACCAGCCTGTTTGCACGGCCGTCCTTCCACTTAGTTGCACGTCCACCCTGCACTCCACGTTCATTTGGACAGCACCCTGTTAGGGGCCTTAGTGAGCTGGACAGCTTTACAGGCAGCCTTCTATGTTAATGGACCTCCAAATGACATTTACTTTATTTTCAGCTAAAACGTTTTTATGAATGCTGAGAATTCCTGGAGGCACTCTTGTCTACCATTTTAACTTTTACACGTGTGTGCCATGACCTTGAGCTAAGCATGTCCCCTAATATGTCCACTCTCTTTCCTTCTTATTTATGACACACTGAGCATGCTCAGAAGTGAACTGCTTAACAGCATTGCTCAGGAACGGGCAGCCCCTATATGAATATGTATAGGCTTGCTAAATGAGGTGTCCATGCTTACTTTGTTGAAGGAGGCCTTGCTTGAGAAACAGGTCACCTCATCTGCTGCAGCTCATAAATCCCCACTCTTACCTCTTGTTCATGCATGGTGGCTTTAACTCCCCAAGGTGGGAACCCAGTTTGTTTGTTTACTACCTTTCTCCTCTCAGCCTTGTGCTGGGACATCCTAAGCCTTTGCATCTGAGCGCATAAAGACATGCTGTGGGAAAGACTGAGAATCACACAGCTTCCCAGAGGGAGGCACTGGGAGAGTGTGCTCCTACCTAACCTTGACTTTGAGGGGATCCACATATGCTCAGGCAGGAGAATCATCCAGGTGTGTCAGGACCCCAGAGCCAGCAGGACTCCATCCCTCTAAGCTCAAGGCCTGCCTCTGAGGAACAGACATGCAGGTCTACAAATTGATGGAGCCCTAAGAGCAGTGCTTGGCCTCATGAGTCTATAAATCTCAGGTTGGAGTACTTGGCAGTGACCCTTTAACATTCCTGAAAACAAAAGGAAAGTGTCCTAACAGCAGAGGATTTACAGCCTGGGTTTTACTGGAACCAGGAAGTGAGAAGCCCTGCGGTCCATGCTAGTTAATTAGTTTTGAGTGGCTTCCAGGAATAAGTTTGCATTTTAAGTATCACCATCAGTGCCATTGCACACCTTCAATGCGGTGACAGCCTGGGGTGGCTTACAGAGCTGAGCCCTGGGAAGTACAGAGGCTTTCTCCCAGCAGGTAGGCCTTCCTAGAATCCTGTGGGAAACCCTGTGCATATATATGCACTGTGGGACTAGTCAGGAGGAACCTGCCCAATATTGGTCTCTAGAAATCTGCTTGGGACATGTTAGAAAGTCTGGCAGGCACAGAATACAAGAGGCTTGGTTCAGCCTTTCTCCTGCAGAGACAGGGGAAAGTGAAAAACTCACCTCTTGCTTGAACCTCTCCTATGTAGGATGCCAGCTGCTCACTCTTCCACCAGTGGTGCCTGGGTACACTGCATGTTAGCTGTGAGGTTGGTAACCTTCACTACCTGCCTGAACTAACATTTCTAGATAACTGCTTTCATGCACTATAGGAGATTTAAAGGCCAAACAGTCTCCACACACGGGGCTGAGGGCTTTTCCAGGATCTCATACCTATGCCTTCTTTAGGAAAAAAAACCTGACCTTGTCCATCCCCACTTCCTGAGCCAGGCCTTCATTCTCCATTGATTAAACCCCTGGAGTGCCTGGGCCTTTCCAGTGATTGAGTCCTGAACTCAGCCTTCCCAGTCCTCTGAACTTAGAGGCTGTGTCTGGGTGGGCCCAGCAAACTCAGTTCCAATGGGGGACAGAAGGACTCTGTTGGCATAAGCTGAGAGACCAGAGGAGGCTGTGGGGCTGTTTCTACCAAACCTCAGAGTCTGCCAGCCCAACTCCTGGCTTCTTAGCCTCAGCATCACCTGGAGCCTGGGAAGTTGATGACACTGAGGTTGTAGGAGTGAATGGTGGCTCAGATGCTTGCCTGGGGTCTTCCAACAAAGAGCTGTAGCCTGCCTGCCAGGCAGATCGTGGTGCCCATGAGAGCTGGGGAGATCCGAGAATTTGAGACTTATGACATGGTAGAAGCAGGCCAGTGCTGAGGTGGAAGTCAGAGTGGATACCTGAGTTTCCCTGAGTTCCAGATAACCACATCACTCACCTACCAGGCACCTGTATCCCATGCTACAGTCTAGGCTGGCTTTCCATTATCCCCTAAGCTCTCCTAGACACAGGCTGGACTGTCACAGTTCTCTGTACTTCCTTCCCTGACTCCACTGGCTTTGCATCAGTCTATCTCCTCTTCACCAGACATTCATGAACCTCCTGGGACTGAGCCCTGTTTATCCGTCTCCTCCTTTCCTGTTCAGCTTACGTGCAGCCCAGGCCACCAGCAGGACCACTTTCCTACCTGCCCTGCTCCCCATTCCCACAACCCTGCTCCAGTGAAGCCAAGTCAACTTGATGTCTAGTCAAGTTGAGTCACCCTCAGGCTGATGGCCCAAAGTGTTTTCTGAATGAGGAAGAGGAGGTATGCTCTCCATAAGGCTGTGGGCTCCATTACAGATGGCAGATATCTCACAGTAAATCTGCAGCTAGCTACACACAGTGTCAGAACAGTGTCTACAGGAAGATACCAGTCCTGGCCCGGGTCCCTGCTTCTCTGAGAAGATCCCCTGCTTCCCAGCATGCAAAGCCCACCTCTGGCCAAATCTAGAATTGGCCACTGAGTCACAGACCATGTATCAGAAGAAACATCTGGCTGCCTGCTCCACTGCCCAGCCAAAATCAATTCCTGTCTGAGAGGTAATCCGATTTGATTATCTCTGAACTATTACAGGAAGGCGGAGGTGCTGGACACCCTGGCTGGAGATTAAGAGGCCCTGCTGGTGGGGACGACATGGAAGATAACAGCTGTGTCTGCTTGGCCCAAGAGGCTGTGGGCCAGCCTTCCCATCTGCAGAATGAAGCTCACAGTTTTCCTAAAATCTCTTTATTAGTTCTATCTAGCAACTGTGGTCACAAGGCTCTGGCCTCACAGAGGTGGATATGGAAAGGTTCACCGACCTCGCTTGCCTATCCACCTCTTAGGCAGGCCAGGCTGCCTACTCACAGGCCACACAGACAGGCTCCACATGCTTACGCTCTTCCTGGAAAGCTCCTCCCCTCAGACACCTGCTTGTGGAAGGTGTGCTCACATGACTATTAAGTGGGTGTAGGGCGTGGGCATGGCCCTGAAAGAAAGTATGAACCATTAACACAAAGCTGGGGTCCATGTCAGTTTAACTTAGGAAAAGAATTCAGAACCAGATTACAGACTCAAAAAATCAGCAAATACTACACCAAAAAATAGGAAGTGGGAAACTTCATGTCTACACTTCTCTTCCTAGGAAATGATTTCATGTCTGTACTCCTGACCACCTACTAGAATTTTTGTTTACTGTTTTTCATTAGTGCATGTTAGCTGGATGAAGTGGAGGATTCCGTTTTGATATTTGCATAGATGCATATAAAGTACTTTGATTGTCTTCATCTCTCCATTTCTTTACATATGACTTCCCTTTTTCTCCTTGCACCCCAATATTCCCTTCCTACTGTCATGTCCCTTTCTCCCCCTAAACCCACATAGGATAGAAAACACTTACTCTGGTGTTACTCTGAGAGGATCCAGAGTTCTACAGGAGGCAGTCCTGCAGGAGAAACTGTGACAGTATCTATATTAGGTTAGTTAGCCTCTGGGCATACCTGTGACGGACTTTCTTGATTAGGTTCATTGAATTGGGGAGCCCCATTTTCTAGGCTGGGATCCTGGGCTGTATAAACAGAGGGCCAACATTCATCACCCTCTGCTTCTCAACATGAATACAATGTGACCAGCTGTCATGCTCTTGCTGTCATGACTGGATTATAGACCAAGATAAACTCTTTCTTCCTTAAATTGCTTTTGCTAGGGTATTTATACTACAGCAATAGAAAGAATAATCCATTTGCCTGTCTGAGTCTGGTTTACTTCACTTAACATGATGATCTCCACCTCCATCAATTTTCCTGCAAATAACATACCTTTATTCTGCAGGGCCAGGTAAAACGCCACTGTGTGTGTACACAGCGCAGTTTTCTTTATCCATTCATCCATCTACAGGAACCTAGGCTGGTTCTTCTGTGTGGTTATTGTGTATTTCTGTGGGTAGTGGGCATAGTTTACTCTCAGTGTGCACAGGGGTAGTGTAGCTGAGTCACACTGTAGATATCTTTTCAGTTTCTTGAAGACCTTCCATCCTGGTTCCCATGGCAGCTGTACTAACTCCATCCTGGCAGCAGGTATGAGGGTGCTTCTCTGTGTTCTCCAGTCCTTGCCAGCATCTGTTGTTTATTTTGTGAAGAGAAGCTCTTCTGACTAGGATGAGATTTGGGATCTCAATGTGGTTTATTTGCGTTTGCCTGGTGGCTAAAAAGGAGCTTTTTTTCATAAGGGGGGGGGGCGGGATGGGTAGGAGCTCTGGAGATCAAACTGAGGCCTTGAGCATGCTCAGTAAGTACTCTACATTAAGATGCAGCCCCAGCTTTATTGACCATGGCCAGGTCTTTATTTGAAGCGTGTTCTGTTCAGTCGTCCAGTTACTGATCAGGTTATTTTCCCTAGTGATGTTCTGTGTTGAGTATTAATCCTCTGTTGGCTGACGGTCTGTAGGGCTTCCTCCTGCTCTATGGTGTCTTTCCATATCATTGACTGTCTTCTTTGCAGTGCAGAATTACGTTAATTTAATGCTTCCCGCTTGTCATGGTTGCTGTCATTTTCTGAGCCAGTGGAGTCTGTCTCAGCAAGCCCTTGCACACGTCCAGATTTACATGCCCTCGCTGCTTCCCCTTAGTGACTTGGACTTTCGGGTCTTCCGTTAAGGTCTTTGATCCACTTTGAGCTGATTTTTGTTAGCTAGTGCCTCCTTAGAAAGAGAGGTTACAAGGCAGCGGCACATGTGTTCCGCCTTCCTGTCTGTAACACTGTCTGTTACCCTCTTCCTGTCTATCAAGCCCCATGTATCCAAGTGGGCACATGCCCATCACTGTTGCCAACCTTTGTGGGCTGTCCACTGAAGGAAACACTGGTGGACTAGGCCACTGTTTGCTTCATATGACACTGTTGTGTCCTTGAGCTAGGAAGGGAGTAGACTTTCATGGTGGCTCCATTGACCAGTGTGTATCCCTAAGTCTTAAGGAAAATCTGGAAAAGTGGTAATCTTTTGTGCTAGCACTCTTGACAGTGATTGCTATTGTGGGCATCTGGAGACTGCAGGGGGGCAGCTGAAACTCTGAGGACTCCCTCAATAGGGACCTCCATTCAGAGCCATCCTCTTGTCTCCCTGGAGCACCAGCTGGGCTGTGCTACTTCTTGAGGAAACAGTGGACAGTTACATTGCAGCCCAAAAGTGGCTTCTGATTCCTAATTACTCAGCAAGGAGTAGTGCCTTTGGGACCAGAAAGGAGAAGAGGACCAGAGCTGTACTTAGGGCCTGGCCCTCGTTAACGAGTACTTGGCTCAAAGCCCGAGGATCAGGATGGACTGATGAGCCCATTCTGGGGGTAGGGGAACAAGTCCATGAGAGGCAGTATGAGTCTGGAACCTCCTGTGATGTGTTAGAGAGCTTGGGAAGCTCCCCACTAGGCTGATGCTGCAGCCAGAGGAAGGTTGCTGAAGGACTGCCATCCTAAGGGTGCCCTGGGACACTCACATGAAAGGTGGGAAGTACTTAACCCAGCACAACAGGGAGAGACCCCCTCCATCCTGTCAGGCAGCAAGTGGGGTTTCCTTAAGGGCCCCCCAAGGTGAGATCCCACCACAGGGCCATGGTCTACTGAAGACCCTGCCAGGAGGAGGCCTGCTCCCAGTCCACACAGCTCTTTGCAAACACTTGAAAAAAGGTCTGAAACAAATACAGGCAGAAAGGAACAGCATATGGCATGAGAGAAAAAGAACAGTTGGACTTAATAGAAATCCTTCTTTTAAAATGTCTCTAAGCAGTTTGTGGATTCTGCATGAGACCCTAGACAAGGAGTGAGTCCCAGCTTCCTCTGGTTAGTGCCACAGCCTGGCTTCGGTGAACTGAGTACCACCCAGAGGAAGTAGGGGATGGCAAGGAACAGGGTTCTCCCAGTGCCTTTCTTATGGTGCCTCTTCCCTTTCAGCTGGTACCTTATCCAGGCCCACCCTCTCAGACTGGCTCTCTCTGCCAGGCTCATTCTGTCAGTCCACTCTCCCAGGCTCAGTGCAAAAGGGTACAGGTCAAACTTGTCCCTTCCAACGAATGATCAGTATCTACTACTCCTGTCACCCCTAGGCTTGGGTCATGTAACACTAGAGGGTTTCTCTCCTGAGGGATGCATGCAGTACCAATGATGACTGGCATGCTAAGTGACCTGTCCATGATCTGCTAAGGATGTAGTTAGTCTCTACGATGACACAGTCTCAGAGCTTGCAGGGGTGTGCTTGTGCCCCAGGCCTCATTAGCACAGAACCTGTGTGGCTTTCACAGCTGCTGGATGGCATGTGGCTTCCATTTATCTCCCTCACATGATTTCCCCAAAGTTCTAAAAATAGGAATTTAATTAGATATTTAGTAAAATATCGCCCAGTATTTATCTCTAGAGTTGGCTGCATTATTCATTTTGCAAAAGTGAATACCCCCACACATACATATATACATACATACATACATACATATATACGTACATACATACATACATACATACATAGTGGGTAGCACTCAGAGCACACAGTAGGGTATCACGTTCATGGCATGGCTGCCTGTGCTCAGGTGAAAGCTCTGAGGTGATCGTGTTCTGCACGTGGGCTGGGAGAGAAAGTGGCTGAATGAGGCTGGTGTAAGCTGCAGGTGTCCATTGTGGAGGCTCAAGAAGGAAAGTTCTGGAAGAAAGAAGTAAGATCTATGAGCTCTGGAGCATTTGGTCCTTTGAGGGTTTAATGACTTCCTGAAAGTGTTGCATTAGTATGGCTTGCCTGTGTCTACTTGTGGTGCAGACTCCAAGTTAGAGTGTGTGACACACTTCTCTGCTGCAGTCTGCAGACTCAAGTGAACCCAGCCAATGCCTCAAGGAGGTATACAGCAGAAACCCCAGGGCCCTCCATCAAGGCATGGAGAACTGTGTCTGTACCCTGAAGGGCAGTCAGCGCCTTGGGGGTGGCTCAGCCTCTCTGTGTAGTGTGTAGTGTGTAGTCTGTGTGCTGACGCCCTGCACTTTAGTCCCTTGCTCAGCCCTCCTGTGCCTGCTTGCCCGGGGCCTTTCCTGCCAACCTGTGTGTCCTCCTTAGGTGGCTGCCTGGCAGGACCATCCATTTGCTCTACACACTTATAGGCCAGGCCAGATTGACGGTGAGACACAGTGAGTGGGCAGCAGTGCTGACCTCCAGGCCTCTTAACTTGCTGCCTGCCCTTCTTTTGGATCCTTACATGAAAACCTTGCCTCCTCTACACCCACAAAGCCCCATGTTCAACTTTTTCTTGATACCAGGTGGGAGGAGACCAGCCCTATTCCACCCATGTCTCTGTCCTTCAGTGGGCAGTCCACAGATGTGACCAACAGTGATACTCATGTGCCCAAGTGGATACAAGGTGGCTGTAGCCCTTTCTCCCTCTGTATGCAGAGAGATCCGAGGCTCAGGAAGATGCACCAATTCAGAATACCAACATGTCATTATGTAGAAGAAGTGTTGCAGAGTGGCCTGCCCTGCCCTGGACTCTTGCCCACACCAGGGCCTGTTCCCTTAACCCTTAAGCCTGTGAGCTGCAGGTTCTGGTTCATCTGAGAAGAGGAGGAGCCAACACCACTGTCTGGTCTTCCATGTGTGCACAGCAAGCCAGACTGTTGGGGCTGGCCTGCCATTCTCAATACACTGTTGATCACTCTGAGGGGATTTCTGATGCCCAGTGCCCTCTTGTGCTCTGGTCAGTATGAGATTTTGTGTCCGTTCCCTACATTCTCAACTGAGACAGGTCATGGCTCCCTGGATGCACTAGCATAGAAACTGACCTTTCCAGACCTCCCCCCATCCCCCGTGTGTCTTTCCACCTGACTTCCCCAACAGCAGAAAATCAATGCGAGAACTCAGAGTTGGACAACTCCAGAAATTGAAGAACTTTTACAAAGTATATTACAAGGAAAATGCCATCTTCTAGTGAACCTGTGAACTCAGCTCTGTGACAGTCAGTAATCTGTACCTTGAAATGCATTCTTCAGTGCTGGTCCATTTCTGGGAGGGGACCTTAAAGCCCAGCTCTCTCATGACCTACTCTGAAGGTCAGGAACTCCATCCCTTGGCTGGAATCTTGGGTGACTGAGGAGCACTGGCTGTGTTGGCTGCTGAGTTTTCATGGGCACTGAGTTGTGCCAGCTTTCTGGGTTATGATGAATGCTAGACCTGGCTTTGCCTTGTGATTGGGGACATTGTGGGATATCATTTCCCCAAAGGTCTTTCGGACTTCAGTGGTCACAGATTCCTTACGAAGATGGTCCTATCTTGCCCTGGGGATAAGGAGGACCCTTGATGAGCAAGGAATGGAAGACTGAACCTTGGGTACTTACGAAAGGAGTGAGAGACCCTGCCTTGATTGTAGGTGTCATAGCACATGTCACTCAGGTGCCATGGCCCAGCAACTCTGTCCTGAGCATTTGCAGGCTGTTTGGACTAGGGTCTCTGTGGGATACAGCTTCCTCACGCCCCTTTGATACAGGGACAGAGCTGAGCTGGCTGCAGCTCTGGCTTTCCTGCTTGCGGGATACCAGTTGCACATTGGGCAGTGATGGGGCAGCACTCACCAGCTGCCCCCGAGTATGTCCAACAAGCTGAGTCTCTACCTTGCTCTCATTTTAGTAGGAGGCTTGGTACTTTGTGTGGCCTCTACCTGCCACTGCACGCACCGAGAGATCAAAGAGCCTCTCATGGCCAGACTGTTTTCTCTCTCATTTCCAAAGCAGAGCTGTAAGGGCAAGCTGGGCCTGATGGAAGATGGAAGACAGCACTTGAGGTCTGCTGCTGGAGGATGAGTAGACAAGTCCAGAGATGGGTAAAAGTGTCCCCAGGACCGTGGTCTCACCGTGCCTCCCACTCCCTGCTGCTGCAGACAAGCAGACTATTCAGTGCCCTCCTACATTCTTGCTCTACTACCAGAGATGTCCTATGGGTGTGATGACAGGACCAGATGACCAGGTCATGCACTGCATGAGGCTCCCTGTGTGCAGCCCAGCAGAGTAAGGCCTGGATAGCTGGAGATTTTAGGGGGCTGGGGGACCTCTGTGCCTCCCAGTCATCCTGCTACTACCTGTGGGCCTGGAATCAGATTGTGAAGTTGACAGCTGCTCTGACAAAGGCTCAGGATGCCAGACCCACAAGCTACAGTTCCACAGCCCCTCCTGTCCACCCTGCACCTGCCTCCTAGTGACAGCTCTGAGATTAGGAGCTGGCAAAGCCCTCACAGAGGCCCTCTCCACAGGCCCTCTTTCTAGAGATCCCAGTGTGAGGGCCATGAGTCTGCTGCCTTGTAGATAAGAGTGGAGGTGTGTGCTCCTTCCCTGTGATCACATCCCGCCTTAAGCCCTACCACCTTCCCAGTGATGCCTCAGGACCAGATGGCCCCACATTCCTGGCCTTAGGTGCCACAAAGCAAGAAGTCTGATTGGGGATGAAACATCCCCCTAATCGCAGTGCTTGGATGTGAGCTTTCTCTGTATGTTGATCAGAAGTCTCTCAGCCGTGCTGGGAGATGAAAGGAGAGCCAGCTCAGCTGGAGCCTTTGTGCCAGCCCCTTTTCAGCACCAAATGCTGTTTTTTTCTCTTTGGGAAAAAAATGAAATTAATTACAAGGATGGTCCATGTCCCCATTGCTGGTGTAGGCCCTTCAGAGAATGGCCCTGTTGAGCCATCTTTCCTTTCCACTATGAGTGGGGTATCAGCCCGAGAGATGGTCAGCTAGTAGCTCAGTCCCAGCTGGCTGTCACTTTCCTATTTTTAGTCTTGATCTAGACTGAACTTGTCAAGATTCTCAAACTAATAAGTGTATTGTCAAAGAAGTCAACTGTCAAGGCTAGAGATTGAGCCCACAGATGAGCTGAGAGTGAGGCAAGAAAGGACTTCAGGGCCAGAGTCCACTGTGTGCAGGTCCTGTGGGGCAAATGGGGGATCATGGGGCCTACAGCTCCTCCTGCAGGCATAGGGCCAGGACTCCCTAGAGGGCCTCACAATGCAAGTCTGCAAAGCACAGTTTGTTGTGGTCTCTCCTTAGGCAGATGGAACTAGACAGAGTGTCTACCACTGAGACAGTGTGTGGGCCCAGCACAGTCTGCCCTGCTGTGGCCCCCTGCCTGCCACTGCCTCTTAGATTAAGTTCTGTGTGCTTTTGATTTACTAGATGATAGCCACTGAGTGACCCTGTGAAGTCAGAGACAGAACCTCTGTAGCTCTTCCATTTCTTGCAATGGATAAGAGACAGGGAGCTTATTGGGTATAGCCTCCCTCCCTCTTGACAGAGGTGGGGCTTCAGCTCTTCTATCCTGACTTGGCAAAACAGTCAAGATTCCTGTACCACAGACAAGACCTGTTCTGTGTACTCCTGAGCTGAGGGCATGCAGGAGGTCTCAGACAGCTTTGACTAAGGCTTCTGGCTTCCGAGTTCATCAGACGGTGGTAAGCATCCAGGAGGCCCTCCCTGGTGGTCAAGCTCAGGGCCAGGAGGGTGGCTTAGCAGTCATGACTGTAGCATACACCTTAGAAGCCAGGGCCTACCATCCTTGTAGAATTGCAGCTTTGTCCTGCAATTTGGACAACTATGGGGCTACAGCCTTCAGCTGACATCACCTGCAATTCTGAGCTGCAGTTCCCTGGGAGCTCCTGCCCTAGGCTGGTGCCTGGTCCCCAGGGCAGATATCCCCCAAGTCAGAGATGCATATACCAGACTCTTCAGAGTCAATCTGTATCCCACACCTGACACCACTGAAGTATGCTTCAGAAGGCTAGAGTCTCCCTATGGGTGAATCCGGTGGGCAAAAGTTCCTAGGCAGAACAGTCCCTGGCTACCCACTTCCTCCCCTCAGCGTCCTCTGTGCTACGGGGCCCAGCCTAGCCCTGAAAGCAGGCTGGCCACACTCATGCTCTGTGTGTAAGGATGGACATGGAGCCTTGGCTCCACGTTACTCTCTGGATCGATTATCAGCTCAAGAAACCTTGTGGCTGCCAGAATGTTGAGAAGTGAGAAGGCAACCCTCCCTCAGGGCACGTGGAGTGGTGTGAGTCCCTCTACTGTGCAATGGAGAGTTCGCCTAGTCCTGCTGGTAAAGGAACACTGCCAGGCCAGCTACGGAGGAGGAAATGCTTGGCTTGCCTTTGAAAATGGAAACCATGGTTTGAATACTCTCCACTGCAAAAATACAGCCCTTAGAAAAGAGCATTTTAAAAAGAAAGCCACAGGGTAGCTCTTCCCACCACAAGCCCAGCTCTTCAAGAGAGGGACCATTTCCTGCTGCTCTGCCTCTTTGGGCATAAAAAGGGCTGTGAGTGCCTCCATATCACCTCACTTGCTGTCACGCACTGGGGTATCTTCATGCCTCTTGAGAACATATTTTTAAACTGCTAAATAAACACCCCATTGTATGGCTGTGCCAAGGCTTTTTGTACACTAGCAGGGGTGGTCTTTTTCTCTGACATTTTATTACTAAAGAAATTTAAATATGGGAAAACGAAAGGCATGGTTGAGAGAATAGCACCTTGATTTGGCAAGCAGACAGATTTATTCAGCTATTGATTGCTAGTCAGAGGTTGAGCATGGGGTGAGTCAGCTGGAAGTACATCATTAAGACCAGCACCCCCACCAGGGCAATGGGCGGCCCTCACTGCCAATACGACTGGGCTTAGAGTCACCTAGGAGATTGGTGAGGTGTATCTCTGAATGGCCCTGTGAGGGTGTTTTCAAAAATAGTTAACTGAGGGGAGACCCTCTCTGGCTGTGGGCCGCAGCATCCCACGGACTGATAGAGAAAAGGAAAAATACAGTAAACGCAGCCCCCGCTCTGCTCCCTGGCTATCAAAATAAGGGCTGCCTTGCTCAGCTGTGCCAAACCCTCTGAAGCCTCGAGTAAACTAAATCCTTCCTTTATTGAGTTGTTTGTCTCAGTTGTTCACAGCAATAAGAGAAGATCTGTATGCATGTGTGCACACAGGCCTGGGACCTCGGTCATGCCAGCTGAGTTCACTCAGGTTCCCTGTTCTCAGGCAGGGCGCAGGTGCCCTCTCTCCATTTCTCCCCAGGGCTGGGGTGTGTGCACTTGTTGTGTATAATGTGTGTGTGTCAGCCTTGGGTACCTCATGGGCTTGGAGCTTGCCAAGGGAGTCTGGCTGGCCACAAGTTCCAGGAACCTCGCCTCCTCAGGACTGAGATTTCAAGCACACATCACCACGTCCTGTGTTCTTGTTGTTGCTTTGAATGTGGGTGCTAGGGATGGATCCAAGTCAAGTTCTCATGCTTGGCCAATAGACACCTCACCTACTGAGCCATCTCCCTAGCCCCAGATCTCTTCCTCGTTGTTTATATAGGCTGCCAGCAGAAGGTGTGGCTCAAATTAAAGGTGGATCTTCCTGCCTCAAAAGACCTAGATTAAAAGTGAGTCTTCCTACTTCAGATGATTTAATAAAGAAAAATATTCCCTCATGGGTATACCTGGCTGCCTGGGTTTTAGTTAATTCTGGATGCAGTCAGGTTGGCAGCCAAGAATGGCCACCTTCTCTTGTCCCTCCTTCCCTTTCTATTCCCTAAATGGCACCAGATGTGTTATACATGTTTATAGTTCCAGCAGTTGAGAGCTGAGGCAGAAGCAATCCAACCAAGTTTAAGTCTAGCCTGGGCCATATACAGAATCCCTATCTGGGAAAACAAAGCTAAGTACCTGGATGGATGAATATCCTAAGTGGCTCTGCCTTGAGTCATGCTGCATCCCGGCATCCCGGGGCCCTGTGTGCAGAAAGACCATGGGCGTGGAGGCCAAGCTCAGCAGCAGCCCCTGCACTGCAGAGAACACACAGGTCCGTTTAAAGCTACTCAAGCCTGAGGTTTACAAATTGCCAACATGCAAAGATGAATAAATTAATCAGGACAGGGCTAAAAGGGCCTGCTTGTCTCCTCTCATTGCGTTCTTCCCTAACTGGGAAAGATGTAGGAGGGGCCTCCATCCTGACACATGAGGCAGAGAGCAGGGTTAATTGGTTTAACCCACCTCTCATCCTGCTCTGCTCAGCTCAGCTCAGCTCAGCTCAGCTCAGCTCAGCTCAGCTCAGCTCAGCTCAGCTCAGCTCAGCTCAGCTCAGCTCTGTGTGTTGGCCAGAAACCCCAAGAGCTGCAGGTGCTGCAAGGAGGCCCCCTGCCCTCTGCCCTCTGCCTGGAAAGAAGGTCAGATGCCATCTGGGCCTGCTTGCTCTCTCTGGCAAGTCTACTCCTTCCCTGGCATTAGAGCCTACTAAATCCCATGTATATATATATTTTCTATAAGTTCCACTCCTCTGGAGAGCCCTGAGTAATCCTTCTGTGCCATCACCCTGGGTCTAACTATGTGCACACGATGTGGGAGCAGAAGCGGGGTGGAGAGCCAGAGTGAGTGACAGCTGTCTGTGTGTCTGACAATGCCATAATGAAGCCTGTCTCATAATGCTAAGATTGTAATGCAATGAAGTCTAACAAACCTCTTTATTTAGTTCAGCAAAGCCAAAATGCTATCATTTAAACCTGCATGCCATATAGAATTATTGAAGAGAATCTTTGCCTTCTTTTGTCTGTACCCACCATCCAAAATTATTCGGGTTCTGACAGCAGTACATATCAGCTAGAGTCGCCCCATTTCAGATGTCCTGTGGCCCACAGCAGCCAGGCAGGCACACCGCTCAGTTATATCCATTGGCTTCTTTAAACACAATCTCTTTGTTTCCTGAGTGCCTGTCACTGCACCCAGGGTAAGGCATGGTCCTCAGTCTGACCGAATTCCCAATGAATGAATAATTTGACTTTTCTACCCTGTATGCTGGAGAACAGTGTGATATCCCACACTGCCCAGGCTTTCTCCCTGTCCCTTTAAATAGAGATCCTCTGTAGCCAGTCAGGGACACTGTCAGAGGACCTGACAAGAAGGGTGCAGTCTAAACCAGACGTGGCCACTCCGGCAATCAGGCTACCCCTTGACTCAAAGTGGGCCTTTCATTTAGTATTTGCTAGTGCATCTCATTTTGAAAAGGTGAGCGAGTGCACACAGGTGGTTTGGTCTGGTTTGGTCTAGTCTGGTTTGGTTTGGTGTTTGTTTTTAGAGCCTACCTTATTCGCTATCTCCACCAGTCCCTTCAGGTCCAATCACACATGCCCGTGAATCCATGTGGCCACACAGACAGGCTGCATGCAGGCATTCTCACTGGCTTAGCCCTCTGCTTTCTTCTCTTCACCTCAATCTTGAAGCAGAGGCTGGGTCTACCCTGCATCTCCTCTACCCTCTCTTTCCCTCTCCAGCGTGTCCCAATGTACCTGGACTAGAATCCAGTGGGTCCTGGTTATGCCATGGAGGGCGGGGCCACATTGGTGGCACCTTTCAGGCTGTGCACATGTTGGCTTTTATATAAGAAACCTTATGCCTTGGGGCTTAGTGTCCATGCCCCTAGTGCAGACAGGCAGTAGCCTTCTTCTGCCAACTCAGGTATGTCATCCACATAGAAGAGTCACATGAACTGCCACCAGGCCAAGGTAGGTCTTGTACAAGAACACTTTACAGAGCACTGCCCTCCTGCAGCCTGAGTGCACCTGCCCTCAGGTCTGCTGGGCTTTTCCTCCTGGACATGCGTGTGGTGTGGTGGGGAGCTTTTCCCAGGACAGGGGTGGAGGTGGTGTGAGGGAGCTTTTCTCATGTTAGTTACTTAGCAGTTCCTGCCCCCCATCAGCCGTTTGCAAATGTTTTAAATTAAAAACAGTTTGTTTTTTATCTGGGTTGGAATTTGAAGAGCAGGCAGGTTGAATGAGGTTGAAGGACACCTCCTTCTGCCTTTCAGTGGGAGCACCAGGTGTGGTGCAGGCACTGGCAGGTGTGCCAGTTCAGTGGCTCCCTAGGGCGGTGGAGTCCTCCCCACAGCAGAGTCGCAGCCCTTGATGGCAGTTCTTCCCATGGAACCTGCCTCATCCCTGCTGCATCCAGCACCCTAGCAGGAAAGCAGAGTGCTGCTATCCTCCATCTTTGAGCATTATGCCAAAGGGATTTAATTGTTTTCTTAAGCCTGTCTGCTGGTGAAGGAGCTGACTCACTTGATAAAGTGCTGGTGAGGACCCAAGTTGGACCCCACAACCTGTGTGAAAAAACTTAAGTACAGTGGTGTGTGCTTGTAGTTCCAACCCTGGAGAGGCAGACACAGATGCATCCCTAGGACTTGCTGACTGGCCACCCTAATCCTATGGTGAACTCCAGGTCTCAAAGAGGTGGACAGCTCCTGAGAGCAACACCCAAGATTGTCTTCTGGCCTCTACACGCATGAGCACACACATGCCGTCTGTCCGTCTGTCTGTCTGTCTGTCAGTTCACCACCCCACCCCCACCCCCACACAGCCTACCTGCTAAACGACTTATCCTCCCCCATAGGTAGAGAATTTGTTCAGCTGCAGGTTTCTTCTAGCAAGCTGTACTGCTGAGAAGCTCCTGATGTCCTTAGGGTGACGGCCACCTCACTAGTGACGGTTATACTATTAATCATTGGCAGGGCAGGCTGCTGTCACCGAACCTTTTACTACAAGCATTCTGGGAGATTGTGCACACACTCAGCAGCCAACAGGAGAGGTCTCAGCACTGTCTTCATTTTATAGATGAGAAACAGAGGCAATAGAGGTATGAGATTTGCCCAGGGTCACACAGGAACAAAGGCAGGAGTGGGATTTGGCCCTGGTTGCCTAGCACTTGTAAGCATTGATTCCCTATACTGCCTGGCCTCTACACTCATTGACCACGAAGGGCCATGTGCCAAGTTTGAGGAACCAACAGACACATGGAGCTGCTGATATAACAGAGAAGGTAGATCTCTGGGACAGCATCTGGGACATAACTGTGGAATTCAATGAGGTTGGTTTGGCCAGAGCCAGAGCCTAGATGAAAATCCACTGACCTCTGACCCCAAAATCCATCACCCTCCTCCCCCCATCACCCTCCTCCCCCCATCACTGTTGCTTCAGCTTTCAGAGTCCCAGCAGTGGGTCCTTAAGAGGGACCAAGAACGTGAGACTACCACATTGTCCTTTTTGGAAGGACTTGTGTGCAGAAGTCACCGCAAAGTGCTGACTCTCTGAACAGATAAACTCTTCATCAAGGAGCAGACAGAGACAGTTTCTTTGGAACGTCATCTCTTGGAAGCTCCCCAAGGACCGGACATGTCAGCAAGACTGTTGAAGAGGGTATCATTTAGCGCTTCGCGTGGAACAGGCTGAGGCAGCCTGGCTTTGGGTCTTAGCTCCACATCTTCCAAGGTGTCCACGGCTGAGGGAGGCTGTGTACTCTGACCAGGCGCTTGACGGAACAGAAACTGTCTGGATCCATAGTGTCCTCCTCGTGGGGACTCATAGTGTCCAGAATATGGTGTAGTCACCTTTGGCCATAGGCCACTGCTGGGGCTCTGAGCCCGTTCATCTAGGATGTCTACCTGGGTTGCATAATGCTTGTATTATGTTGATTAAGCCCCCAGAATTGTATGAGAATCCACACATAAGATGCTGAAGGTCCCCGCCCCCAGTTGGTTTTGATTGGTAAATAAAGTTGCTGGGAGCCAATGGCTGGGCAGGGAGACAGAGGTGGGACTTTAGGATTCTCAGTCAAGGGACTGGGGGAGGAGGAGGAGGAGATAGAGCCACCATGGAAGGAAAGGAGTAGCTGCCTCACCTGAGAAGTAAAGGACAAAGAGACAGCCAACACATAAGAGCCAGAGAAGAGCAGCCCCAGGCCGCCACCTTCTGACTGGGTCTAGGGCCACAAAGATAGAATATAGATTTTAGTAAGTAAACTCACATCAGAGGGGAAGTATTAGCCACATGGAGGTTTTGGATGGTCCAGTCATTGAGCTGTTTAAGACATACTAAAATATAAGGCTCCATTATCTCCAGTGTGTCTTACATTCTGGAACCCACAACATCAGCGTGGATAGCGTGGGGTGGACAGCAAGGAATGCACCACTGTCAGGTTGATTTGAGTAGAAATTGACAGCTACAACATTGCCATGGGCATTAGTGTCTCTGGAGTTCCTCAGGTGACCAAGTCCACAATGTGTGCTCCTAGCTGAGAAGCACCGACCCACAGGGCATGCAGTGGGTCTGTCACTTTTGGTTCCTCACTGACCACAGATCCCACAGGGGCCATCCTTTGGTGAAAGACAAGGCTAGCTGAGAAAGGCAGGTGTGTAACACTGCACTGTGCTCTCACGGTAGCTTTTCACAGTGTCAGAAGAGAACCCTTCCTTTATTTTCCCAGCCACCAGTGTGGTCATAGCACTGGTGTGGTTCTGGAGTTAAGATAGAAGGCTCGAGGGCTACCTGTAGAGTTCTAATGTGGGCTCCATGAAGGGACATACACAGTCACTGTAGTTGTGTAATACAGAGCTGTCCCCTGACAACCACGGCCTCAATACCATGCCAGCAATGGCTTCGTGAGTTACCGCTAGCCTCGTGTACCATGTTGGTGATGGACAACAGTCTCTAATAAATGCGTCATGTTCTCAGATAGGAGACGCCGCTGCTGCAGCAGGAAGACAAACCTTTTTAAAAAAGAAATCTGTATTTAAGGCCATGTTTGTCTATGTTCTTTGCCTGCCTTAAAGGTCACCTGGATAGATTTTTCCTTCTTTAGCATTGCAGGCTGTGAAGAGCCGGGCATTTCCATTCTCCCTCCATCCAGTGAACCTGGGGGACTAAATTAGATTCTGAAATTGAGTGTGCAGTGGAGTCGGTAAGTTACCGTAATGGGAGGGTATTGCTTCTCACCTTGCAAGTAGCGAGGTCATGATAATATGAAGCGAAGTGGATTAAAAATAAAACCAAAGGTATTTATTTATGACCTGCTCAGAATTGGATTGGCATCCGTGTAAGTTGCATCTAATGGTAGAAGACAGTAGATTGATGTTGATGTGTCCCCGAGGACATGCTGCCAGGGAGATCTGCTCCATGAATTCAATTTAAAGGCCCACAGAAAGTATCCAAAATGCAAAGGAAATAGGGGTGGGGAGCAACAGAAAACAGCAATTAAAGAACGTCCTGGCACATGGCTCTTGTGATTGGGGTGTGCAGCCATTGGGGTGTGCTGCTGGGGGTTCCCTTCTCACTGAGTTGGAGATGACAGATGGCAGAGCCAAGCCTGGGCTACTGTCCTGAGTATCACTGTGGCCTCTCTTGGTTCTACGCATATTGATTGTGCTGTCCTGCTCCACCTTAATGGGCAGCTCCAGCCTTTCCGTGGTATTTAAGTAGGGTTCTGGAAGCTTGATGGGCTAGTCCAGCAGCTGCCATGGATTGGGAACCTGGCTCTGTACTGGGCTGTACTTTTTTGAGGCCAGCTGTTCTCTGTCTCTTGTTAACTGTCTGAAGCCAGGGCAGGATGGCTTCAGGGCCCAAGTCCTATAGAACTAGCATGCAAAACCATTGGAAAGGCGTGCGCTGCTCCCTGGAGGGGGTGTCTAGCTCACAGCCATTTCTCTTTGGTGACTCCTCTGTGGGAAGGTATCATAACCACACAAGGCCCATGTCTGCTTAATTCCTCTTAGTATTGCAGTCTCCCAGGACCCTCCCAGTCCTTGATGAAGTTCCCAGAGTCTCTTTATGTGAGCCATCATCTGACAGGAGAGGCCAGGCTGTCACTGCCATGATGGGGGTTGTCACCTGCATCATACCATGGTACCCTAAGACCATGGCAGTGGTTTCCCTTCCGTCACTGGCCTCAGCTGTTGTCAGTAACTCACAGTCTAGATACTGTCTATCCTTGGTCCTCTTAGCACTCAGACATCCCTGAGACTGTAGGGTGTCCCCACATCCTCACTCTGAGACATGGCACAATGCATACCTGGGGTACTGGGTGAAGCAGAGGAGCTGTAGCATGGAAATTCCAAAGCAGGGCGTCTTATCCCTGGTGTCAGCAGTACTGAGTGACAGTGGTGGGAACTGTCCAGTGTGTACTCAGCCTGTACTCAGTGTGCGCACATACTGTGTGCAGTGCACGTCAGATGTATACCCACTGTTGTGGGGCTGTGGTGTCCATGCGTGGACGTGGGTCCTGTTGGGCTGAGTTGTGGATCTCTCATGTCTGCCGCCCCAGGCAGCTGGAACCACAGCTCGGGGAGCAGAAGCGCGGGAATTTGACTGAGTTCACTTCACACACCGCTGGGCAGATGCTGGGCTATGAGAAGCCACAGGGCTCCACCCGGGCATGGAGAGGTCTCAGCCAGAGCTTTCTGCGGGGGCAGAGCTCCTGAGTGGGGGTCTCCGGGCTGAAGCAGCTAGATGGGGAGACTGGTGGTCTCTGTCCTTGGGCTCCCAGACACTGCTGGGGACCACAGAAGGACTGAGACGGAGTGGGCATCAGACTTGGGCTGGGTCATCGCTTGCTCGGCTAGCTGGCGGCCTCAGTGGTGGGAACTTAGAGAAGTTTTCTGGTGGCTCATTAGTTAAAGATCTTCTCCACGTTCCTCACAGCGGAGGTGGGGTGGGGGTGGGGGGCAAAGACACAAGGAAGTCCATGGTTTTAAAAAGTTTATTATCATGGCGGAAAGTGGATGTGGCTGTACTCACACCCCCCACCCCCCCCCACCCCCATCCTCAGAGTAGGCCTGAGTTAAATATTGTTTATAAGGAGGAGGGTCTGGGAAGGAATTCTTAATTGGCTATGCCCTCTGGCCTTTAGGTATCTCATTAATATGGAGATCTCCTGAGGCTCTGCGCTCTGCGGCCAGTAGTCACACCCTATACCTGTGCTAGGTGACACAAACTTCTCTTTGGGAGGGGCTGTAAGGGTATTGCCCTATGTGACTGAAAGGCACGGATCAATGGAGGTCTTTGGCCTCGTGTCAGGAGCCTGGAGTCTGGGAGCAAGGCTGAACACCTACTGTACCATTAGGGTCCAGGGTTCGAGGCCTGTGCTTGACCAGGAACCAAGCTATCCTTTCACGGTCCCACACACTGTGTGAATTGGGTGTCTACTGTATGCTCACTGTGTACAATGCATGTTTATTGTATTCAGTACATACCCAGTGTATGCAGTGTGTATCTGCTGTCTGTCCACTGAGTGCAGGTGTGTCTAGTATGCTCATTGTGTGCCTGTCTGGTGCTGGACATGTCCCTGCAGTCCATGTATCATCCCATTGGCTGGCAGGCCAGTCATGCTGTGTTTACAAAGGAGGTCTTTGGACTTTTAGGTGACATGAATAATTGTCCTCAAGTGCTCAGTAAAGAATCTTGTTGCCCAGCCCCCTAGTATCAGAACCTGTTACCTTTGCTTTAGGAAGAGCATGAGAGAGGTGGCTCTGGTGGGGGACCTCTGTGCTGGCTCTGCCCTGTGGTATAAGCACATTGCTGAGACCTGAGGTGGCCACCTGATACACAAGGAAATAGGTGTCTCTGACAGTTAGAGAGAAGTCGTTTGTCATTCTCTGGTTTCAGAGAGGCTTTTGGCTCTCAGAATTCTCCTGCTTCCTGGCCATGGGGATGACTGATACTGTCTCCCTGGAATGTCAGAGGGTTTAGATAAAGGGGTCCCAACTGAAGTATGGGGAAGACCCACTGTATGGCTTCTCAGATGCTGAGCTGGGTAGCAGATAAGACTCTGTAAAAGCCAGAGTCTGGCTGGTGGGGTTGAAGGCCAAGTGAGTAGGAGGGGCCACAGCGGCTGAGGGCACTGCCCCACGCTGTCTCCCTGCTGCTGACAGAGGTCTCCCAAGTATAAGTTTTGGACCTGGCCTGTAGCCTGAACTCTGCATAACTGTCTGTCTCTCCCCCCTTCCCCCAGGAGTTGCTGCTCTTCCTCCAGAACCTGCCTACTGCCTGCTGGGATGACCAGGACGTCAGCCTGCTGCTGGCCGAGGCCTATCGCCTCAAGTTTGCCTTCGCAGACGCCCCCAATCACTACAAGAAGTGAGCCTGGGGCCCATGGCAGTGGCCTCACCCTGGGGATAGCATCCCCTCTCTGCCTGGGCAGTTGCTGGCCTCTGGACTGGTCCTTTTCTGGTGTGACCTAGCAGAATAGGCCCCAGCATGGTCCAGGGCTGGCAGGATAGGCAGCCTAGTTTGATGAGATACCAAAGAGAGCCCAGGAGAGAATCCTAGCTTCAGAAGCTCAGTGTGGCCAGGCGTGTCCCTCACCCTGGCCCTACCTTGCCAAATGCCCTCCCTACAGCCCCCAGTCCAGATAGCCAAGAGGAAGTTTCCCTCAGAGAGCCCTGCTACATGGGTGCCAGGCAGAGGTGGCAGCCATCTCAAGCCTGCTCTCATTTGCACAAATCTATTCTGTTAAGTCAAAGAATAAAGTCCAGAAAAAATGCCGAGCATGACTTAGGCTGAGCTAGGATTTCTGCACACAGAGCCTTTAATGGCCGCCATGTTTAGGCTTGGCTTGGTTTAGATCAGGAGTTGGACCCTGGGAGGCTGTGGAACAAGAAGAGGCCAGGGCAGGCTGAGGCTTCTTATGGTCACCTTACTTTCTGTCTTTAATTACCCCACTCCCTGTTCTTGTGGGGAGAAGGGTCAAAGAACCCCAGGTAGCAGGGGTTATCATCAGTCAGGGCCCCAGAGATTGTCTCATGGGCCCAAACTTGATCACAACAGGGCAGGAATTAGTGGTTCTACAATCCCAGCCTTGTGTAGGGAGATTCTTACCACCACCACCTGGATGGTGATAGCCAGGAGCTGCTGGACTGGTGTCCTTTCATGCCCTACTGCCCTTTTCCAGATCCACTGGGTTGGAGTCTTTGCCCCCTGTTGCTGGGCTTCTTCAGGGCCCTCAGACTGGCTTCCCACATGTCTGTCCTACATATGTCCCCAGGCTGCCTGGCCTCTGTGATGTGGTGATCCCTGAGGACCATCAGGCCACCTGTAGGGCAAGAGCCTCAGACTCCTAGAACAGACCCCTGTCCTCAGTTACCCACTGCAGCCCACTCTCTGACCTGTCCCTTCCTCAGGAGCAGCGCACCACTGCCCAGGCACTAGGGCTCTGCCCAGAGGCTACGGGGAAGACATAGGGAAGGTGTGTGCCTGCTTCTGTTCACATCATCTTGGGTCAGAGGGAGCGTGACATCAACAGAGTGCTGTGCAGGCAATTCAATGTCCTGGATCAGCAGAGGGACGTGCTCCCTCAGACCAGTGCCTGTCTGGTGAGAGACACCCAGTTATAAGGAAAGCTGCCTCCGTGGCTCTGTGGAGAAAGAACCTGATCTTTCCTGATCCTTCCATGGTGCAGATCACCCCTTAGCCAGAAGGGTAGGCCCATAAAGATCTGCCCTATGGTGTTTTTTTATGAGATGACAAGGACCCATGAGGTTAACTTAAGCCCTGAATGTATTTCTATGTGTGCAAATGCTTGGCTGGGTGTACGAGACGCTGGAGGCAGTCCTGTGTCTGAGCCCAGGAGCTGAGCCGGGCAGGATGTGTGCTTGGACTGTGATGTGTTGGAAACATGAAATAAAGATGCTTCCTATGGCCTGTGGTCTTTTTACTGCATTTATTGGTGGCAGAGGGTAGGGGTGTTCACCTGTGCCGTGGTCCAGATGTGGCAGTCAGAGCACAACTTGCTGGAGTCATTCTCTTCTATCATGTGGGTATCAGAGACCAAACACAAGCTGTCAGGCTTGGTGGCAAGCTCCCATACCCACTGAGCCACCCACCTTGCCAGCCCTATGGTCTCGACTCACTCCTCAAGGCTTAGGCTCCATCCCGACACTGGGCCTTGTGCTCGAGGCCTGGCCTTGATCACAGCAGTACTGTGGCCTTGCTCACGTGCATGGGACCTCAGAAGAAGGAGGATAGGCCCTGTCTCAAGTGCCGCCACACGGCTCCAGGTATGTGTTGTTCTGGGTCAGGGGTCTGCTTGCCCTATCCAGGAGTGTTTGTGGGAACAGAAAGCCTGAATTCAGGCCCCTCCTGAAGCCTCCCTACCCTTCCCTCTGTGCACTGGCCCACCCCTCTCTCACCCCAGGCATTCTTTTTCCTGTATGGCATTCAGCTTGCAGAACCAGGCCACACAAATCTGCCCCCGTGTAACTTGGAGGCCTTCCAGACCCACTCTGCAGCCCCTGGCATGGGAGATGCTTAACAGGTAGTTCTGGAAGCACACAGATGAATGAGCTGTTTCACTGATAGATTGAGATTGGTAAACATCTCCCATCAGAGAAAAGTGTGGGACCGGGTGGGTTTACTGCTGCATTCTGCCAACTATTTCAGGAGCTAACACCAGTCTTCCTCACATTCCTTCAAAAACCCAAAGAGGAGGGACCATTTCCAAACTCCATTTACAAGGCCAACATTCAGTCTCCTTGGTACCAAAACCAGACAAGGATCTCATAAAACAATTAAACTATGGGCCCGGGCCCTAGAAGAAAAGTCAAAGAAAGGACCAGGAAAAGACAAAGGACTCAGGAAAATCCTTAACAATTACCATGAATTCACGGCACATGAAAGTCCAGTCCGTGAGGACTGAGTAGGAGTTGTTTCCAGTGTGCAGAGATGGTCCAGCTTAAAGCCTACCTGTATATATGATACGCCTGACTAACAGTGAAAACACATGTGATCATTTTTTACATGCAGGAAGAGCCTCTGAAATATTCAATAGGCTTTCATAATTAAAACCATTATCCAAGCTAGATGATTTTGTACACCTTTAATCCCATCACTGGGCAGAGGCAGGTGGGATCTCTGTGAGTTTGAAGCCAACCTGATCTACATCATGAGTTCCAGGACAGCCTGGGCTATACAGAGTCCTGTCTTGAAAAAAACAAAAAAGTATCCAAATTGGGTATAGAGAGGAATTGTTTACAGTTTAGAGGACTACACCTCTGCAGAGTGAAGACCCTGTGTGAGAAGCCCATACTCAACAATTTACAGTAGAAAACTGAAGCCCTTTTTAAGGCCTGGAATGAGACAAGGAAGGCTGCCTGCTCTCACCACTGGAGGAATCCAGTACAACATGGGAGGTACTCAGCACAGCACTGGAAGTCCTTCCTGGACGAGGTGATAAAAGAATTTTAAAAAGGAGTCAGAAAGAAGACAACATTAACCCATCCCTATTTACTATCAGCATGACAGATTCTACCAAAAGAGAGAAATTACAACTGGTAAACGAATTAAAGTCATAGCATTTGCCGTGAGAGCAGCAAACTCAGAGGAAGGAATCAGGAGAGCTACCCCATTTACAGTGGTTACAGTAAAGCAAAATACAGCATAAGACAGTAAGTAGTGAAGTTAATAAGAAAGTAGGAAATCTGTTATTGATGAACACATTGATGAAAGAATTGATGAAGGTGTGGCTACACCAAAAGATGCCCTTGGCCGTGGATTGAAGGGCCAAGATTGTAACATCTTCCAGTAAAATCCTTGTCATACTTCATTGATCTTCCTGTCTGTCTCTGTACCAATACCATGCAGTTTTTATCACTACTGCTCTGTAGTACAGCTTGAGGTCAGGGATGGTGATTCCCCCAGATGTTCTTTTATTGTTGAGAATGGTTTTCGATATCCTGGTTTTTTTGTTATTCCAAATGAATTTGAGGATTGCTCTTTCTATCTTTGTGAAGAATTGAGTTGGGATTTTGATGGGGATTGCATTAAATCTGTAGATTGCTCTTGGCAAGATGGCCACTTTTACTATATTAATCCTGCCAATCCATGAGCATGGGAGACCTTTACATCTTCTGAGATCTTCTTTGATTTCTTTCTTCAGGGGCTTGAAGTTCTTGTCATATACATCTGTTACTTGCTTGGTTAGATTCACACAGAAGTATTTTATATTATTTGTGACTATTGTGAAGGATGTTGTTTCTCTAATTTCTTTCTCAGTCTGCTTATCCTTTAAGTAGAGGAAGGCTACTGATTTGTTTGAGTTAATTTTATATCCAGCCACTTTGCTGAAGTGTTTTTTTTTTTTTTTTTTTAAATCAGGGTTAGGAGTTCTCTGGTGGAAGTTTGACATGGGCCAAGAACAAGGAAATGGGCTGCTTGGCAGGAATATGGCATTGGCCAAGGACAAGGAAGTAGGCTTCAGGCAGGAATCTGACATTAGGCTAGAACAAAGAAGAAATTTCAGGCAGGAATCTTAAATTTTAGCCTAGAACAAGGAAATAGGCTTCAGACATGAAAATGACTTTGGGCTAGGACAGGGAAGTAGGCTCAGATATTTTGGTCATCCTGATAAGCCCTTAGAAACAGTGATCATGGGAGTGTTCATGTAATTGTATTTAATGCCTTGCTTGTTCTTTGACTATTTGTGTTTATTGTCTTGCTTGTTCCTTGACTATTTGCATCTATTGTATTGCTAGACCCTCAACCTAGAACTGACCTTAATACATGAATGTAATCAAAATGGTATAAAAGCAAAAAGGAGGAGGGGGATGGGATAGGGAGTTCTAGGGAGTCTGGGAAATGGGGAAAGGGGATGACATCTGAAATGTAAATAAATAAAATATCCAATAAAAAAATTTTTTAAAAAATCCCTGTCATAGTCCCAAGTTCATAGCTCACCAAAAGAAAACACCCTGAAACACATATAGAATGTAAAACTCAGCCCATCCAATGAGCTGAAAGCAAAGCTGAAGGCACCATGCTGTTTAATGGCAACTATACTGCAAAGACACAGGCCTTAATACAGTATATGTGTTAGAGTTCTCTAGAGAAACAGAACTGATAGAAAGAGTCTATCTATCTATCTATCTGTCTGTCTGTCTGTCTGTCTATCTATCTATCTATCTATCTATCTATCTCTATATATAAGGAATTAGATAGATAGATAGATAGATAGATAGATAGATAGATAGATAGATAGATATTGAGAGATGGGGGCAGGGCTTTATTACAATGGCTTACAGAGTATAATCCAGCTAGTGCAACAATAGCAGTCTACCAAAAGGAAATCCAAGAATCCAGTAGCTTAGTTCACAAGGCTGGATGTCTTAGTTGGTCTGCTGGTACCCTGAAGAAGCAGGCTTTAATGCCAGTGAAGGAATGGACTTGAAAGTGAGGAGAGAGCAAGCAGGCAAATTGAGAGAGCTTTCTTCTTCTTCCATATCCTTTATATAAACTTCCAGCAGAAGGTGTGGCCAAGGTTAAAGGCAGATCTTTCCACTCTTCTGTGTTAAAGGTCTTCCCACTTCAAATGATTTAAGAAAAATCTCTCACAGGTGTACCCAACTACTTGGCTTTCAGTTGATTCTAGATGTAGGCAAGTTGACAACCAAGGATGGACCTGGTCAATATAACACACTGCCTGGCAAAACAGAACACAGAACTTAGAAGTGGAGCTGTACACAGAAGGATGGATATTCTTTGGAGAAAAGGGTGTGTATGCAAATGAATTCTCAGTGAACAGATTGATTGGTCCTTAAACCTGTCAGCCCTTCCAAATGCCCCCGATTAAGAGTTGATGACTGTTTTTATAGTTGGGGGTGACAAAGGGTTGAACCCCATGCCAATGATAAAACCAGTGTTAAGACAGAGCCAGACCAGAGTAGGAGGACAAACCCTGGGGACACAGGGCCTGTCTGAATTCAGAAAGCTCACAGAACGATGGTAATAGCCAAGCTGGGCAAGCACACTCCCAACTGAGGGGTCATTGAAATTCCTTAGTATAATTTTTTAACATTATTTAATGTGTGTCGCATGCCTGCTGTGGAAAGAGGAGAGAAGACAGCTTACAAGAGTCAGTTCTCTCCTTCTACTATGTGGGTTTTGGGGTTGAAACTCAAGTTGTCAGGCCCCTTTACCTGCTTGGCCCTCAACTGCCCAGAATTCCTTAGCACATACAGATACTGGCAACCAGGAAAAGTGAGCTCAGCACAAAGCATTAGCCTTCCAGAATAGAGCCAGCACGGATGCCTGTAACACGTTCACAGCTCTAATCATTAAGATGTGGGGTAAATCCATACTGAGTCGTGTGTCTGTCAGTGCCTGGCTTCTGACCAGAGATGCTGGACCCATCAGTCAGTACCCTCTCATGACCTGGGAAATCTGTGTCCATTGGTACTTGGCAGCTGACCGTGGGCTCCCGATGGATACATCTCTTACCCAGCAGTAGAAAACTAACACACTCCTTGTCTCTGCTCTCCATGAAGCTTCTGCTAAGATAAAGCTTGTTCTCTGCTTTAACAATCAAGTTTGTCACAACTGAAGAGGGCGTGACCTGACTATAGCACTCAGCAAATGATCACCAAGTGCACAGTAAGGGACCACGGCTGAGGCATACATACAGAGCAGGTACAGCCCTGAAGGGTCTCCTTACTCACATATACAGCTCACCTTAGCCACCATTCGTGCCTCCACTTGCCTATGCCTTCATTGTTTATACATATGTATATAGAGTGTATAATATATACTTTATAAAAACATTTATCTGTTTGTTTGTTTATTTATTTGTGTGTGTGTGTTTTGCAACTGCCCCTATAAAAAACAAAGGACAACTTGTAGGAGTTGATTGTCTCCTTTCATTACTTGGGTTCCAAGGATGGTACTTAGCTCAGCAGGCTTGGCTGCAGACCCCTTTACCCTTTGAGCCATCCCACTGGCCCTCAGTGTACACTAATATGAAGTTTCTTTGGTTTGTCTTCCGCCTTGTGGGGTCATCACCCGTGCTTTCCCATTGCTAGGTGTCTTGACACGAGGTGAAAAAAGCACCATGTCAAGATTCGTGACTCTGGTGGGTGTCTGGGATGTTTCTAGTTGGAGCTGTTATAAACAGAACTGCTCACAACATCTGTGTGCGCATCTCCTGGAGGGCCAGCGCCCACTGTTGGGCTGAGCATTTGTCTGGAAATGGGAATGCAGGGCCAGATGGTGGCTATCTGTCACAGTAATAGGTACTGACAAATTACCTTCCCGCACTGCAAGGTGTGAGAGGCTCTCACTCCCCACTTCCCCTGGAGATGGGTGGTGAACCTGGCTGCTGCAGGGTGAGGTGTGCAGCCACTGTGCCTATTCATGATTTAGTCTACCTCTCTGCCTACCTCTCCGGCCTTCTGCAGCTCAGACTGAGACCTCTCAGGATGTCTGGATGTGTGGATGCCAGAGATGCCACCTTTAATCATTAAAATTCTTTAAAATATGATGTTAATGGCTGCCTGTAGCCGTTGTGTGGATTATCATAACCCATTTACTCCTTTACTATAAAGAAAGTTGCTTCCGTTTCCTTCTACATTGCCAGTGTAGGCAGTGAGGAGCACTGTGGCTTCCCTGTACTCTTCCACAAGGCAGTAACAGTGCGGCTCTTCAACCATTGCTGCTAGATGCCTGAGCTAGTGAACCACACCTAGTACACTCAGCTAAACCCCAACTCCACTTTTAACCCATCCTATCCCACCCACCCTTGTCTCTACCTCTTCCCCATCTTCACCTGCACCCCATCCCATTCCTACCTCCGCACCCACGTACCCTTACCCACCCCCATCTCCCCTCCCCATCCCACCTGCACCCTCATCCCTATCTGACCCTCCCCTCCCTCCCCTTCCCTCCCCTACTTCCATATATTATTAGAGAACTTCAGATTTAAATAGTGAGATAGCCCTATACCACCTGTTAAAAGGGTCAATGTTCAGATTGATTGTTCCAGGCTAGCCAGGACTACAGTGAGAAACCCTGTCTCAAACAAAAACAACCAATTTATCCAAATTGAATATAGGTAAGGATGCGATGCCTCAGAAACGCTCATTCGTCACAGGCAGGAAGACCATGTGGTGCAGCCACATTGGCTACAGTCTGGTGGTGTCTTCCACACTGAACACGGCATTAGCACATAGGACTCCACTGTGTGCTCCATGAGCAGTCAGTTGACTTGGGAGCTTAATGGTCAGTCCAAGCCCACAGGCAGCTGTTCAAGTGTAGTTACCAAAGGTGGAGACAGGAAGACCTTTCAACAAGTGAACTTGTCAGGATGGTACATCTGCACAGTGGCATTGGTTTTTTTTTTTTTTTTGGGGGGGGGGGAGTGTCACATTGGAAATGAGCTTCAAAATCATACGGACAAAACTCATGCATCCAATGAACAAAGCCAGTTCTGGAAGAGACCAAACTGTGGACACCTAGGAAGATCAGTGGTGGCCAGAATTCACAGTAGAGGGACGAGCAGGTGGCAGAGAGGGTTTTCAGCCATTCTGCACCTGTAATGGGGGAAGGGGTCATACATTTTTCCCAAGCTGGAGGCCATCAAGAGTCAGCCCAAGGTATTGGACTTGGAGCTGTGGGAACGACTTGATCCATGTTACTGTCCCGAGTCATCTGTGCAGCTGTATGGGACATTGATGCAAGGAAGTCCTGTGGGGCGTGAGGAGGGTGCTTGGGAATGTCATGCTTTTGCTGACTTTTGTTACAATCCCAAAAATTGCTCTAAAAACTTTAATCTGTTAGCTGGAGAAAGCATAGGTGTGGCCGAGTGACTGTGAGTTAGAGCCCAGCTGTGGCCCACGTCCCTGTCTGAGGTCACTTAAAAGAATGTGGGTTTTGAAAAGGTGATGATAGAAAATGTCTGAGTACCCAACAACCATGGGTGAATGCAGCATCAAAGACATAATGAATCTGGGTGTTTCTGCAGTGCTGGCCCATTCCACAGCCGCTGGCCTTGCTGCAGCCTCGGTTCTGATGCCAGCACGAGCCCCCGGCACTGTGCACATCCACGTGGCACCCAGAGGCAGTCAAAGTTCCCCGGGCTCAGCGTTTAGACTATAGCATGCTGTGAACTGTGGCATCCTTGCTGCACATACAAAGCTCTCCACTCTTACAGACACCATAGTTCAATTTAAAAAAAAAAAATAAAGATCTCACATTTTCCTATTGTGACTCAAAATATATTCCTCGGAGCGTCTCAAAATTAGCACAACACTGGATGTTACTGCATCCGAATGGCGGATCTTTAAAACTGATGCTTCAGTTGTTGACTAGAGTCATTTAAAAAAAAAAATCATTAAATGAATTTTGGCTTGGAATTATGACAGAATTTCCAACAATTTCTGAAATGGCCCTAAACATACTTCTGCCATCTTGTACTATATCAGTGTGAAGTGGTGCTCTCGGCATTAATGATTCTAAGATCAAAATATCGATCAACTCTGCAAAATCCTAAAGACACTCTGTAACCTGCGGTAAAAAAATATTCAGCTGAGACTTAATCTTATGTAAAGATAAACAATCTATCTTATTAGCATGCAGATCTGCTTCCATCTTCAATAACAAAAATTATAAAAATTATATGTCTGTTAAATAGTTGTTTCAAAATAAAATTCTCGTGATTTATTATTGGTAATTGTTTGATTTGTGTACCTATTTTATATAACATTTGTCTTAGTTTCTTTTCCAGTGCTATGATAAAATACTGTGTCAAAAGCAACTTAGGAGAGTGTGGGTTTCTTTTGGCTCATGGTTCCAGAGAGATTGCCTATCATGGTGAGGGAGGCACGGCAGAAGGAACAGGAACCTGCCTGCTTATACTGAGGAAGCAGAGAGTGACCAGGAAGTGGAGCTCAGATATAAAGCCTGAAGGTCTGTTCCTGGGAACCTTGCAACACCTTTCTCAGAAGGCTCCACCTCCTAAAAGTTCCACCTTTGCTAACAATCCCACCAGCTGGCACGTGAACCTGTCTGTATTTATACTCAGAGTCATGCACAAATCTCTATGGCACAAAAGCTACAGGGAAAAAGAGGAGGAGGAGGAGAAGAAGAAGAGGAAGAGAAGGAGGAAGAGGAGGAGGAAGAAGAAGAGGAGGAGGAGGAGGAGGAGGAAGCACAACACTGGATTGCACTGTGTCCGAATGGTGGAGCTTTAAAATTGCTGCTTCAGTTGTTGACCAGAGTAATTTTTTTTTCCTTAAAATATCATTAAACAAATTTTGGCTTGGAATTATGACAGAATTTCCAACAATTTCTGAAATGCCCCTAAACATACTTCTGCCATCTTGTACTATATCAGTGTGAAGTGGTGCGCTCGGCATCGACGATTCTAAGATCAAAATATTGATCAACTCTGCAAAAAGAGGAGAAGGAAGAAAAAGAGAAAGAAGAAGAGAAGTAGAAGAAAAGGGGGAAGAAGAGAAGGAGGAGAGAAAAGAAGAAGAGGAGAAGAAAGAAGAAGAGGAGGAGAAAAATAATAAGATGTAGAAGAAGGAGGTGGAAGAGGAGGAGGAAGAGGAAGAAGAAGAAGAGGAGGAGGAGGAAGAGGAAGAGGAAGAGGAAGAAGAAGAGCCACCCCAGAATTAGAAAACTTGTTGAAGTATAAAGATACAAATTCCAAAAACTGACTCAAGAAGAAATTGAGAACGGAGCGATAATCAGTGACTTGGAGTGTGGTCTGAGGCCCTTCCTGTCTGACCCAGTTCACAAAGCTTCATGGCACTCTGTACCAATGCTGTGGTCAGAATCCAGGACTGCAGTGGCCTGTGAGCCAGGGGCTCCAGAACAGCAGCTGAGCACACTGCCTGGCTACCTCTGGCCCGCCTGAGGCTGGGCTAGGTCTTGCCTGGCTACATGTGATATTTCTGGGTCATGTGTGGTCACATGGAGTTGGGCTCTATAGCCCTGTGGTTGGCTTTTGACTTCTGGGCCTGAGGGAACCCTGACAAGTGGGCCTTTAACTGAGCAGCTAGCTCCCTGCTTTAGTGATTTTATTTATTTTAAGTCTTCAGCTCTTGACCCCTGCTGGGCTTATGGGGTTTTAATGTCAGCAGCCAGGGAGCCAGACATGCAGGTGGAGGCTGTGCGCATTCCCTCATTGTGGTTTTGGATTGGATTCCGATCTGGAGGAAGAAAACTTCTCTTCCCTCATTGGCCTGGTTCATTAAAAAGTCCATGAGCACGGCCTGCCAGGTTAGTGACCCCAAGTCAGAATAGATTGTATTCTAAACAAATTTTAAAAACGGGGTGGCAGACTTACTGAATTTGAATGGAGGTAGAAGGAGCTGATTGAGTGTTGCCAAGCAGAAAGCAAGACCAGGGAAGAGGAGCAGTAGGGTGGAGAATATGGACAGAGGGACAAGCTGAGGGGGTCAGGGATAAGTTTGAAGGGCATCCCAGACTGACTTGGAATGACCAGTGGGAGGCAGATATAAAAATGTTGACCAGAAGGAGGACTGCCAGGGCTGAAGGTGAAGTGGTGGCCTCTGCCCATTGCCTACCAACTGGCAAAGGTGGATGGTGGAATGCAAGGATGGTTCTTCATGGGAGAAGAGGGGGACAGGCACCCTCAGAGCCAGCTAAGATCCTACTAGACAGACAGTGGAGCAGGCCTGGGCACAGTCTGCACGGGCTGCCCCTTCCTTCTCTCCCTCACTTCTTCCCTTCCCCCCTCCTCTGTGATGTCTAAGCTTCAGTGTCAACTGGAGTGGATCTAGAAGCAACTAAAAGACACACCTTTAGGCACACCTATGAGGGATTCTCTTGATTCCATTAACTGAAGTGGGGAATATAGGCACCCCCCCCCCGAAAGTAGGCAGCACCTTAGCAGCAGTCCAAACATGAGAAGGCATTCAGACAGATGGGAATCTCTTTTCTGCTTTTTGCCTGCTTGCCTTCCTGTTGTGCTGGTGAGCTCATCTACTCTGTTGCTGCCTCTGCCCCACTGTTGTCCTTGGCTGCCATGAGAAGAACCCAGCTTCTCTGGCTTTCCAAAGTTGAATGAAGACCACTTGGTTTCCACAAATCTCTTAGGCCTTCAGGCAGGAGTGGGACTCCTGATGCAGCCTGTCTTGTGGACTGAGAAGCTACTGGGTTCTCAGCCTCTCCAGTGTGCAGGTGGCCATTGTGGAATGAGCCAGGTAGCGTGGTGTAAGCACACCTAATAAATTCATTTTAATAGATTTTCACCCTGTCAGCTCTGGTCTTACAGAACACCTTGGCGAACATCTCCCCTTTCACATTATTAGATGGCGCTCATCTCCCTTCCAGGCTGCCTACTCTACGAGCAGGCTGTGCCCACTCTAGTTCCCAGCAAGCATGGAGTCAGACACATGGCCAGCCCTGCTGATAATTGAGAGATGGGGGAATGAAATGCAGAGGGGCTAATAAGCATGCTGAGGACCATATCCAGGGAGGCCAGGGCTGCCTGATTCCTAGACACGGTTTTCTATCAACTGCAGGGTGTTCCCGGTGAACCTCAGCTGGTCTACCTTCCCCATTGCCAAGGCTAAAATCCAGAACTGCTAGGCCTTGTCTCAGAGATATGTTGGGGGGTCTAGATTTTGCCTAGCAAGTGGGTGAGGCTAGCCTTGGGATGTGGAGACTGACGGATGGTGAGCTGGCTCAGCGTTTATTGAACATTTAGTGTCTTCTAGGCGCTTTACAGTGACCAGTGGCCATGGAATGAGGGAATCAGAATCTTACATATATTACAATAGTGTGGGCATGGAATAGTTTGGCCATGGCGCTCCTGGGAGGCCATGTGGCCGGAGTATATACTTGTGGTCCCCTCTCTAGGGCAATCTAAGTGACCTCTTAGAGGCCAGCATCCCCATGTGGTCATCGCTTGGGAATGCTAATGAAGATTGGGGATCTGGGGACAGCTGGTGCTGACCTGGCTATTAAAAATAATTGGCCGCCCATAACACGGAGGAAAAATGTGTTCGCTCTCAGTTTGGCTGGGAAATGTGAGTTATTCTCATGTTGCTATGGAAACCAAGATGAGTCGGGACCATCTCTCAGCTATTTAAATCTGTGAGTCCAGAGAAGACTGCAGGGTACTCTCTAGAGAGAGGTGGGAAGGATGGGTTGGTAGAAGAGGGACATGGAAAAGAGGTATCCCTGCACAGTAAGCAGACATGGCCCCCACAGCCATCCCGAACCCACACCACCCTCATTCTCTCTCCAGGTCCTTTGCTGCAGCCTGGACAGAAAATAGGGCCCTCAGTGAGTTGAGGGCCCTATGTGCCCTGGTCTTTCTGGGGATTCTTGACTCTTCTTCCTTCAAGATTCAGTGATGTCCTCAGCCCGGTGTGGCCTGCACTGTGCCTGCCTGCCAGAGTCTTGAGAACTTTAGAACCAGATCTGAGACCTTCGTGCTTAGACTTTCCCTTCCTACATCTTTCCAGTAGAGGTACTGCCTCAAAGGAGCCACATGACCCTACTCAGGTCATCTTGGACCTCCTCTCCTCTATATAGAGCTGGCTGCATAGAGGATGGAGCCTCCAGGTATGGAGCATGGGCCATGCGTTCACTTTCAGAGTCCCTTTTCTCTGATGATTTCGGAGCTTTCAGAGATGGTATTAGTGCCTGTGTTGTGCCTATGACTTTGGCCAGGTACTTTGCAAGAGACTGGAATAGAAGTGGGAGAGGACCCGGCACAAGTTCCTCTTGTGGAGGAACACTTAGAACCAGCACCATGACTGTGGGCAAGACACCTGTGCCTAAAGACAGCTCAGGGAGGACTTAGCACCTCTCACCATCCTTCCATGGAAACAGGGAAGACAGAAGCCCAAGCCACCTTAGGTCACAGCTGAGTTGGCAGCTTCAAGGGGCCTGGGTCTAATGTGGACATCCGAGAGAGCCAAGGCAGGGGGTGTGGTCTATGGGGCGCGGCCTTGGGGTGGAGGACAGGATCTGCTGCCTAGCTCCCTGGCAGCCCTCCACCCACCCTCTGACATCATCTCTCCTCAGGGCCCTCTGGAGACCATTTACTGCCTTTATTCCTAGTTTCAAATAATTTGCTTAGAAATGTCTCTGGTGTTCTGCTAATGGTGACAGAAAGAAGGAAAAATGATCAACCTTAAAATCACAACTTTAAATCGAGCTGTTTTCAAGAGCGCTATCTCCAATTAGAGGCAGTTTAGAAGACACCAAACACATCTGTCACTGGATTTGGCAGAGGGGGGTGGTGGCAGTTCCTGGGGGAGAGGCCATGTTGCAGCTGAGCCTGTGGGGCTGAGACAAAGGTGGTGGTGACATCCTGTGTCTGTCATCTGTTTCCTCCAGGATGCAGATGACAGATTTAGGAAGGTTCTGGAAATGGAGAACTGGGTGGGAGGTCAGACAAGGTCCCCAGTCACACCCAGGTTCTGATTCTGTGAGTGGGGTGCCCCCCCCCCATGGCATTGTCACGGAGTCTTGGCCTTCTGGGTGGAATCCTTGCATTGCATCCTCTAGCCCCTGAAGCCACATTTTCTTTCAGGTTATTCATCAGAATGGAAGTCATTACAGGCTGTTTTTATTTCCTCTCTCCCTGCCCTTCTATTAGCTGGGCATGACCCCAGTGCTAACTCCTTGGTGCCAACTCCAGTCCTGCACATACCCTGTCTTCCAGCCACTGAAGCAACGTTCAGAGCTCAGGCCTGTCTCCAGTCTCATGGAACTGGTGAAGCAGAGCAGAGATTTGAATCCAGAGTTGATGTTCTCACTGGCTCACAGCCTCTCTGCAGGTGCCTGCCACCCACTGTTCCCTTTTGAAGATGGAGGGGTCAGGGAGAGTGCCTGACCACAGTCAAGGTCACATGACCAGCTTGACAGAGGTAGGGTAGATGGGAGCACCTCAGAGTGGGTTGGGTGAGCCCTTCTACGTGTCTACACAGAGGGCCCACTCTTGGAGGCTTGCCCCAGTCTATGAGCTGGTTCTGGCCTAGAGTGGCCACCAGGGCTCCACGGCTGAGCTCAGAGAGCACGGATCCCGAAAGATTTCCATCGATTTTCCAAATTAATGTTTTAGTTCTCCGTGTCTCGGGAGCAGTAATGAAGTGTCACTGGGAACGAGAGGACGAAGCAGATGAATAAAACGTCTTTTATAGTGTCATTACACTTGGATAATAAGATTTACTCGTCAACTTCAACTGTAATAATGTAATAATTTATTTGGTGACCTAATGAAGACATGTGGCCGAGGTTTGGAGTATAATAACCACTCTAGGAAGGTTAGCACCTGCCTGCCATACCAAGCTACCACCTTTGGCACTGGGCTGCAGGAATACAGCACAGGCTCCTTCTGGTGATTTGGGTGCAGCAGGCAGGTCCAGCCTGGGGCAGAGCCTACCTCTTGGTTAATGGGTCCAAGCTTCTCTGGGTTTTGGGGTCAAAGCAATTCATCTGACTGTGTGTGTAGGCCCTGTGGCCAGCACTGACCTATGGGAGACCTGGGTGCTTTCATCCTGACATCTGGACCTCTGGACAGAGGCCAAGTCCACACTGGCCTTTGGGGGTAGGTGAGTGTCTCTTGAGAATCCAACTGGACACTCTTTCTCCTGTCTATGGCTGCAATCCGCCCACCTTGGGTATCTGTGTGTGTGTGTTGGAGGCCGTCTGTAAAGCAGGCAGCCAGTCATGGGTCTGCATATTGCTCCTGCATACCCTACACTTCACATCCTTCTGTGTGACCAACAGGCAAGAGCCTTCCCATGATCTGCCCACTGTGCCATCACTGCACCATGCTCTCTCAGTTCTGTCCTGGAGCTTCCTAGAGATCGTGGTCTCCTTCCCAGAGGTGACGGGTGTCCAGGCTTGAGATAGACCCAGCAAGGGATGAGCCCCTCTTATCCCCACCTCTCCATACTGGTTAGGTTCTCTGTTGTGAGTCGGTCCACTTACCAGTGGGTAGGAATATTGCCAGCTTGGGCTACTGACCTGTGCTTGCATGTAGCTCCCTCCCACCCCCTGGGCACCTTACTTAGTGTGGGTTGGGGAGGATGAAGAGTGAAAATGGCAGGCAGATCCTGGATGAGGAGCACTCCCCTTGGGAGGTCAAGGCTACACAAGCCTCTAAAGGGGTGTTACACCAATTTCTCCTATGGGTAGTCTCCAGGAGTCTTTCTCTGTGCAAGGTTGGGGTATCTCTGGGTCCTGAGGCCAATACGGGCACTAAATAGAGTTACCATAGCTACCCTGTGTCCATAGATGCCCTGTATACTCCACTTGAGGCCTGAGGGTAATAAGACAATGACTCTTAAAAGATCGTCCCCCTGAGGAGATGTTGCGGTTTATGGGGAGTTTACTGTTGGGCTGTAGAAAGTTAACAACAGTGCATATTTAACTCCTAGGATTCTCTCTTTGAAATGTAAACCTACAGAGGGGAGGAGGGCTGTGCCATCACTCAATGGTAGAGCATTTGCCTAGCATGTGTGAGACCCTAAGTCAGTCCACAGTACCCCCCAAAATGTACAGATGTAGGGATAGATGGCCAGACAGACAGACGGACAGACAGACCAACCAACCTTAAATTGACCCTTATCTGTGTAAAGCAGCCCAGAAAGTATGTAGCATTGTCAGCTGCTCAGGGTTGTGGCCCCACTTGCTTTCATATGCTTTATTTTGGTAGACGCTCTCCTCTCTTTGGCTCTGGATACTTGTAGTCATGTAGAGAGGGGAGGAATTGTCAGCACTGTCACCTTCTCCTCACCTCATGGGGTCTGTCTGATGGTATTGCTCAGACTCTGTGCAGTGGAACACAGAACCTGGCCCTGCCCCACCTTAGCTAGCAGCAGTGTGCCTGAGTGGCAGGGCATCCAACAAGCCTGCCTTGTTTGCTATGATGCGACTGTGGCCGGGACACTCAAGTCCTCTTGCAGAGTAGGCAGCAGTTCCCAGGGCTGAGGTGACAGGGCACAGCAGGGATGCATTTGGGGTGATTCTCACCTATCTTGGCTATGGGCATTCTGATGCTGGAGTTGGCTGGGTCTGGGACTCTGTCTCTCTTGAATGGTTCCTGCCCGTATTCTGTTAGCTCCCTCAATGAGTGTTCTAGAGAAGGAATCATTTCTTGAGTGGCAGTCCCCAGTCCCTGTGTCCTTGAGAAATGAGCCCGCCTCCCGGCCAAGAATGTCCCCCGCCTCTGTCTCGATAGGACAATAAAGATTGCTGGGAAGGCAATATCTTCTACTCTGTTCCCCATATCCCTGTCTCCACCTGGTCCAATCCAGGCTGTCCCCCAGGTGGCCTCCTCTTGTCTGTGTGGCCCTGGGCATCAGCATGTTTGAACCCTTGTGCCGCCATTTCCCTGTCTGTAGAGCTGTCTCCTGCATTCATTTGGATTGGTGAGCTAAGGAGGGGATGGTGCTGAGGTGAGCCAGATTGTAAGAGCATGGTGGTGCTGATGCTCTCTCGGAAGCTTCAAGGAGAACTTCCTGTCACAGCCTGGCCCCATCTCATCCTGTGAAACTCCACAGTCCTCAGGATATATGAACTATATCCTGGTGAGTTTCGCTGTCAACTTGACACACCGGGGAAGAAGGACCCGCAGATGAGGAATTGCCGACATCAGAGGGCTTATGGGCATGTCTGTCAGGCATTTTTCTTGCTTGCTACTTGATGCAGGCACACTCAGCACACTCTGGGTGGTTCCATCCCTAGCAAGGCGATCGCAGGTAGCCAAGAAAGACCTCAGGGAGGTCTGAGCATGAGCTCAGGTCTGAACTAGAGGGCAAGCCGGTTAAGCAGCTTTTGCGTGTGGTTCTTCCCTGTACTCCTACTTAAGTTCCTGCCCTGACTTTCATCAATGGCCACTTGTGACCTGGTAGTGTAAGCCAGATAAACACTTTCCTTCCTAGGTTGCTTTTGGCCATGATATGTTGAGAACCGCACTAGCCCACGTTTGGGCGGCCAAAAATGTTGCGGCCCTCTCCACTCCACGCTTGGGAGCCACTGTTTCCCGGCCCAAGCTGCCGCTCCGGTCTGCAGGTCAGGGTTCAGCAAGAGAGAGAGAGTGAGGATGGACTCAAAGAATGGAGACCTGACAGAGTGTGATTCAATCCCATTTATTCTCCAGTCTCTCTTCCTAGTCCAAGTCCCAAGTCTTGAGTTCCTAGTTCCTAGTTGTACTCCTTCTTGTTCTCTTCTGAGTGTCTAATGTCTACTCTTACTCCCAGTGTCTGAATCTCTGTTACTCCAAATTGTTCTCTAAGTTGTACTCTCTAAAGTGTCTGATTCTCTCATCTCTCTTCTGTCTGCCTCTCACCTTTATATGTCTCACTTCTAAGGCATGCCTTTAGGTCACGCCTTTAAGTCATGCCCTTAGGTCTTGTCTCTAAATCTGACATTGTGCCTGGTCCCCACCACATCCCCTGGTGCTGGCCACAGGGCCTCAGCACCTCCAGCTGCAAGACCTCTGTCCCAGTGCTTCCTCTTTTCTGAAGAGTCACCTCCAGACTTTTAGGGGCCCTTGTTTGTTCCTCAGACTCAGCTCAGTCCTCCCTGGCTCCTTTGCCATGATCCCCATGCCAGCTCTGTGTTCCTGGGACTCTCTGCAGTTGCAGAAAGTGATTTACCCGTTGCTGGCTTCACTGACCGGCTGCTTGTCTCTTCTCTCCTTCCCAATGTGACCCCTGACTGCAAAGAGCCTGTGTTGAGCTGAAGGCAGGGAGCATGAGACTGTCAGGATGCTGGACCCTGCTATGGATGACCCAGCTCCACCCCCCACTCTCTGATGTGTCATCCTCATCACGTGGGGGTGTCCCCTACAATGTGAGCCTTGGGCTCCATGCAGGGTCTCAGTGAGGACATGGTTACACCAAGAATTCAACCCACAGCTATGCACACTACTGTACCCATCCTGGGGTGCTGACTTCAGCCACTGACTGATTCAACAACAGGAGCCAACTCTGATGTCCCAGCTCTGAGCTCTGCCAGTGTCTTTAAATGTTGGCAGCCCCTAGGGTGAGGGTACCATGTAAGTATGTATTTTCTATAGTTGAATCCTCAATAGCTGAATGAAAGCAGCCTGTCCTGCTCCTCAGAAAAATGGAGGCAGCAAATACAGAATGGAGCCACAGGGGATATAGCCTAGAGACTTTTGCTCCCTGAGTAGATGCAGAATGTTGCTGTGCTCCCTGTAGTGCTCCCCTCCCCCCTTGTGCGCTGTAAACCAATGCTTACAAATGACAGCAACTTCCTCCCACAATGAATCCTGTACTCCAAGTTAGGCGGTGCAAAGTTCAAGGCCACATGGCAGTTGGGATGAAATGTACCTGATTGGTTTAGGATCCTGCAGAAGGTCCATCCTCTGCTTCAGCCTCTCCTTAATGATGGTGCAGGTCAGGAAGATGGCCCAGTTGTCAGTGGGTTCCTGTTGTGTGGGGAACTGAGAAAGTGCCAGCTTCCCCTGTTTATTTTATAGGCTGCCATTAAGCCAAATGCTTCGCTGTCATGTTCATTAGGCATCTGGTCAATTACTCTGGGACTTGTCTTTGGGGAGGCCAGTTTCTCGCTCATTAATGCATGTCCTCCAGGCCGGCCACAGTGCCACTGCCCAGCAGTGTTTTCTCAGACCACGGAGGGTTCAAGCTGCTGACCCTGGACAGTGGTTTTCTCTAAAGACTGTAACTTTAGTACAAGATGGGGTTGTGGGCCTTTCTGGGAGTGTGTGTGGGGGGGAGCGGGGGGGAAACTTGAAGTCCATTCACATGGATAATTGCACAGAAGTCACGTGAGAGCATCCACTTAAGGCATCGGTCATCCCAAGGCAGATGGTCCCATGAAATGCAGGGACATCTGCAGGTTATATCATTAGTGAGACGCACCTGCTGAGTGTCGGAGTAAGAGAGCAGGGCAAATGTTTCTCTCCACTGACCAGCTGTGTGCCTCTAACTGATTGTGTCTCTTCTCTGGGCCTCAAATACTCACTGCTTCTATGGGGGTGACCCCTATATTTGTCAGATTGTGGGGAGACTAAAGTGAACAGGCCTTGTCTGATGGCATGCCTTCCTTCCCCAGGTAAGCTGGTCCTGTGGTTTGCTGCCTGTGGTCAAGATGGAGAAAATATTATTGGGAAGGATACTGGGTAGGTACCAGGATGGGTTGTAGTTGGTATGTGTAAGGTAATGCATGCTGTTTGGATATCATGTGTGGTGCATGTGTGATGATGTATTTTGAGTGTTATATATGCATCATGTATATTTGGTATATGTAGTATATATGTATGTATGTATGTATGTATGTATGTATGTATGTTGTAGAATCCATAGATGTCTGTGATGTATGATATAGAAGGGAGATATGTTGTTGTTTGCTATTCATATGTGTAATGGGGGAGATGTGTGGCATGCAGTGTGTACATAGGTAGCCTGTGTGGGTGTGTGGCATAGAGGGTATGTGGGCTATATGGTGTGTGTCAGCATGTAATTTATGTATGTACAACTGTGTTGGTAGCAATTTTCTCTGAGTTGAAGCACTCCGTCTTAAAGGGAAGCTTTTAAGACTAAGAACTTCAGCAAGTTCTAAAGACCCAGGAAATTCTGAAGGGAGGCTCCCTAGGACTCTGTAAACGAACAATTTGGAAGCCTCAGAACTTCACTGACACTGGCCGCACTAGGCCCTCCCCTCCTCTCGGATGTATGAGCAGGGAGGATGGCGGAGGAAGCGCAGATGAGCTGAGCTGCCTGGAAAGGACTCGGTCTAACCTGCTGATGCTCCTGCAGGCTTCGAGGTATGCTCTAGGCTTCCGGACGTCATGGGCTGTCACCCATGCTGGGATGCGCTTTGGTGATGCAGCTGTCTTTGAGTCTATTTCTGTAGTAACCTCTCACTCACATTCCTATAAGAACACCCCCCACACACCCTCCAACAGAAACACACTGGGCCACCGAGGTGGATTTGGATGGTATCCCTACATTGATCTGTTGTCAGTTCTCCTTAACAGGTGAGAAATTCATTCATATTTCCTCAGGAATAATGTCACACAACGTGTGTGTGGGAAATATGTGTACTTGGGGACTATTATTTCTGAATGAAAGAGTACAATGGAATTCACATTGGGCTGAACACAGAGCCATGTCCTTTCTGCGACCTTAGCCAAGGACAGGTCCTGCAGAGCCTTGGTTCCTCTTCTGAGGCTGGCACTTGGTACCCAACTCCGGGGCGAGGTGACAGAGACCTAAAGGTAAAGGGTACCTGGATGCTGAGTGTGCTGCCAGGATTCAAACACAGAATACTACTTATTTCTGCCCCCATGTGACTACTCAGTCATCTCATACGGGATCCTTCTTTTCTGAAGATAAGCAGGACTTCGTGCCTGGTACAGGTGTTTATGAATTATGTGCATGACAGTACACTTGGAGGTACTTATGATAGATGGGAAAAGCTGAAATAACATGTTGCTAAAATAATTGTAGAGTGTCCTGTTAACGGTTCTCACACCACACACTTCCATTTAGAGGCTGCCGTACCTCCTCATTTAGTGAGTGTTAGCCCTTCAACCATGTACTTCCAGTGTATGGAGTCTGAATCTAGTGCTTTGTAATGCTGTGGGGAAGGGGGACAAGGGAAACCCTGAATGATCGAAGTCCCAAGTGAACATGTGTCATTGACATTGTCATGTGTCATTGACATAGGCACCGTCATGTCATGGACCCCACGGCTCCAAACTCAGAGGGAAGACAAAGCAGCCCTGGGTGACTGAGTGCCCATGTTGACAGTGTACATAGTAGGTAATGTCCACTATAGTTTACTTCTCCATGGATATTTACAGACAAGACGGCTCCCACTGAGACTAGCTAAACCTGTTCCCTTGATCCAGCTGCAGACCATAACCATGCCTCTTTGTTTAACTTGATGTGTGTGGTAGAACATATACATGTATGTAATGTTGTCCTGTTGGCCACAAAGCTAGAGTTACTGTCCTCTGTCCTTGGGGGAGTTAATGGTCTGATTCCCTAAGGGTAAGTCCTCCCCTTTGTGCTGGGAAGACAAACTGGATCTTGTCTTTCGGTGAAGTGTGGTAAACCACCTTTTATTTTATTGAAGAAAATTTAAGTCACTTTGGGGGGACCTTGTTGACATACAAAATCTGTGTGCAGGTTTTAGGGTGCAGCCTTGGAAGATGTTCACACCCTCAAATCCACCAGCCCAGTCTGTTACCAGCTGCGCTCTTAGCTGGAGCTGTGAGCACATCGCTAGTAGCTTCCAGCTCTTTTCTGAGTCCCTTGTGTGCTTTTTGATGACTTGATTTTCTTCTTCACTGAAGAGCCGGTCTTGTTTTCCATCAACCACAGGGTGGTTTTGACATTCTGAGCTGTCTTCTGACTGTGGTCACCGAGCTGTGGGCTGATAAAGGTTTTGCTGCTGTTGTAAGCTGCCTGGTGTGGAGGACAGTTTGTCACACAGCAGGAGAGGTCTGACATGTACACAAGAAGAAGCAAGAGTTCTCAGTGGGGACTTACTGTGCACCAAGCTCTGGGATAGTCAGGGTGACATCCCTTTATTGACCTCAAGGGGCAGAAACTTCAGGTCAGTCTTTTGGGAGGGTGGGAAGGAGGCACAGAGGTTCCTGGATCACACTGCTGGGAAGTGGGGGAACAGCTGGCCTTGAGCCCAGGTCTGTCTTTATTTGAACCACAATCCACTTTTTTTAAGCCTCTTACGATAACCATCTTGCTTTTTTTCTGCATCAGGACCAATTTTTAAAGATTCTGTATTTGGGAGAAAGTGTGCAGTATTTGTCTTTTTATGTCTGGTTTATTTCACTTAGTATAATGTCTTTAGCTCATCCACAGTGCTACAAATTACAGGATTATATATTTTTAAACATTTTGATAATTTCACACATGATTATACTATATTCAAATCATTTCCACACTTTCGTCTTCTCAACTCCTTCCACGTCCTGTCCACCCCTTCTTGAATTCATTGCCTTTTCTTAGAAGTATTCTTGATATATATAACCTATTGAGTCAGCTCAATATTGTGCATGTGTATTTAGGGCTGACCCCTTGGAACTGGATGCCCCCATCCCTGAGAAAACTGATTCCACTGCCAGTAGTCATTGAGAGCAGTCAGTAGCTCTCCATCTCCAGTGGGGCCTTGGGACTCTTTCATCACCCACACTGACATGTCAACCTCTGTGGTCATCATATAGGTCTTGGGCAGGCAGCCATGGTTGTGAGATTACAGTGGGTGCAGCTTTCCTGTCAAACCTTGAAGACACTGTCCCGTAGCAGGCATCCTGGTCCTCTGACTCTTAGTCTTTCTGCCCTCTCTTCTGAGATGTTTCCTGAGATGTTGCCTTCAGTATAGGAGTCGTATTGTAAATACACCAACTGGCGCTGGGCACCCCATAGTCACTTAGTCACCATATTTGACAAGTTGCGGATTTCTATAATGTTATTCGTCTGCTGCAAAAAGAAACTTCTTTGAAGAGGGTCGAGGACTACACTAATCTATAGGCATAGGGCATTTAGGACGCAAGTAGAAACTATTGATTTAGGAAATTGGTAGTATTAGATTCTCTTTTAACATCTATGACGTCTCCAGCCCTGGGTTCTTGGCTAGGTTTACAATACCAGACACATCTCCCTTCCTATTGAACAAGTCCAATTAGACAGTTCTAAGACATGGGTGCATTGGTGACATTTTGCCAGGCCAATAGATGCCATGATTCATGGGCTTTCCAGCTGGGCAGAACTATTGGTTGCCTTTTCTCTCTTGGCGGCTTGCACAGCACCTTCTAAGACGATGAGGGCTGGTCCTCAGGTTCTGTTTATGGATGAGCAATATTACCTTGTGTGCACATACACCATGTTTTCTCTTTCTCTATCTCTCTTTCTTTTCCTTTTGTAGAGCTGGAAATTGAACCCAGGGCTTTGCACATAGTAGGCAAACTCCATACCACTGAACTACATCCTCAGAGCTACCACATTTTCTTTGTCTACTCATCCATCGAGGACAGCCCGATTGGTCTCACCTCTCACTCACTGTGAGTACTCTTGCAATAAACATGAATGTGCAGATGCTCCTTTGCCATGCTGACTTTGGCCTCTTCAGACAATACAGTCAGAAGAGGGGCTGCTTAGAACCCCTTCTTCAAGCCACTGACCCCCATTATATATCTGAACCCCCTCTCCCCGACTTCCATATAAACAACATGGTCTTGACCTTTGGCTCTGGCTTGTTTATTCTGGGGTGGGAATCCATCTAAGCTCTGCTAATTAGAATCTTCCCCAGAGACTCTGGGACTGCAATTGAGAAGAAAGAAACCAAGCTTTCTCTGAGTGCCCATAGAAGAAACAGATTTAGGGACCAAATGACATTGTCATGGTTTGTATATGCTTGGCCCAGGGAGTGGCACTATTAGAAGATGTAGCCTTGTTGGAGTAGGTGTGTTATTGTGGACATGGGCTTTAAGTGCCTCATCCTAGCTGCTCGGAAGCCAGTAGTCTCCCAGCAGCCTTCAGATGAAGATGTAGAACTCTCAGCTTCTCCTGCAACTTGCCTGCCTGGATACTGTCATGCTCCCACCTTCATGATAGTGTACTGAACCTCTGAATCTGTAAGCCAGCCCCAGTTAAATGTTGTCCTTAAAAGAGTTGCCTTGGTCATGGTGTCTGTTCACAGTAGTAAAACCCTAACTGAGACAGCCATTGAGACCAGGACTTGCCGATGGCTCTCAAGAGTGGAGGAAGGTCTCTGGGAAGACAATGGCGGGGACCCGTAGTGTTTCAACTACTGACTATGGCATTTGTCCCTGAGAGCCAACTATCGTGTTTTCCATGGGTCCTGTGAGTTCTTGCAACACCCTTTCAAAATGTCCAGTTTTACTTAAACCAGGTAAATTGAGTTTCTGCTCTAAGAGACCAAAATAACCCTAACTAATAAGATATTAAAACATATATTCCCATCAACTTCAAGTATTGTGCAGTCGCCACAAATTACCACTCAAATATGACAGGACATTTGGCACCATTTTATCACAATCATTTGGAGTTGTACTTTCCAGAATATCTCTAAGTTTCTTTTGCATTATGCCAATTACTTTAAGAACATTATGTCTTGTCTATTCGGGGAATGAGTTCCTAACAACAGCATTAAACCTCATTTTCTCAGTAATTACTTGGACTCAACCATAACTTTTAATGATCTATTTGCTCGTCATTGTTTCCTATGCTAATTCCATCCCTTTCTTATTTTGCTTTCATCCAACTGAATTGCCCCCCACGGTTATTTTTCTGTCTGACAGAGCGGTGTACAGTCGCTTTCCGGTCCAAGTTCATGTTGCCCTCAGGATGGGACTGCGTCTGTCTGGATCTTGAATGGTGGCTTTGAGTCTCACTCCCTTGGAACACCGTGGCTTGCATGCATGTGTTATCCGTTTAGCGAGCAGACAAGGATGGCCAGTGGGAACAGGGTTATTAATCTTTTACTTTAAAGCAAGGTCTTTTGATTTTAGTTTACCTTTTTCTTGGAAGCCTTAAAGAAATTGTTAGGGCCTTGAGTCAGAGTTCTCTGCAGGGTCTGTGAGGAGTCTGTCCTTTTCCCCAGCTTGTCAGGAAGCCATGTCCTGAGGACTTGTGGCCTTTCATTTTGGAGGTTGATTTGCTTAATTTTTTTAAATTAATTTTTCCTCCACCTCCACCTTGTGCCCCATTGGAATTCTGGACTCAGTGTCTCCTAACTGAATGTTCTTAGCTCCGCCTCTTTCTCTTCCCATTACTCTTGGGGAGACTTGAGTGATGATGCCTAATTGTTAATTGGCAGGTCCAGTCATGCCACTCAGAACTCCTCCTATCTTAATAACTGTGTTTTCTTTCTTTCTTTTTAAAAAATGAGAGAGAGAGAGAGAGAGAGAGAGAGAGAGAGAGAGAGAGAGAGACATGTAGCTACCTGCAGAGCCTTGAAGAGAGTGTCTGATCCCTTGGAGCTAGAGTTACAGGCAGTTGTGAGCCACCTGGTGTGGGAACTCAGGTCCCCTACATGTGCAGCAATCACTTGAAATCACTGAGCCATCTCTCCAGTCCCCAATAACTAGGGTTTCAGTATCAAAGTCTTCCTTCTCGATCTTTAATCCTGCACTTGAAACATCACAGTTGGTTTGTTTTTTATGGCTATGATATCCTTTTGAGTCTCTCTGGGGATGCTAATTAGAAAATTTCAAATTCTCCCCATTCCCTGCATTAATCCAGCTTCGTGGAGGATTAGGGGGCCACGGGGTCATTTTGAAGATGCAATCGGAGGGATTTGGCTGCCCTGTGGCACTTGTGGCTGTCTAGGTGAATGTGTTTCTATGTGTCTGGTACCATAACTTGCAGTAGCTTGGCAGCAATCACAGAGCCTGTTTTCTCTCTCTCGCTCTAACCCAGGGTTTGACTGATGTTTCTGGAAAGGACCACAGAGTAAATAGCTTTGGCTTTGTGGCCCAATGGCCTCTGTCACGAGTCCCTTGCCACTGAACACAGAGTGGCATTCAATTAGTGTCAGTAGACTGGCTTGGTACAAATATAACTATCCAAACTGGCCCTCACATTTGACCCACGGGTGAGCCTTGCGTCTCTGCTCTGACTCCCATGGGTGCCTGCTGGCTCATCCTCTCCTCGGTGGATCTCCTCTCTCACTGGGTGCCAGCCGCCAGCTATTGCAGGAGCTGACAGGAGCCACCACTGCTTTCGTTTCTGTGTTTCATCACAACTTCCTACAGGGCTTTGATCCATCTACCCTGGCTCCCTAGATAGTTCCTATGACTCAGTACCTGTGTCTCCAGCAGAGCCCACCCATACTGGTGTCTTCTAGGGCCTTCCTGGGCTGCCTGGTATATGCTCTTGAGAATTCCAGTTTGCTCACCCACCTGCTTCCAAGGGCCAGGTTGAGGTCCACATGCTGATGTCACAGAGCTGGTGGGGGTGGGAGAAGAGCTGAGACCCCTGTCCATCTGGAAGGTTCCTGAAGTTTGTTCCTCCCCTCACTTAGAGCCAGATCCAGGGAGGCATGTTCTGTAAATCCTAGACTGATCTCACAGGGATATGTCAGTGATACTAGCTGTTACACAGGGTGATGGTGCCATCCTCACAGAGGGAGTAGGAGACAGTTGTGGCTTCCTCTCTGAGAGTTCTTGTGTGCTATACATGCATTGGTCAGCTCTCTAGAGGAGCAGAATCAATATAATATGTGCAAATGTACATATATTGATGTTACACACACACACACACACACACACACACACATTGTAAAAGGCGATTTGTTACATTGGTTTACATGACACTGCACTGTCTGGGTATTCTACCAATGGCTGCAACAGAGAGGCTGAGAACCCAGTAGCTGCTCAGTCCATGGGTCTAGGTATCTTCACAGAAATTCTGGATTCTGGTGCTAGAGAGGGATGCCTGCAGCAGCGATAGAGTAGATGCATTTACCAGCCAGAAGTAAAGGCAGCACTCCCTCTGTGGGGATGACACCATCACCCTGTGTAATGGTACTCCATTCTGACCTCAAACCTCTTCATACAGGATTGTCAAGAAAATGCTGTCTACTCTGGGGGCAGGCCCTGCCCCATGGTTACTCTTTTCTGGAAACATCCTTACAGACCCATCTATTAACCATTGGGGCATGCAGAGAGCTGGCTTAGGTCTACAGATGTCAGACCCACACACAATTGTGTTTTCCTTCTCCCTTGAATCCCTCATCGACTGGATTCTTCAGGAAGGTGCAGCCTTCCCAGGGTCTAGCATGGTTCCCTCCCAGATCCCCTGTCCTATTCTATTGGTTCAGGATACACAAAGCCTTACTTAATGCATATTTTGGAGCTTGAGATTCTCTTCTTTTCTGATTGGTGGCCTCAGTCGTGTAGCAGACTGCCTGTGACTTTTCAACCCCAAGATAGACAGAATTTCTGGACAAACAAGTACCAGCCGCCGGCTGGGAAAGACGGGGCCTGGTGCCCCCTGCTTACGGGTGAATCTCTGATGAACACTCAGTGTACCTCAGGCTGAAAATAGAGCACAATGATTTCTCTGTTCTGAGGGGTAAGCGCTGTCTGCTCACACCTTGCTGCTGGACTTGTGACTATCAGTTGCTTATGCTGTGAGGTCCCTTATGCATTGTCATAGCAGTCTACGACATCCATGTCATTTAACACATGCATCCCCTCTCCCTAGCATGATACAGGTCTACGTCTGTCTTCCTCTTCTTCTTCCTCTTCCTCCTTCTCCCCCTTCTCCTCTTCTTCCTCTTCTTCCTTCCCTTCCTCCTCTTCTCTGGGCTGGGGCATCATATGTCACCCTAGCCCTTTAGGACTTGCTGTCACAATCCTGGGGTGCCTGTCCCTGCCAGCTGCTGATGGACGTGTGTGTAGAGTGTCTACTTCTTCACAGCTTTGTTCCATGCTGGGCCTGAGGACAAAGCTCGAGGCATCCACGATGCTGCTGTCCAGCAAGAGGAGGGCCTCGGAGTTCCTGTGAGTGAGGGAGATTGGCCTGTGGTTTTCTCAAATATCTCGAAGCTAAGGTTTTGATTCAAAGTTAAGTGCTGTTATCAAACAAATGAGGGACCTACTTCAATGGTCTGGAGGTGTTCATCTGGCGCTGGAGATATGTTATTTGAAGCTGGCTAAGCCAGAAACAGCAGAGAGGCGCTTCAATTACATTTAAAATTTTCTTTGCATTGTTTATACGCATTGAGTTTGTCTGGGGTTTTTTAGAATTTTGAGTTTTCTAGGGAAATGCTCCATTTCACTGAGAATTCAAAACTATATTATTATACAACATAAAACCACACACAACACCCTTATAATTTATGTGGTTTTTTTGTGTTTTATGCTTTGAGTTACATTTCCCAGAGATTTGTCTGTTTTCTCACAGGCAAACAAAACTACAGGTGT